>NC_139346.1:72887885-73337876 GCF_055883805.1 Amblyomma maculatum
GTGAGAGGCCATAATGTTTCTTCCTCATCACTTAAATTCTGACAAGCTATGAACAAACGGCTCAGCTGTTTCGGGTCACGTGAAAGCAACTCCTGGTGACTCCGTGCTAAAACCTTTCTTTTGTTGTTGCTATCAGAAACGACCTCCCCCCCCCCCCCCTCCCTCCTAAAAAAAAAAAAGAATGTAACTTTGGAAGAACCATGATGTATCAGGAGCTTTAAGAGAGCTCAGAAGTCATTGCGCTTACCCAAAATCTTGAAAACGCGATTAACAAAACGTTTTAAGCTTAAAATCCTCACAAAACAAAGACGAGTGCAGGCGTTAAGGCCGCAGGTTGCAGGCACTTCGTATGCGAGGCCATATAAGATTTTCTTTCTGTTCTTTATAAATTTGAAACTAAAAAGTGCTGCGAATATCTATTTCGAAAAATAAAATAAAGGTACACTTTTTTTGCTTTTTCTGCAGGCGCATCTCTGTCAACACTTGTAGAGAAGCAAGCGAATGATATTTCGATGCAGTACGCATGAACACACACACAAGCCACCACTATACACCGGAACACTCGCGTGCATGATCTCGAATCTTCTCTGTCCAAGCTAGACCACATTCCATTGGCAGGGCGCGAAGACGTTGTACGTGACGAACCGCACCAGGAGCGGACAGTAGAGTCCCAGCATGGTGCTCACTGCTGCAAGAACCGAAGCCCAGCCCAGACGGCAGTGTCCGAGTGAAAACGCGCCCGCACCGTTGCCGCAGTGGTCCTGGGCGAAAGGAGTGGCCAGGAACCAGGGGAAGAGCAGAAGCGCCGAAGCTTGAAGCACCACTGCGTCAGAGAGAGAGAGAGAAAGTGAATAGTGATAAAATTTTAGCACCTGTCTAATCTGTTGTTTTTAGAGGTAAGCGAGGGTGTTGCCTTTGAGGTTCCTTACAGCCAATTCAGTCCTGTCCGGCTCAACCTGCTCTCAGCTCAACGGATTCGAAGCGGACATTCGCAGGTTAGCATGAGTTACTCTCGGTTATGGCAGGCTATAGAGGGCTGAATATTGAGCAGACATTGCACTACGGAGCTTGCTCTATATATCCCCGATAGCTACCTCCGCATATCAGTGTTGGGATATTTATTTACCTGCGTGTATTAGCGTTTTACCTACGAAGTACGTTGTGGCTAGAGACGCATTTCCCTCATCAATAGCGTTATCGGGAAGTGGAAACCGGTAGTGATGTCAAACATACCACATTATTTCGTACCAAATTTGTGGAGCATGTGTTGTGTGCTGTAGCATGTGTTGTAGCGTGTAAGGTGTTGTCATACCATTTCGCTCCTAGGTTAGCATGCATCTGCCATTCAAATTAGCAGCCAAGTAGCGACACGGACTCGAATTGACGAGATGTGCATTTCCAACTATGACCCTACCGTTCGTTGTCAAGTGTTTCCAGTGATGTCATACTATTGGTTCTTGCGCTTAGCATAGGTCTTTTTGTCAAGTTGCACTGCAGCTAGCGACAGAAATCCCAACCCCGTCGATATATATACGGAGATTTGCAGCTAAACTTTTTCTCTGTTTTGTTCCAACAATCTTATTGCCACCATTCATTGTACAATAGATATTCGTATCAACACTGTGACGCAGCCGTTCGTCATTCAGCGTTCCGAATGACGTCATACAATTTTCCGTTGCACGTGACATGCGTCTCTTATACTTCTGTCACACGGACAAGTCCCAACTCCCTCGAACTTCTTTTCCATAAAGAACCACGGAGGGAGTTCAGCCCCTGTGTCACACGGCTAAGAACGAGCTCCTCAAAGACGCCGTCAGGGTCCCATTAGGCGCTGTTCGTTTTTTGTATGCATGTAAAATAATCAAGTTAGAAACATGTAAATTAATTTTTAACTGCTTTCTTTTCAACAGTTTGAATTGAATTTAAAATATAAATGTACATTCATTCATATTAAAGGAATGCGCTGTTACTTTTACTAGCATAGTGGGTTTGTCCTTTCTGCTGGCCACAATGTGCTTGCAAAATTCTTGAGTGTATGCTTAAATATTAGCGAATTTCCTTTTTTCCATGCTCTACGTTGTGCTACGGTACCAAAATTAGTTAAAAACGCAAAAAGAGTGCTTAAGTGCTTCTTTTAAAATCTGAGCTCACGGGGAACCAGAGTACTCCCTTTACCTGCTCGAGGGAGATGATTGGAACTCCTTACGCTAGGAACATCCTTAAACTTCCTTTTCTAAAGGACTGCCGTGTGACACGGTGCATATCTCCATTGAGATAAAGACTACCTTGGTTGAAGGGAGTTAAAAGGAGTTCAGCCGTGCCCGTGTGACAGCAGTATTAGTACAATTGCAGGCTAACCAGTGACAGCAATTCTAGCCGGTAGGATATGTGTGTTTAATGCTACGCCTTTCCTGGAATTTACAATACTAGTTCTTGTGCCACTGTTAGTCGTACAGAGCTCCGGTTGTGTTATTAGCTTTTTCGCGATACACGTAGCATACAGTAGCCACTCAAGTTTCAGGCCGGATAATTACAAAGAACCAAGTCGATGAAGTAAAAACTCAGTTTGAGACGTTATCGCTTTCTGTCGCACGCATTTAGGCAGTCTGAAGTACCCTCCATAAGTTTTGCTGCCAGTCTGCTTTCTGCACTTACTATGCTGCTGCCAATATATCATTCGCGGTGTGCGCAGCATGCTAGGTCCCCATCGCTACTTCGCTGCGTCCCTTAACCTTTGTGTTCGGCTATGACGGTCATTGAGCCGTTTTCATCAGAATGAATCATTGTTATTCGCCCGCCTGTAGGCCTTTATGATACTGTTACGACCAATGTTGCTCCCCGTTAAATACGCGTCGCTTTTTCTGTGTGAAACTAAATTCAGGCCTTTCGAGTGATAACTACTTTTACTGTCGCAGAACAACGCCACAGACCACAGGAGGCGCAATACAAGCATACATTACAAGACATAACGAGTTATCGCACTACTTGTGTTGGTCATGATTTGCAGCGCTCCCCTTTACGTCAGTGTCGTTGTCTGCATGAAGTCTGCCCTAAGGTGCAAACTTCCTGCGCATTCGGCTCAGTGTGTATTACGGGTCGCTAAGGTGTGCGGCCTCCTAACCTAGAAATATTAGTCTTACTAGTTGCGCGTTTCTTCGCGCCAAGAATCGAGTGGTAAGAGGTGTCACAGTGGGAAGCCTATTTCCTTGAGCCAGCGATTGTTTCAATTATTTTAGGAGCGCCAAGAGAACTTATGTTTGCTGGGTGTCTTTCAGACATCGTTACTTTTGTCGTGAGTCTCGAGGTGCGGTGACCACGATGTGCGGATAAAATTTCTCAGAAAAAGAGTTAAAGTATTTCTTGCTGAAAAAGCCCCGCAAAGCTGTCGTTATAAACATCGACTAATTTTGTTTCATCCCTAAGAGCCGAAAAAGAGCGGGCACAATCGATGTATGAAAGCTCCGGGCGCGCTTCCTTTTGTTACTATAGGGACATCATGATTGAAAACTGACACTGAGCAAAGCCAGTTCATGCTGTGAATGCTTGTGGTGGCTTTGGACCTATTGATCTCCAAATTGCTCAATTAGAGGGCTATAGCGTAGTTTTTCTTCTGAATTACTGCTTCACTGACGGCGACGACGTTCTACTCATCTCGGCAAAGGCATTTCGCAAGTTGTCACTGCAAATACATTAGTGACGCAAGCTTGCTGCATTTGTAAAAAAAAAAAATAGCCAGTGACATCTATACCGATCTTGTTGAATGCTGGACAAGAGGGCGATAAATCTGACCTCCTGAAGCAAGTGGCTAGACAAGAAGGGTCGAGGATAGGGAAGAGTACGCACACCGATTATATGGTCATCAAGGCGGTCTGCCTTCACTCTGAATTGGCCATTGGCACACGGGGAAGGGGTTCAAGGCGCCTGGCGCTAAATGTACACAACGAAAGGGAATCTCCTCGTGCCTTCCTTCGGCAAGGCAGTGAATCTTCTGTGACTCAGCCACCACTCTTGTTGATCGAGATAGGGAGCGCTGTCATTGGGAATAGAAATGGAGGAAGAGAGGGCTAGAAGAGGGGAGCTCCCAGAGCGGGGTGTCGAGGGCGCATATATATAGGCACCCACCTGCGATGCCTCACCTACCTCAGACAACTAAGACTGCGGGAAAGGACTGAATCTCTCCACGTTGTAGCCCTGTCTCGTTTGGTATGCAGCTTCCTTTATTCGCCTGAAAGATGGCTTTCTTTGACGGTGGGTTGAGTAGGAACCGCAGGGATCGAGTCATCCCCGCGGCTTACGCAGCGTGGATGAGATCGTGGATGGGGTCGCTCTATGGGGAGATATACATTTTAGTAGGATCATGGGTCAACGAGAGCGAAGAAAAGAAAAATTGCACTTGATGATTGCCCCTACCATTTGTTGCAATCAAGATGGGAGCGGGAAGCGCATGAGAGCTTTTGGTATAAAAACGCGGGAGCTAAAAATGAGCATATTTGGCGTCAGGTGCAATGCTAGCAGTCACCTCGTGCTCTACCATGCGGTGGAAACAGCTGGAAAGGGTTAAACATGATTTGTCCGCCGCAATGCGAATGTATATCTTGATGCACTTTCCTGAATAAGTTTCGCATCACGTAAGAGAATTTCAAATAAGAAGAAGCATGTCAATGCTAAATAATTCAGAAAAGGAGGTGCTGCTGTCGATACGCTATGCCGTTTGGCAACATGACCCAAGGACGCGGCATTGAATCCGCATTGCGACGGGCTTCGCTTCGATGAAATGTAAAATGAGCTTCAATGCTTATGGATGTGAGTGGAAGCTTCAGAGCCCTAAGAATGTCAAGATTGTTACAGAAATATTCTTTGTTTTGTCTCGTTGAGCTGAAATGATTGTTATGACTTCTAACTCAACACTTCTCATCACAAGCACTATAGTAACCAGGAAAATGTAGCGGCTAGCTGTGAGAGATGAGACCTAAGCAAAATTTGCCTTCATCAAGGGGGTTATTCTTTTGCCGGCCACCTTCTGCGCAGCAATGGAATGGAAACTTATTCATTGCTTTCTCCTTAAGGGCAACGGCCTATAGGAAGTTTATCCAGATGTTGAAAACACTTCGGAACTTCTCGATACAGCACTGTTCAGAGGAAGCCTTTTCAACTAGTGTCGGTTATTACATTTGTACATCTTCTGCGGCCATAACCACCTGGTAGATCTATAAATAACGCAATTAGTAATCCTTATCATCATCACTCGCCAAAGGTCCGGATGAACGAATGCATACAAGAACATTTGCTGCTGGCCCTGATACATTACCCACACCATCGAGTAATGAAATTTAGTTAGTATGCACAATTTAACATCAATAATTAATTCGTTCTTTTTCTACAGCTGCACCTACAAACATGTCGAAATAACTTTTAAGTGTCATGTTTCATATTTATGAACGCAAAATAAAATGTGATTAAAATAAAAATGCGGAATTTCATGCAAATTAAGACCGTGAGTTTGTAAAACGTCATTATAAACCTCATAACAGATTTTCGCAATTATTTCCCTGTGAGTTCAAAACCTGGTTGGTGAGCGTTTTCTAGTCTATAACGTCGCAGCAAGCGATACACAGTGCACGATTCTGAGAACACAGGAATAGCGACCCAGGGCAAAACGTCCCAGGCATAACAGTGTCAGTTCTGGTTCTTGAGAAGTATGGAATTTAAGGCGTGTACATCTGTTATACATGTTAAACAGGAAATAACGCCCCATTCTGGAACGAAGAATAACAGAACTCAGCTAAGGTCTAAGAATCGGAACAGGCAAATTCAAATTCTACTATTGGCTTAAAATACATACCGGCCACATTTGAATCGTAAATTAACAGATGCGAAATTTCACGGTGCAAGCTTAATATGGGAGATATGAATCTAAAGAACTATCCTTGGTGTATGAAGATTGCGGGAGGTAGAAGGATTGCTTTGTATTTGCTTGTGGTAAGGCAAAATACTAAGCTATGAGGGGAAGCCTACGTGCGAAACATTATTCATTTTTGTTTGTGTTCTTCAAGAACTGCGTCTTCCTGCCTTTTCTTCATGAATTCACCTGCGGTGGTAGACAAACAAGGAGTATGCATTTCAATTTCTCATTTATGCGATGACTTACAAAGCAGTAATTGAGGATATATCATCCAAAAGAGTCAAGTGGCAACTGCTTTCTCTTTAACGCACATAGTGCTACTCGGTATTGCACTGCTTTTGATTTCGAGCATTGAAGTTCATCATTCTCTCGGGGCAGAATGCCAACTGAAAAAGGGCCAAATTTCACAGTGAATCAAACGCGGATTTGGCTTCATCACAGGCGTCTTCAGTCGCCGATCTAGAATCACTAACTTGTGGTAGTTGTTGTGTTCTGCATAGGTTCAATGGCTTTACGGTCTTAGCTCTGAAGCAACAGATCTACAATACCGGGCCGCGCCAACACAGTCAAGGTGCACGAAACTAAAGTGTCTACGAATGCAATGTCCTTCCTTTCGCAATGCTCACCCCCCTCTGAAAGTTAGGAAGGTCGACTCTTCTTAATTCGATAAGTGTTGCGCCGTCTTGCTGAAGCATTCTATCAAACCTTTGAGACTTAATCGTCCTTCGATTGGGCAGAGGATTTTATAACGTAAGGTAAAATTCTACACTTGAACAATAGGCGGAAGTGCTTTCTTTACCTTTCCCTATCATGGTTCATGTAATCTACAAGCAATCCGGTTCATTTCGAGTGAGTGACTTAACATTTTTCTACAAGCACAAGCACACTTTGAATATACTGCGGCTAATATGAAAGGATAAATTACGTCCCTCTAAACTCAAAATTTGCTACAGGAACGCAAGTGCAATTCACATAACCTGTGCAAACATTATCAACTTTTCGATACCAGGAACTGACTACCGTCCACGTATATGAGATTCTTCTCCTAACAAGAGTGTCACTGCTCGCGCACACGGGTACTGATAAAAGCTTATGGAATGCGGTTTAACGGCAAAAAAACAATTGTGTCTGCATTTGCACGCTAACTAGTAAGCTTCTATTCGTCCCAAAGGAGGGGGCAGCCATGCCCCTCATATTTCTAAGTTTTGTTTTTACTTGCTTCATCTGACTACAAAATGTTTTGCAGCGCGCTGCATTCTGTATACGTTTTTTATTACTGTGCGCTTGCAAAACTAATTCACGCTGCAGATATTTCAACATCTCCTAGAAAACGCTTAGTCCTTCTTGTGCTGCGGCAAACTGCAATACGAGGTTATCCTCGGAACATGCCTGTAGCTATATCGGATTCACAAGCGGGTACGTCTTCCTTACCTCCTGCTCCTTGAGCGTGTCCAATGACAGTAGCGGCAGCGAACCTATTCGAAGTTCCATCTAACGCAAGAGACAGTATGCCCAGAACTGCCGCGATGCACAACACTGCTGAGCCAGAGCTGAACATCAGGAAACTGGATCGCCACGCAGCCGAAGGGAACCTTGAACCACCCTCTTCGGGGGTTGAAGAGGCCTCGTCGAACCTGTAGCACAGCGCATCACCCTTCAGTAACAGTCCACTAGAGTCATCGGCCTCCGTGTAGCAAGCCCCGTAGAGTCCAAGCATGTAGGCCAGGTCATTGGGATCATAGGTGAGTGGAGGCCTGGCCACGTCCGTTCGCTCCCGCACCAGCCACTCGGGTTGGACGAGACTTACCAGACTCATGAGCGCGACCAGAGTGGAGAGGAGTGCCCACACTACAGACACTGGCCATGAAGTCCGTCTCAAGAGCACGTGCACATGTTGAGTAGGAAGAAACGCTGCCGCGCACGGAGTAGGCGCTAAGGGAGAAGTGGGTAAGGTCCCTTTCCACTTGAGAGACCCGCTGCTTGCTGCCTGCCCGACACCATGAGGAGGTGAGGTAGGCTTACGTTCTTTGCGAATGATCATTGATCAACTTCACGTTCTGCAGCTTGGATCAAATGTATTCTGGCGGACACTTATTGCCTTATTGAGCGATGCGAATCGCTTGACCACGCCTCCTTTCATTGCTGACGTTGTGATCTTGAGGCCAGCTGTTGGTGACTTCTTTATGGTTTCAAAACCCGTCAGCTACTCAGTTCGCGCCTTCATTTAGCTGAAGAGATCTCCGGTTTTCCGAACACTCAGCTCCTCTTACGCAGTTTCCGTGTGCTCAGCACAATCACGTCCTTCAATTTCGATGGATGTAGACCCTAAACACGTCGACACGCATAGACTCCAAACAGCTAAACGGTCCTTCAAATGTTATACATATATCTGTTTGCACGCACATTAAGTTTACTGTAGCACACGAATAGACCACGACACCAGACAAGCGACGTGTTCCCGTTCACTTATCAAGCACTAACTCGTTTTCAATTGCTGTGGTTGAATTATAGTTAAGTGGTTACTAAACTATTTGTACTTTCATCAACTTAAGCCTAGGTGTTCATAGTCGAGAAGCTTTCGTCGAGGCTTCAGCTGCTGCAATAACACGAGGTCGCCATCAGCAAGCTGCCTTCAGATGTTCACCGGTGTCCTTTTTACGAAAATCCACTTCAAAGGAGAACTAAAAGACACAGCTTGCGCACTAGCCAACCCTGCCGCAGGGCAGATTCTTCAAGCTGTACTTCCACGCAGCCTTGTGCAGTGCAGGCGAAGTCATTTCCTTTCACGCCATCCAGGTCCACAAGCAGCAACTATAGAAACAGTTCAGTCTTGCTCCGGGATGAGCTCCTCACCGTAAAAGCAACCCGAGGCACTGTCGAGACTGGGAGAACGCGGAAGAGCGCCTCATCCACACCGCGGAAGCAGAAGCGCGCGAACGCGGCGCACACGCCTGCGCCACGATGCGGGCATCGCCGGAGAGCTGGCAGGTTCCTTCAGCGACAGCATCGGAATGAGAGACCTTACCGGGAGAAGCACGAACCCCGAGACGCGAGTCCCCTCCGCCTTCCCCTGGTTCCCTTCCTCTGCGCGCCCTGAAGCCCGGCGTTGCCAGGCCAACAAGTGGCGACGCTCTCGCGCAAAGGAACGCGGTGCCGCAGCTGCTCCAAGGGAGAGCGCATGCGCCCTTGCCTTCTTCTCGGCTCTTGCGCGTCCCCGCTCCGGCGGTGGAAGCCTTCGACCGGTCTGGCTTCTTTTGTTTTATACTGGTTTCTGCCGCCCGCTCTTTCATTCTCATTCCTTCTTGGAGAGGGCTGGTGCCTTTGCCGTCCCAGTTTGTGTGTCGGTACCGTCTCCCCCACTTCGGTAGAGTGCTCGATATTTCCCTCTTCATTCCTGTCCTAATGTGTGCCTGGAAGCTGTCGTCATCTGATGCCCTCTGTAGAGTGCGTTAAAACCTATTTCGGGACTACATTCCGCCTGCTCTCTTCATAAATCTATATATAAAAATATTTCATTTTGCTAATTCCTTGGATGTCTTAATTAATGTGGCCATTGACGAGCAGCTTTTTGGTGTAGCTGTTTGTCCCTTATATTGAGTATATTCGGCGCAAGAGATTGTTTGCAAAAACAAAAACGATTTTGAAGACGAAAAAATTTGAATTCTTTAATTTTGTATCACTCATCATTCTCCAATGCCCCTCCCAATACGCAGTTAGGCGATAGTAATGCACTTTACAAATCCCCGAGCTTTCCAAGTTACTACGAAGGCTTCCAATAACGGCCCCTTCCTCTCTTCATTTCACTGTCTCCTTCATGGTGTCAATCAAGGCCGGTTTAGCTGTACACCGAGAGGAAGGGTTACTGCGCCCTTCTCTATTAGACGCCGACGTCTATAAGATGTCGGCGATAAGGCAATGTGTTGAAAAGGTTCCTTATTAAGGCGAAAACCTTGAATGATTCACACAGTCGGCGTTCGTACGTCCATTCACACTATTGCTGTGAACCAAAAGACATCACGTAAACGGACAAAAATATACTGTCTCCACCGGGAATCGATCCTCAATCCCTTGGATTGCCAACCGAGTGCTTTAACCAACTGCGCCGCGCCGAAGACTTTTTTTTTTTTTGCATGGCATTTAATACACGTGGTTATGTACAGAAGGGGTATGTACACAGACTATATACAAAGAACTCAGCCGTTGCTGAGCTGCACAACAGAAAACACAACTAAAAGGCAGGCAAGGATAAAACACCGTGTCACCAGCGGAAACCAATCAGGTTTAAAGTCATTTTTCTTGTAAATGTCCTTCAGTTGCAACATCATTCCGCTAAAATGGAGTCTAGGTGGAAAAACAGGTTCAGCGTTGCGATCCAACATGCCTGTCTTCAAGCTATTAAGTCCAATAAGGAAAAACGTGTAGTATGTTTCGTAATCAGATTGTGTAACAGCAAGATACTGCAACTGTACGAATTGAGAACAAAGTATTTTTTTAGAGTTCCTTGCAGCACCTCCCAAAAGAAAATTGTGTCTTCGCAATTAATGAAACAGTGCTCAATTGTTTCAGTCACATCACAAAGACTGGCAGTTAACAGAAGATACAAAAATATTTTCCTATGGAGCCATGTGTTAACAGACAGAGCTTCGATGTGTAATCTGCATTTTACCCACCCTCTTTAACAACACATCATAACTATTAAGACGAAAGTACAAAGAACGATACAGTGTTGGCGGAAAAAGCATTGCTATCAATTCCTTGTTTAGTATCTTGCGCGAAACAGAATATAAGTACTCATTCGAGTATCGTACTGTCAAAAACCTGACCGAAGCATAAACTTCCTGCATAAATTCTAGTAACAGTGGGTGGTCAGTAAAATCTGCAGAAACGACTAAGTCGGGAAGCAGATTCAAGAAATTAACTTGTAGGAATGCTCTAATAATCGGATGTGAACAATCACGAAAAAAGAAACGAGCAACTAACTGCCTTACATACAGATGCACTAAGCCGAGCTTCCCTGCACAAACAGGTCTGAATAGGTTGTCACGTCGAATCGCTCCAAAACTTGATGACCAAATAAACATCGCAAATATTCGATGAAAACGCTGGTTGTAATGTCTAGCACAGTAGAGGACCTGAAGCACGTAATAATTTTTTTTTTCTAAAAAAAAATTGCAGGTCTGAGCCCTACCGAAAATTGACAGCCGATAGGGGACAAATGTATTAGCATAACGCTGAACGACTGGAACTCACTTTTTTTAGTAATAGGCACTTGACTGAAATGCATGCAGTGGAACGCTCAGATGTTTAGGGAGCACACATGACCATTGAACGCCTGCATATAGGGGTGGTGTTGAGCCCCACGAACTAAACCAAAGGCCGGAACTCTTGGAGTGATTCATCTGAGCAAATTTTTCTATGCTGGATATAACTTTTTCGATGCTTTGTTTATCAGTGCAGAAAAACGCAAGATCATCCGCATATGCAAGCACTTTAACCTCGTTTCTAACGAGAGGGTAGCCATGGATACTACTGTTATGTGAAACACTCCGACAAAATGGCTCCAAGTAAAGAACAAAAAGCAACGGAGACATCGGACAGACTTGCTTCACAGAAGAGTTTATTGGTATGGGGCTTGATAGGTGGCCACTTACAATCAGGTGAGTCGAAAAATTCTTATAGCAAAGTTGCACTCTATTCAGTAATACAGAACCAACATTCGCTCGCTCCAGAAGAGAAAACAGGAATGAATGACGAACTCGATCAAATGCTTTTGCGAGGTCGACCTGAAGTAAAGCAACCTGATCATGAGAGCAGGAGCACGATTCGAGGATTGTGCGCGCAATATGTACATTACTTTGAATGGCACGGCCCCTTAAGCCGCACGTCTGGTGAGGGCCAATGAGAACCGACATTGCGAACTGTAGGCGATTTGATAAAATTTTGGCGAAAAACTTGTAATCCACGTTTGCCATTGTGATTGGTCTATATCCTTCCACTGAGCGTAATTTTTCTTCATTTTTCGTTTCTTCAGGGCATTTTGTAAAAGTCTCGGGAAGGACTTCTAGATCAAAAATCAGCACGAAGACATCTAGCAGGATAGGAGCAAGAACAGTTTTAAAAGCTTCGTAAAATTCAGAGGAAATGCCATCAGGACCAGGCGAGAGGTAACTGATCAATTGCCACTTCTACCTCCTGCTGCGTGAAAGAACTACTAATTACAGAACAATCACCTTCTGATAAAGGCGTCACCAGGGATGTGAAACGCGATATAATGTCAGGATTTCTCACAGGAGGAGTGGCACTAAACAACATCGAGTTATAATCCACGAATGCGGGCGTAACCTCATTCGTACGCGTACCCAATTATGTGCCATTACGCATTAATCCCGGAATCAGCTTTAAATTCGCATGATGACGTTCATCAAGCAAAACTTGCCGCGTCGGGCGCTCGCAGTGCAAAGCACGCTTTACACGAGATCGAATTAAGGCACCCATGTATCATTCCGCATCATGCCTTTTTAATTCACTTTTGACACTAGCGATTTCATCCGCATATGAGCCAGGGGATTCACATTTTAGTGCATACAGGTTACACAAGGTTTTGTCAACTGCCTGCTCCTGATGTTTCCTGTAGAAAGATTTAATTGAGCCAAATTCAATTGCTATCGCACGGTATACTTTCTGCTTGAACATTTCCCAAGCGGCAAACAATGGTAGACTACCGAAAAAACATGATTGGAGCTGTGAGCGCCCACGAATGATAAATTCTTAATCATTTACCAGCGATGAGTTCAACCTCCAAAGTTCCCACTGCGGCTAAAACTTTGAATGGTCACCGAGCCGGGCCACTACCATGCAATGATCAGAAAACGAAACCGGTATAGTTTCGCATACAAGCCCGCGGGAAACTAATGTACAAGATGCATAAATCCGGCCTAGACGAGCGTGAGAATGCCCCTGAATGTGGGTGAATGATCTAGGAAGAACGGCAGGACACCCCTGTATCAAGCAGTCCTGCTCCTGCATCTTCTGTAACACGGAACAAAAGTTCACCGCTTCTGTTACTGCGTGCATCTGGACTAAAACGATCTATGGGGTTGAAAACACAGTTGAAGTCGCCCATTAGCACAAGATGTCGGACATAGTCAAATATGCTGCCTATGTATTCAAAGAAACTTATGAACTGAGTCACAGTATTTAAAGCATAAACTTTAAGTAAAGGCCATGGCTTCCTAAAGAATAGAAGATCGCAGCATATCAACCGGCCCTCATCGTCGATATTATAAGTTAGGCCAGAACAAGGCAGTGCCTTACACAAAAACAGAAAACAACCTGCTGTCGTGACGCTGGGACTAAGTCGACCCGGCCTTCACTTGGTAGCGTGCAGAGACTCCGGGTTGATGAAGAATTGAATCTTCGAAGTTGGTAAAATATATACAAGCAGGCTCAATGGCACTCCGAGGAAACTTATTTACATGAAAAAAAAGGGTATATCACCAAAATGGCAAGCGTTAAGAGTTCATAGCGAGAAGCGTCTGGATGAGCCGTTTACCCAGGGCTCAGAGCCTCATTTCGTGCTCTGCAACGTCCTTAAATCCCCTATGTACAGCCCATCTTTGAAGATGCTGACCAATCAGTTCCAGGGCACACCCCTCAGATATCGGCAACCAATCGAACACATCACTGCACTGATGGTCTGATGCACTGACTGGTCCAGTATTGTTTCGTCGGGGGTGGTCACTTGTTCTCGGGTGAGCTTGGGAACGGCGAGGAGGTAAATTTCGATTCTTCTGCAAAGATCCGCTATGTTGGTTCCGGCAAGTGGATTTCCTTCTCAGAAACCCAAGTGTACGTGCGCGCCGCGAATACTGCTCTCAGTTATTGTCCCTTTCCGGCAATTGCAACTCTTTCCTGCATTCACGGGAAATTCTCTAATGGCCGTAATCCTCATGCTCCTTTCTTCTCCTGTACGTCAGCGAACGTGTCACTCCGATCATCTCATTTGCACAATATGCATTCCTCACTTGACAATAGCGCCTCTCGACGGGAAGGGCGAACAGTTGAACAAAAGCACTTCCAGCTATTTCTCACAGGGCGACGTTTCTTTGTATTTTTCTTGATGTTCCCTTGACAGGGCCAACTTCGCAGTTGTAGGGTCATGACAAAGCAAAGCATGCTCACACAAAAGGATTCATGTGAACATGCTCACAGCAGTTGCAACAGCAGCACATATCAATACCATGCCCACAGGCGCGCAATAATGCGCTCAAGCGCGGACCATGCACGGTCACAACACTGCCGACAAGCCCACAGCATGCGCAACAATGACATTAAAATCTGCCAAAGAGGGCTCTAACACCCTCTCGGTCTCCTCTCTCTCTCCATCTTCGTCTTCTCGACTACTAGAATATCTAGACGCCTGCTGTGCAGAAGTCGGCGAAGTTACATTTGCACATTGAGAGTTGCAAACACTATCTCTTCAGAGACCGCCATGGTGACAGCACATAGTTTTGCCTACAATTCAATTTATCTGTCGGAAGATGGCGAAGCCGCCCCTGAACCACCGCCAGCTTGTTGCCAGCTTGATCATCCTCCTCACTAGACCTGGAGGCACATGATGCACGGCGTTTCAAGACTGGCTCATCGACAGCAGCGAGCCCGTCAGCCACAGGAACCGGGCATTGGTCTGGACGTTGATGCATCGTAATGCATCGTCAGGTGGCCGGACTCGGTGCTGAAGCTCGCCCGCGTATGTAACCACACACTCCTCCGCTGTGTGGCCGAAACGCCGGCAATCTTTGCAACGTGGCGTACGGCAGTGGCGACGAATGTGCCCTACACGGTTGCAGCGGAGGCAGAGAGGTGGTCGGCCAGTTATCAAAACGAGGCTCTGCACTCCACACACAGTTAGTTGATGTGGAACGTCACCAACGCTAACCCCTTTGGCAAGAGTCAAAGTGACATCCTGGCTGAGCGTTTTCATCTGTTCCATGCCAGCAAGTTTCCAGTTTTCCCTCGAAATCGAGGTGACTTTTCCGTAATCTTGTAGAGCCTCACGAATAAAGGAGTTATCCAAGCGTTCAGGCAGCCAGAGAAGTTTCGCCTTTACCTCCTTCGTTTCCGGATCCACAACAACACAGCGACGGTTCTTAACCAATAAATCTCCCCATGAGACTAGCTTTCCTTTAGAGAGCGACAATTTACATGTAACCATCCAGACATGCGACATTTGAAATTTCCGATAGAGCTTATTTCTTCCCAATCCACTACGTCCCGAAGGGCGTCTCTGAAGTCTTGGGCACGGTAAGAACGGCCAGCGAGGTCAGCATGCAGAAAAATAGAGTCGACGACAAGCTTACCAGTCGGGAAACGGGGAAAGACAACACGGTAATCATTACTGCTGGCGTTAACCTGAGCAGTACCTTCGCCAGAGGCCGATTGAACCTTTGCGGCGGAGAGCATTGTGAAACGCTACCAAGCGGTATGGTGTCTTCGGCGTCTCCCTCTAGGGCTCATGCCGGGGATCGTGAAACGGGCATCCTAGTTATCCTTGTCTACCTTGAGGATAATGGTAATGATGACAATGACTCTGCAATTAGCGATTATGACGATGATAATATTAGCAATTATTATGATAACGATAATGACAGCAAATGTGATGTATCGTGTACACCAGCAACTCTTAGGCTTTCTCATTTCTGCAGTGTAAATTCTACGGTGCTCTCGGAATTGTTTTGTGCAAGGCAGCATGCTACGTAATTTTTTTTCATCTTTACTGAAGCGGTAAACCTCTAACTCTTCAGTTACAAAGTTTCATCAGTCAGTGCCTAATTTCATAATGAAAGTGCACTGCGTCGAAGCTTGGATACTCCCGCCAGTTATGTTCAACCAGCGAGCAGTGACCACGTTGGATGAAAGAGTGGTGTCCAAGTGTGTGATACTTTCCTAAACAGGCCAATAAAAGTAGCTTGATGTTCTGACAACCTTTGTAATGCTGGGTACGTAATACTTATTACTATGCTATTAAGAAGCGGTCGCCCGAGATTTGTATATATATGGAGCTATGAGGCTACATGTCAACGCATTAAAGGATTTTCAATATTTTTTTTTCTTTTTACAGTGGGTGCAATGCTACCTTTTGTGAAAGATATCGTGAAAATATTCCCATGAGAGAAAATAGAAGTTTTACAATGATTTAGTTACAAGCGGTTAAACTTTTGCTTTTTTTTTTGCTTTGAGTTGTCGCGACGTGCACAAAGTATCACACTTGCTGGGTTCTCGAAGCCTCCCATAATCGGTAATTGCAAAGATACAATTATGAGGCACCACCTCAATCACTTAATATATTTGTGTTGCGCAAGCAGTACGCTCAAACTACACAAATTAAATATCCCAGGTTAAAGGGGGACACTGAAGGCCTATCGAGTGCCACAATAATTGCAGAAAAAAGCAACAAACACTTTGATGAATGACGAACCGCTGCTTTTCCGCTCATCCAGTCTTTCTTTGTTACTTAGTTGCGGATGTTCTTTGTTAAGTGCATGAGCCTCTTAATCAGCGATTTCAAAGCTTCGCATGGTGCCGTGTCCAGCTACTTGCTGCTAATTTAGGAAAAGACTTTCTGAATCTAATTTTTTTCACAGTTCTTCATTGACGGAGTCTTATGAACCATAATTTATTCACATGCAAAACTGCATCAAAACAGGCATTATGTCCGCATATGGTACCTTTAAATCTTGCGGATTTTTATTTTTTTTTTCAATTTCTTGTCACGACCTGCCCTCTGTGGCTTAACATGGTAGTTTTAATTACTTTTTGGGAGCATACGATAAGCTTCAGAACCAAAAGTTAAGATGCATCGCAAGCTTCAGCCACTTCTAGCAATATGCTTAAAAGCGTATCTTGGAATATTCCATGGCCATCAAAAAACTATCCTCAAACACGTAGCCCATTCTGTTTGTGTGCAAGTTTAACAGGAAAACAAAAACTCGAATGCAACTTGTGCAAGCAGGCGACCGTGAAATACCGAGATGTTAAAAAATGTAATGCTAGTGCGATTATGTGGCTGCATAAAAAGCACCGAAGAGGAGCATTTTAGCTAGGAGGAAAAGACGTGAGCTTAGAGTTAGGCAAGTCTAGCGTAATTCGTTTTATTCAGTCGGGTCCCATACGCACTTGGGGCTCTGAGTCGCAGGGAGAGTTAGAAAGCTAATCGCTGAGCACAGTTACCGCCCGGGAAATAGTTCAACATAATGAAGGCCCCTGGTTGCAGTGTATATATAGCTCTCCGTACCAGCAAAAAAGAAAGAAAAAGAAAACGTCAGAGCGATGAGCCACAGTAATTTACTGTATTGAGTGACTGATGTACTTGGATGTTTTGCTCATTACATTCTTACGCGATCAGACTAGTTCTTGAAAGTAAAGATCCTAAAGAGGCAGGAACGAAGACGTCCAAAAATAACCTTGCTGCATGAAGCCCCACAAGACTGTAAAAAGGGCAAGGCATAAAAGAGAACATCATGTGGTGCTGCTTTTTAATTGGCCCTCGCCATGCGCTGCATCGGGCCATCTAGGAGGCACAAAATAAGCAGCGTTTTTGTATTATTTGTATTGGTCCTATTATTATATAATTTCTCTCGTGACCGCAAGTAACCTAGAGAAAATATACAGTTCCAATTTTGGTATCTAGTGCTCGCATAAACGGCGACTTGAGGAATGCAGCTCCAGTTTTAAATAGCGAGACAGATGAAGTGAACCAAAACTGCTTTTATAAATCTGTTCGTAATGAACACAGATCGACCACAGCGAAATGATTTGCTTTCTCAGTATTAAGCGATTGGGCTACGTCTGCGAGGGTGGTAAAAAAACCCGGAAGACAGTGTTATGTGACGGTACGATGGTGTATCGTTAACAGATCGACAAATAGATCAATGGCCCGCTTTTTATTGGAAAAGTACGGGTGACATACGAAAAAAAAATCGGAGATAGCTCGGTTGCAATGACCGCTTTCAGGAACTTTCTATCATTCACCCGAAAATAAAGTGACGAGTGAAACATTGTGGTTAGCCCAATGTAATCTTGGGCGGGTTAACACTTCGGTTTTGGCTCTGGTTTCGGGTGCCGGGCCTGCTTTTGTATACGGCTTGATTTTAAGAGATAAGCAAGTTTCAGACAAAGATATGCGACATCGGTGAGTAGTGTCTTGGTTGTTGCGTGCCTAAACATTTTCAGTTCTCTTTAACGCGCCTTTGAAATGCGATGCGATAACCTGTGTTCTGGACCTTTCACACGTATGAATGTTGGTGAACACAAAGACGTGCCAATCAAATTATGAGAGACTTGTCTTTTTTTTTGCAACTTACCTATTTCATTACAATTCTCCAAGCAGACCTTTTTGACCTGCTTTGTGCAAATTAAATCCATCTATCTCTGCATTGTCTGCCATTACCGATTATTATTTCTTTGTCTCCTCGTCCCTTTCATCAATTATGGATTCTGCAATCTTAAAAACCCTTCCTATCGTTGCTCCCTTCACATTTGAGCCCTCTTGTACACCCTTCCAACTTTTTAACGGTATCAAGCGAGCGTCGACCGCTCGGTCAATCACAGCCCTATGACGGTACGAATTGGCAAACCCACCGAGAGTTGCCGCGTGCGCAAGAAGAACAGGCCACGGTGGCCGTCATCTGCTGAGCTGTTCCAGGAGCTGCTCGCAGCCCCCGACCCTTTTCTTCGCTAACCGCACTACCTGGCGTTCTAGCCGCGAACACAGCGAAGAGGGTAAGAGAGGTTGCTCATAGTAGCAGTGTAAGCATTCCTCAAGCAAATCTCAGTATCTGCATTTCACGCTGATCAAAATTGTGAGCCACAGCCAGATGCGCGAACAGCTGCATACAAGAGCACACCAAAAATCGACCACGACATTCATTCGAGAAACACTGAGTATGCTTCATAGTACCTAGAAATGCGGCGCCAAGAACACAATCACGTGAACAGAAAACACAGCACAGGCGTACACTACCAACAGTAATATGAAACTAAACATGCACTTCCTCTTCAACATTCAGCAACAACTTCCTTCGCGCACCACTTCTTTACCAAGCAGATGTCTAGCCAACAATAAAAAAGCAGCACAATCATCCCAGTACAACATTAACATCGTTCAAGCATGATAGTCACAAATTCCAGCACATAGATACGCACTATAAAAAACCACAAAACATCTGCGGCTGCCACATATAATGTTCACGTTCACTCCTTATCATGTAGGTCAGTCAGCCTTCCGAAATATCTGTAGTAAGACAAGCCTATCCAAAAGCACCTTTAATGAACACAAATCGCCCCATCAACTTGGAGGATTCCTCAAGAAAGGAAATTTATTTCCTGCCTAAAGACAGTGAGGCTTCAATAACACATGTACCATCTTTCTTCTCAAACCAAAACGCCTCTAAAATTTGGCTGGCAATCTTGTCCCGGATATTCCCTAGAATCCTAATCCTACTTAACAATGACTCATACTTGCACTTCAAGCAATGAAGGATTAAATTTTACCCCTTCCCATTCCCTATGTACTTCTCATGCTCCCTTGTTCTTCCAGTCAGGCCAGCATATACATTTCCGTACATCAGTGGAATCTCACAAACCAAACCCACCACACAGCCTATAAAACACTTTACATGCCTCTAACCACATTGTGCTTTCTTACTTTTCTATAATCTTGCACACAAACCACCTGGTTTGAGGCTCAGAAAGCACCACTGGAATCTCACACCTGCCTGCCACCTTCTTAAGGCAATGCGCCACTCTATAAATATAAGGAACTACTTGAGGGCGTTCATTTACCAACTTAGCTGCTACCCTTCTTGCGCCTTTCATTTTCGGAAGAGTCTCTGCTACCCCGAAAAGAACCGTACGAGGGAATCCAGCCATCTGAAGCCTTTGTATTTGATTATTAAAGCTAGCCTATACCATATGATGCCAACACTTTAACAGAGCTGACTCCAAACAAAGTACAACAATAGCTCGTTTAAGAGCTCTGTTTTAGCCGAGGAATATACTTCCAACATTCTGCAACTGCTTTCTCTGCCTATATATATATACATATATATATATATATATAGGGGCACATCAGCTGGAGAGGATTAGATAACTACAGGTTTGTTGAAGGACGGTGGGATATCGTCATAGAAAAACTGGCCACCCTGTATCCGCAGTGTCTGGTGTCCTCGACGGTACCGGAATCATGGAAGAATGCAAACATTATCCTCATTTATAAGATAGGGGACGCTAAGGGCCTTAAAAATTACAAACCAATCAGCTTACTGTCTGTTACGTATAAGGTATTTACTAAATTAATCGCTATTAGAATCAGGGCAACCTTAGACAGCAATCAAGCAAAGGATCAAGCAGGTCTTCGGAAATGGTACTCTACTATCGATCATATCCATACCATCAACCAGGTGATAGAAAAATGCTCGGAATATAACCAGCCCTTATACATAGCATTCATCAATTATGAAAAATCATTTGAACCAGTAGAAACCTCGGCGGTGATGCAGGCATTGCGAAATCGGGTGGTAGACGAGCCGTACGTGAAATTGCTGGAAGATATATATAGTGGCTGCACAGCAACAATAGTTCTGCATAAAGAAAGTAACAAAATTCCCATAAAGGAAGGTGTTAGGCAAAGAGACACAATCTCCCCATTACTATTCACAGCTTGCTTAGAGGAAGTATGCAGAGACTTGGAATGGGAGCAGTTAGGGATAAGGGTAGATGGAGAATACCTCAGTAATCTGCGATTTGCTGCTGACATTGCCTTGCTATGTAACTCGAGGGATGAACTGCAAATAATTATTGATGACCTAGACAGTAAAAGTAGAAAGGTAGAAAGTAGAATATGCAGAAGACTAAGGTAATGTTCAGTTCAACAGCCTCTGGAAACAACAGCAGTTTACATTAGGTAGCGAAGCACTGGAAGTAGTAGGCCAATATGTTTACTTAGGACAGGTAGTAACCGCAGAACCGGACCATGAAAAGGCGATAACAAGAAGATAAGATTGGGATGGAGCGCATTTGGCAAGCACTCGCAGATTATGACTAGCAGCTTACCGCCATCGCTCAAGAGGAAAGTATACAGAAGTTGCATCTTACCTATACTCACCTAAGGGGCTGAAACGTGGAGGCTAACCAGAGGGTTCTGCTTAAGTTGAGGACAACGCAGATGGCTATGGAACAAAAAATTGTAGGCTGTTACGACCAAGCATCCGCAATTGCGCGCTCTATTGTTCGCCTGTGGGCATGGATAAGTTTTGTGAATATGTGGTGATGGTCCAATGGCTCTAAGTGAGCCTGTTTCCAGGAATCCTGATTTGTAAGCATGTTTTGCTTTGTGGACAACCTGCAAATGCCAAATTGACCCTGTCAAGAGAACGTCTGGAAAAACACAAAGAAACGTCCCCCTGCGGGAAATAGCAGGAAGTGCTTTCTTTCTTTTGTTCACCCTTCCAGTCGAGAAGTGCTATCCTCCAGTGATGAATGCCTCCTATCCAAAGGAGACGACAGAGTGACATGTCCGCTGACGTGCAGGACAAGAAAGGAGCATGACTCATACGGCCATTAAGTGATTTCCCGGGAATGCAGGAAAGATTTGCAATTGTCGAAAAGGGACCATGTTGGGAGCCTTATGCGGCGCCACGTGCACTCGGGTTTCTGAGAAGTAAAACCCCTTGTCAGAACCAGCCTGTGGTTTCTTTGCTGAAGAATAGAAATGTACCTCCTCTCCTCGCCGTTCCCAAGCTTTTCCCGCCAACAAGTGATCACGCCCAACGAATGAATGCCGGACCAGTCAGTGCTTCAGACCATCAGTGCAGTGATGTGTTCGATTGGATGCCGATACCTGAGGGGCGTGCCCTGGATTTGGTTGGTCAGCATCTTCAGAGAGGGGCTGGACATAGGGGGTTTTTAAGGACGCTGCAGAGCACGAAATGTCGCTCTGGGCCCTGGGTAAACGGCTCATCCAGTCGCTTCTCGCTATGAACTCTTAACTCTTGCCATTTTGCTGATGTACCCTTCTTTTTCATGTAAATATTCTTGTAAATACGTTTTCTCAAAGTGCCAGTAAACCTGCTTGTACATATTTCACCAACTTCGAAGATTCAATCCTACTTCAACCCCGAGTCTCTGCACGCTACCAAGTGAAGGCCGGGTCGACATAGCCCCAGCGTCACGACAACTGGTGGCAGCGGTGGGATCTGAATCTACAAGCCACAACATCTGATGACTGGAGGTGGGATCTGGATCTACAAGCTACAACATCTGGTGATTCGAGGTGGATCAGAATCTACAAGCCACATCTTGTGATCGGAGGTGGCATCTCAAGCAACAAGCAGGAGCAACAATCGGCCAACAAGAGAGCAGCTCGGAACATCGATCGCATGTGTGGGTGAGTGCTTGGCTTTTCTTCTGATGTGGACCAGGTTCTAGAACAGGGTTAGATTTTAGAACTGGTAAAGAGAGTGTGGAAACGCCTTTAGGTTTGGTAGTTTGCACAGTTGTTTTGGAAGTAGCCGACACTCGGAGCGATCATGGACCTACAAAAGCTGCAGAAACCGGACCTGTTGCTATTGTGTGAGGAATTGGGAATTGATACAAGTGGTTTGGCACGAAAACCCTTGATTATAAAGGCAATCACTGATCTGGGAACCGATGATGAGGAGCTCAGTGAAGCATGGAACCTCATCGGGCAAAAAAAGGAACAGCTCAGACAGCAGAAAGAGCGGGAAAAAGAGGAAAGGGAGCGCGAACGTCAGAGGGAAAAAGAGGAAAGGGAGCGCGAACGTCAGAGGGAAAAAGAGGAAAGGGAGCTTGAACTTGAGAGGGAAAAAGAGGAAAGGGAGCACGAACGTGAGAAGCTTGAGAGAGAAGCAAAAAAGCGGGAGCTAGAAATTGAGCTCCGGAAATTAGAAGTAGAGTTGAGCAAGAGGTCGGGCAATTGTCCCCAGCTAGCGGTACCTCTTCTCAACAAGGAGGCAGATTTCAAGATGTCAAAGTACATGCAGCCATATGTGATATCAGGGGATATCGGTCTGTATCTGGGTAACTTTGAGCGAACTTGCGAAGAACTGTCCTTCCAGCGAGACACGTGGTCTCAGAGATTATTGACGGTTCTGCCCTGCGAGGCAGCGGAGGTTGTCGCGCGGCTAAACAAGGAGGACGCGGACAACTACGAGAAGGTCAAAGCTTGCCTTCTGATTTTCGGAGACAGAGATGTGCAGGCCTTAACACGTTCAAAGGCGCGAGAACTAGCTACACTGCTCATTTCAGAAAAATCAACAGCGGAGGAAACGGCAGTTACAACAGTGGTAAATGCGGAAAATAGCGGGCCAGAAAACTTTGAGAGCGAGGCATCTCAGATAAGTCAACATGAAAGTGAGCTTGATAAGACACGGAATGAGGACGTTCTTGAAAGTAACCTCTTGCCGCCAGTGTCTAGTAATATCACGAGACTTTTAAGTGGAACCCGAGAGGACTTAGCTATGGAGCAAGCCAATGATCCCAAGAATAAGCTCGAAGTACAGTGGGAAGGACCTGCTAAAGTCGTTGCAGAGCTTTCTGACACTAACTACGCAGTGAAAATCCCCGATAGGCGTAAAGCAGTGCGCATTTATCATTGCAATCTTATGAAGCCTTATGTGCAGAAGGAAGCCGTGGTAAATCTAACGTTAAACCTTCCCGAGGAGATGGAGGACAACTTGATTTGCATCAGCGGAAAAGGAAGCAACGCTCAGGAGCTTCTCAAAAAGACGGAGCAGAGAGGAGAACTAAAGAAATCCCAGCTGTCCGATATGGGCGAAATAATAACTGAGTTTGAGGCCTGCTTCGTGGACAGGCCAGGCAGGACTGATTTGACTGAGCACGATATTGAGCTGACTTCAGACGTGCCAGTGCGATCAAGGTGCTACCGATTTTCTCCAAGGCAAAGAGAAATTCTGGATAGGGAAGTAACTCGCATGCTGGAATTGGGAGTAATAAAACCCTCGGAAAGCGATTATGCTTCGCCTATGATCTTAGTAGAAGTTCCAGGTAAAGACCCTAGGCCTGTGGTAGACTACCGAAAGCTAAATTCTCTCACCAGGGATCAAGTGTATCCTATTCCGAATATTGAGGAGAGAGTAGAACAGGTCAGTAGAACGGCATATGTGACTACGCTGGACCTTACTCGAGGATACTGGCAAGTACCGCTCACTGAACGCGCCAGCAGATACGCGGCTTTCGTCACTCCGACGGGCAGCTACCAGCCAACAATGATGAGTTTCGGGCTCAAAAATGCTCCATTTTGTTTTTCCCGACTCATGGATAGGGTTTTAAAGGGGTGTGAAACATTCGCGGTGCCTTATTTAGACGACATTGCGGTTTTTTCCGACTCATGGGCGGACCATATGGTACATCTAAGAGCTGTACTGAGCCTTTTGCGTCAAGCTGGACTAACCGTAAAGGCCGAGAAATGTTGCCTGGCAAGGGCGACCGTGGACTACTTGGGTCACAATGTAGGTCAAGGTTTCAGGAAACCCAGCGAGATTAAGATTTCTGCGGTAGCAGACTACCCGCGGCCGAGCACGAAGACGGAAATTCGAGCATTCCTGGGTCTGACTGGGTACTACAATCACTACATCCCTAACTATTCAGCTTTGGCTAGCCCTCTGACCGACGCTCTCCGCAAGACAGAACCGACAAATGTAGTCTGGGACGAACAAAAGGAAGCCTCCTTCGTAAACCTGAAGGCTGTGCTGATTAGCCGTCCGGTATTGCGAGCTCCAGACTATGGCCGAGAATTCACGGTCCAGTGTGATGCCAGTGATCGAGGGTTAGGTGCTGTTCTCTGCCAGAGAGATGACGACGGTAATGAGCACCCCGTGCTCTACTTGAGCAGAAAACTGAGTTCTAGAGAGAGGGTTTATTGCGCGTCAGAGAAAGAATGCGCTTGCATTGTATGGGCCATTCAAAAATTGCAGTGCTATCTTGGAGGGGCCAAATTCACCGTAGAGACGGACCATTGTCCCCTGGCTTGGCTGCAAACTGCGACATCGAAGAACAGTCGCCTTCTTAGGTGGAGCTTGATTTTACAGCAGTACAATTTTGAAATAAGATACAAAAAGGGGAAGTTAAATGGGAATGCGGACGCGCTTAGCCGCTCTTTCTAAGCGGTCCGAGATGTTCCTCACCATGTATCCAAATTGATAATCAGGTTTTTTTTTTTCGTGCGCTTGTATATGTGTGACTATGTAAAGCAGCACGTTTGGTTTTCTAGGAATACGTGGGTCCTGAACGTCTTGAGTGTGGGCTTTTCTCGAACAACAATGGCAGTTTTCTTTTGACCTGGTCTCTTCAGACGGGAGCCGAGTGCTTGCTTCGACATGTGGTTGAGTTTCAGACAGCTCGAGCAATTTGGCCTACAACAATCAAGACAACGCGACAAGCAACAGCGAGCTTCAAGCGTTCACGTGCAGGCCATTAAGTCGTCTCTTCATGCAGCAGCTGGGACTGCTGCCCTCCGAGACTCTTCTGGCGGGGGAGGAGGCTGTTACGACCAAGCATCCGCAATTGCGCGCTCTATTGTTCGCCTGTGGGCATGGATAAGTTTTGTGAATATGTGGTGATGGTCCAATGGCTCTAAGTGAGCCTGTTTCCAGGAATCCTGATTTGTAAGCATGTTTTGCTTTGTGGACAACCTGCAAATGCCAAATTGACCCTGTCAAGAGAACGTCTGGAAAAACACAAAGAAACGTCCCCCTGCGGGAAATAGCAGGAAGTGCTTTCTTTCTTTTGTTCACCCTTCCAGTCGAGAAGTGCTATCCTCCAGTGATGAATGCCTCCTATCCAAAGGAGACGACAGAGTGACATGTCCGCTGACGTGCAGGACAAGAAAGGAGCATGACTCATACGGCCATTAAGTGATTTCCCGGGAATGCAGGAAAGATTTGCAATTGTCGAAAAGGGACCATGTTGGGAGCCCTATGCGGCGCCACGTGCACTCGGGTTTCTGAGAAGTAAAACCCCTTGTCAGAACCAGCCTGTGGTTTCTTTGCTGAAGAATAGAAATGTACCTCCTCTCCTCGCCGTTCCCAAGCTTTTCCCGCCAACAAGTGATCACGCCCAACGAATGAATGCCGGACCAGTCAGTGCTTCAGACCATCAGTGCAGTGATGTGTTCGATTGGATGCCGATATCTGAGGGGCGTGCCCTGGATTTGGTTGGTCAGCATCTTCAGAGAGGGGCTGGACATAGGGGGTTTTTAAGGACGCTGCAGAGCACGAAATGTCGCTCTGGGCCCTGGGTAAACGGCTCATCCAGTCGCTTCTCGCTATGAACTCTTAACTCTTGCCATTTTGCTGATGTACCCTTCTTTTTCATGTAAATATTCTTGTAAATACGTTTTCTCAAAGTGCCAGTAAACCTGCTTGTACATATTTCACCAACTTCGAAGATTCAATCCTACTTCAACCCCGAGTCTCTGCACGCTACCAAGTGAAGGCCGGGTCGACATAGCCCCAGCGTCACGACAAGGGGTAACATTAAGATATAGGAAGCGTGCAGATTGGGTCAGAGAAGTAACTCAAGTTAGTGACATTCTAGTGGAAATCAAGAAGAAGAAATGGGCATGGGCAGGACATGTAGTGCGAAGAGAGGATAACCGATGGTCGCTTAGGGTAACAAACTGGATTCCAAGGGGAAGGAAAGCGTAGCAGGGGACCGCAGAAAGTTAGGTGGGCGGATGAGGTTAAGCAGTTCGCAGGGGTCAAGTGGACGCAGCTAGCACAGACCCGGGTTAATAGGAGAAATATGGGAGAGGCCTTCGCCCTGCATTGGGTATAGTCAGGCTGATGATGATAATGAGATATATATATATATATATATATATATATATATATATATATATATATACATCTTCTGCGATCCCTATGAGCAGGTGTGTGCCAACTGAATTGTTGTGTGGATAATAACATCAACAACAGCCAGGTAGACGCTGAAGGTTTTCAGCAGCGATCGTGGCCTAAAGGGCCATGATCATGCAATAGCTAACAAGTCTTTTCGTGCCGCCATCTTCGAAAGCCCGTCACGGCCGGAAAGTGTTTCATTTTACTTCCTTGTGGCCTAGATAGTGATTATAAAGTTCCATAAGCCATAGGTCAAGGACCAGAGAAACATCGTCAAAATTGGCGATTAGTTCGTCTGAGTTTCTTCCAACTACCCTCTGCCGATTGCCTGCGCATTATCAACTGCAACTTGCAAGAGCCGGACCAACAAATCCCTCATCGGCCAATGCAGGCTCTATTAAAAGCGCACTAAAAGAGCGAGTGCATTATCTGCGCAGCGAGCCAGCTGCCACCACCTGAAAGCCAAGGGCGAAGTCACGTGAGCGCCCGTTCTACCGCACATGAGGGTGCCATCGTCATTCGCGAGCTGATAAAGCTTGGAGGTTTTCTTTCCGGTTTATTATGGCGCCACTACCGACTCCCGTCCGAACTGGGAGGCAGCACATATTTTGCTGCGGTTATAGAAAAGCGCAAACCTATATATAACCACATCAAAAATAAAAAACCTGACATCGCTTTTTAACTTTCTACCATTTTTTATTATATCAAAACTTAGAAAAGCCTATTTTTATACCTCTCCTAAGCGTCGCCTTCGTAATTACACGCACCCTTGAGCGGTCGATGACGCGATATATGTCTTCTTATCGCACAGGAAGCGCTAATGGCCGGAGAGAACCGGGATCTCAAAGGAGCTAATACGCCGCCCTCAGTGAGAAGCAATGGAAATAAATGTCGGAGTGAAAGCGCTGAAAGCGGGAAGGGTGGGAGTTAGTGTTCCATTCTCGGCAGTTGGAATGTTCCTGTGCCCGCAATTTTATCAAAATAGCGGAAAACAGCGATATGGTTCGCCAAAGGTGAGATTAGAAGTGAAAACTTCGTGTCGTTACAAAACTGCCTCTGCGGAACTTTTAAATGCCTCTTTTTCTATGTCTTTAGTGGTAGCGTATGGGACAAGAATGACACTGCCGCATACTATATCTATACATCGCAGATTTTCGAATAGACCACTTGAAGCGTACGTAGTCATATTGTGTAGCACTGCTAAATATCACCTCAGCAATAATTCCTCAATCCCAGTCAGTTCTCAGTCGAGTAGCGTACGCTCTAGGTTCGAAACGAAGTAGTGGTTATTTTATTGGAAAAAAAAAATCTAAACGCACGTGAAAAGACATTTTCCAGCCCTTTTATCTGCTATCAAATCACCAGAAACACCTAAAGGGTCAAAATCGAGCTTTGGAAAGCCTTAGAATTCTCCCTTTCTTTGTAAGCGTAGTTAAAGACTCTGTTAAGAGCCATTTTTATGGTCTACTGCAACTCATCGGAACCGCGAAACACGATTGCATCCCTACGTTCCTCTAATGGCTCTTCTCCTGCTTTTTTTTTATTAAAAAAATGTATGACTGAATG
This sequence comes from Amblyomma maculatum, assembly GCF_055883805.1. Classification (NCBI taxonomy): domain Eukaryota; kingdom Metazoa; phylum Arthropoda; class Arachnida; order Ixodida; family Ixodidae; genus Amblyomma; species Amblyomma maculatum. The sequence goes on from NC_139346.1 coordinate 72,916,290, forward strand.
AGAATTAAGTGGAAATGTTTATCAAAGCATCGAATTATGGGTAGAATTTAGGAATTCATTGTAAAGCAGTGATTCTGCTGCCTAATCACATGATATATGTCCTTAATTTAGGCATCTTGCTGCATCTCCTATGATAAAACAAAAATAAACAGCAGTTTGTTCTATGCGCGATTCGATAATTGAAGGAAAACGAGCACTTGCATTACACTGACGAATCTTAAGTACTAATAATGCATCAGCGTGTCTAGAAATGACCATATTATAGCTCTAACAAAATGCCACAATGTGAGGGACCATACGCAAAGGAATTTCAGTCTTCTAGAAAGCGAGACCAACTTCCCGGACGTAACAAAAATAGAAAGACAAATCGTGAGCACTCTGACCGCAAAAAAAAGAAAAAAAAAAAAAAGAAGTCGAGATGGGGTCTGCTTCCAGAGCGTCCGGCATTATTTATGGCCGCCGTGTTCTTTGGAAACTCGAGAAGCCCGCTGCTTTAAGTGGCAACGAAAGGAGCCTTAACTGGTGTTTTTCTTTGTTGTTCAATTAGGAGTGCTAGAATTCAATTCCGGTTCTTGTGCACATCGATTAAAACGATTGCTTTCTCCGAGCCGTTGTGGTATCTGCGTAGTTTCTCTTGGAGGTGGCATTTTGTTTCTTATTTGTTATAAAATTACTCGCGGTAGTACTTCTCCAAAGTATGAGTTGAGAAGCCCGTTCCTTACCTCGCAGCTTCTAACGTAAATGGACTCAATGCGCAATTTACAAAAAGTAAGCACGGGCTCTTTCAGTAGGGAACACGCTGTAGTGGACGCTGTGAGTAGGCAGAAGTAAACGCTCAAATTATGGCAAAAAAAAAATGAGCTCCCATATTTATTCTGGTCATTTATTGTTTCGTGCGGGCTGCAGGTTCTCTACCGGAACGCTAATGTGAGAAAGAGCACAACGCACCGAAGCGAATGACACAGAAATAAAAATGACCGCCTACATATGTCGCGTAGCATATGAAAAGCGCCAACACAACTAGAAAATGGAAATCATTGGTGCCTTCCCAAGGCCCAGGTAGGACATAGCCGCGGCGCTGTAACCAGACATATTTTTCAATTCCCTGCAAGTAGAAGTTGAAGATTATCATTGCTTTCATAAAGAAAACAACGAACACATCGACACGCCGGCCGGGACGGCATGTTATACGCTCGCTGTATGGTATCGGCAACGCTATACGCTCGGTTATTTGAGATAGAATTTGAAGAATGTCCCATTCTTATGTGAGTACGCAATATCCAAGTGCATAGTATGAGCCGGTGAGACCGACCGGCCCTATTCCATCAGTACGTGCACGCATAACTCTGGATGCATCTGTCGAGTTGAATATCCGAGGGGAAAATGCTGCAGGGAGCGTCGCCATCACGCATACCAAATGCGGAAGCCACAAAGAATAGCCCACACGACCAGAAAAAATCTAAGGTTCCGTGAAACGCGCACGGACAATTTTTAACAAATAAATGGAAAACTTTAGTTTTAAATGTGTGAAGGGTTGTCCAAGAAGACTTACACCTCGTCCTCTTCCTCTACCAGCAAAACATGACCGTCTGAATACCAAGTGGTAGCGAAATACTTTTTCGCTATAAGTCTGCGTTGCTGTGCCGAAAGGGGAGCATGTTTTTAAATACAGTTTCCTTTACGATGTCAAAAATTGATTGCAGGGTAACCTCCAAATGTTTGGTATTGTTTCAGTGGTTTGACTGCAAAAATTCAGTGAAAAGTTAAAGCCGTGCATTGGACTTACAAACAATAACTTGAGAGCGTAATTTTCCTTGTCCTAATAAATTGTGAATAAAACAAAGCGTGAAGTGCCGGAACAAAGTGTATCAAGAGAAAGTATACATTGTAAAATAATAATGACAAAATAATGGAATAATAAACATGCTTGGTTGGCCTTTTTAAAATATATATGACAAGAAAAGTGAAATTGAACTAATTATTTTCGCAGGCAGATGGTGGTATATCTACGTTCTTGCTACCATATGCTCAAGACACCCATTGTCACGTGTGACTAGGCGTGAGCACTAGAATAATAGGTTAGCTGCTTTGGGTGGAACTTATAGTAGCTAAGGATCTATAATATTGGACACGCATTTTGAGTGCATCGTAGCTCGTATTCTGATTTTTAATACGAAATGCGAAACATTGCGCCACTTTTCTGGATATAAAGAAGCCGACTGTTGCTTAGAAACTTAGAAAAGGACGGAAGAAATGCTCGTATTTGTGATTTCGGCCGTCTATTAGGATATTTCTAATTCTTTCAATTATTGGCAAATGGGTAATTGATTGGAAAATAGAAGAAACAGCAAGCACATGTCGCCTTTGTGATTCAAGCCAATGACCTTCATATTTCTAACGTGAATTTCACCAGTTATTAGAGCATCGTACGCGACATGCAGACGTCGTGAGTTTCAATCCCCCCCGTTGTCATGCGGAAGTTTTCTTTTTTTTTTTTTTGCTTTCTAAGCAATTCTACTTCAGCCATAAAGGAAATAGTTATCGAATTTCATTCAATTATGCCACGTTTCTCTTTTGCTTCCTTTGCTTGAATTGAGTGCTGGCGTCCTTAATATGCGTCATAAAATTTCCCCCATTTCCCTCACCTTGCTTTCTTTTTATACCTTTATGATAAGAGCCTTTTTTTCAGGCCTTAATTATAGGTTGGTTTTATGCTGCATGCAGCAAAAAGCACTGATTGGTGTTCTAACGCAATAACAGTGCAGCCATAGACTACAACGCTAAGCTACTTCATTTCCCTATCTGAACACACCTTCGAAACATTTTATAGTTACTTCGGGTCCGATGCGTGCCGGCATTGCGGCGGCGTTTGCAATTGTAAACATTCATTGTATGTTTCGAGCCTGGTATACATATTCTCCTAATATTCGTGCAATCTATGAAAATTTACTTACGGTCTATGCTTCCAAAGCAAACTTTTCTTTAAGATGTCCTTTATGTAGAAGATAGCATCTCTGATGAGAAAGAGCCTATGACCCGTCGTGCTTCTCGAGAATAATTACGAGTAATTCGGGTTAGTGTATTGTAGTATGCCGCATTTACTGGATTTTATATGAGTGACATTAATAACCTATGTTTACCGCACCGTCCACACCATATCAAATCTAACATAGATGTGGCTGGGGAAAGCGAACTTTTCAACATGGAAAATGCATCTTTTGAGCGAAAATCTCTAAGAAGATTTGCAAGCATAACGTATTTGCTATCTTTCCTTTCTTACGCTTCTAACGGCAAGAACTTCTCAAACAGGAGCTAAAAAATACATATGCGCGACTCTTCGTGCAGAGGTATAAGGTGTATCTGTATAACATCGACATTTTCTATTGCCGTAAAATGTAATCATCCCCCGAGCTCTCAAGAGTAGTGTTTCCTGAAACACTGCAACAGCCTTGAAGGTCTTACAAATCTTGTCTTTGAAAACGCCAATTCCAGCGAAGCAAGTAGGTACCTATGCTACTATCCTATACATCTATGCTGCAGCATTCATCAGAATGAGCCTTTCCTGAGAAACAAACAAAGCCACATTACAGACAGTCCTAAAAGACATAGCATCAATCCTATGAAAGCGAGCGCTGTAAAATTCCTCAAGCGATCGGTCGGCGTTCCTATTTTTTTCATACCATTGCAACCCGAGGCTCCCTGCGCAAGACATTCGAGAAGTTCATTCGTATTTCCTCTTCACTTCCTTCTGTGCCTTCCATTCCTCCTACTCAATCATCGTTTGCTTATCCCGAAATGGGAGGAGGACCTGGGTGTCTATAAATGTAATCGCACTACGGAAACTTCGCTCACACGCTTATAGAAGCAGCCCTCGCCGCAAATCGGATGTCTTCTCTGCTTTCGGTGGCATGGATTACCTTCCGTGAAAACCATTCGGGACGTACGTGCGCATTTACGTCATCCTGGATTCGAGACGGCAAGAGGTGCTCGAAAAAGATCTGTTTTCAGTTCTTCTATACCTGCAGCCATGGTAGCCTCAAACGCTCATGCTTTGTGGCAACACATAGGTCTGCGTAGCCAATGGGGAGGCGAACCGACAACTACGCAACCATGGGCAAATCACCACCTTAATGCAAAGTTCTGCTCATGTTTCGATTTTTGACGATAGGTGCATTTCTATATTTTCGTTTACCCCAATTCTCTTTTAAATTTTTCTTGCAATATCAATGTAGGTTCAATGACCCCAAACACAACTCAGCGCCACAAACCTTCCTGCTTTGAAGTTAATAGCGGAGATTTAATAAATTGGACGCTTTCGCAACGCTGTGCTCCGCTCTTGTGTGTGCTGGAGGCAGGCGGCAGCTTCCTAAGACAGCGATAAACAGATCCGATATGACCACGAGGGCTACCTCTTCTATTGAAACTGACACCGTTGTCATTAGAGATAATATCACAAAACGTTCCCCTTATTGAGGAATATTAGCCCTTCTGAATGCGCGGTACTCCCAATTCATAGCACAATATCTTGAATAAAACAAAAATAGCGAAAGACTTACCTTCCTCTCCATCTGCCAGTCTTACCTTTGGAACTTTATTCATTCATTTCTGCATATTTTAAATCTGGCTCTCTTTCTGTTTTCAATACTGTTGGTATTTTTCCCAGCCCAGGGCTTACTCAATGCATTTTTCCAGCTCTTTCAGTTTATTTATTGTAAAAACTGGAAAATACGGTGCTCAATCGCGGCTTGGATAATTTTAAAATCTTTAATAAAACATCTCTAATTGTGGCCGGGGGGCGGAGGGGGGGGGGGGTGGGGGGGTGCATTGTATTTATTACGCGTCTATTTAAAACCTGAAAAGGAATGACAGGGCTACCATTCATCAGGAATATTACAAATATTAAACGTTTCTAGCTAAATTCATTCATATATCTCAATAGTCATAAAGACTGCGATGGCGACTTTAAACTATTTTTATCAACACTGCATATCTATTTACGCTTGAATAGGGCTATACAGGCGTGTTGGAGAGGCGCAGTTTCGATTACGTTCATTACGAGTAACCCGCTACGCATGCACCTATGCATAATATTGCAAAGTTTACTCTAATTATCCTGTTTTCTTAATTATGATATAATGAAGTACAAAATCGCTCTGTGAATTTGAACTTAGATTGCTCGCTTTCATTGTTTTTATTTTTTTTGTTACATAGTTTAAAGTTGAATCGTTTTCCATCTATCATGTGCCATTGTACAAGTCATCTTGGGACACCTTAAAGCTTTATAGTTCCAGTAGTTGAACCTCTAGAAGCTACTGTTTTCAAAAATAAAAGGTAACTACCGTCAACATACTGAACGTATTGAGAACTGGCCTTATGTCATGAGCGACGCCCTGAAGAAATGTAGAGGTATACGCCTTGACATTCATTCCAAAGAAGGGATGAACTGCTCCTAACCCTAAAACGTTCAGAGCAATGTAATTTTATGCACTTCTCCTGTGTTAACCTAGAACAATGTTCATCCATCGTCTGTGATTACGAAACAAAATCGTGACGCATCCGCTGACGCATCCGCCCACCCTTTATTTGAGCTGTTTAAGCACGATTTGGCGTCCTGCCCATCTCTGTTACCTGGAAATAATGACCTGGTTAGACATTGCCCCGGCTTATTGGCCTCCCTTTTATCAGCAATGTTACCAAAGCGCGCGTTGAGATACAGCTGAGAAATATCGGTCGACGAATTCTTTTAGCAGAGGATGAAGGAAAGAAGCAAACAGTCGACGAGGCCAAGGAAAGCATTAGGGATTGAACTTTGTGTCTGTTTTTATTCTTTCTTCAGTAATCACATATATTAGTAATGCAATCTGTTTAGGCGAAAGATAAATAAACACAAAGTAGAAGGAAAAACAACGTGCCGATGGTGTGAACCGAACCCACGACCTCCGAATATCGCATCCGGTGCTCTTCCAACTGCGCTATATCGGCCGCTGTCCCTCCTGCTACTTTCGTGGGTATTAATGTTGTCTGTGTACTAACCTTGAAAGTGTTCACCAGCGCCATCCTCAACCATAGCGGTGGACGTGTGCGTCCTGTGTTACCGCCAGCGTCACGTAGAACGTGATCAGGAGCGAGGGCGAACACTGTGCTAGAAACCTCTTATGCTACCTATGGCTTCAAGACTGCCAGAACCGAGACCCCGTTAGGTTAGCTTATTAGGTGGAAAATTACTGCTCCAGTTTCCCATTTAAATATTTCTACAGATACTCACATCACGACCATAATCGTCAATGTAAGCTGCGTTTCACGAGCGTGAACAGGAGGCCTTTCTGTAAATAAATGATGACGAATTCACGCTGAATAAAAGGCGCGCAGTTAAACAATAAAACATAGCAAGGATCAAGCACTCAAGATAGAAAATAGAGGTAATGACGCACACGGGAGACGCTGGAGCTCCGCGAACGCGGCTAAGGATGCAGTTAGGAAAGACGCACGGTAGGGCCCGAGTCGGAATGAAGTCCCTCCCGTATGTGCCTCCAGCGTGGTCTGCAAAGGGGAGCCCGGCGTTACGCGACATTAAGCCCGATGTCCAAGGGACATCTTTGCTTCGCGATCGCTGCGCTTGCCGCCTTGTTAGCTCCACGACATCTAGGCTGTGATGCATGGCTGGCGAGCGCCTTTTCTCGACCTAGCTTCTGTGAAGGGCTCAAAAACCCATCGGTTGCCATTCTTTTCTGTATACCATGCTTTTGCTTTGGAAATCTTTATATGTAATGGAATTCTTCGTCCACTTTCTCTTCATATCGAAAACCGTTTTTTCTTTTCTTCTTTGGTTATATAAATGGCTCCACACACGGAATCATAGCTGCGCAGTATTTCTTTAAAAAACGACGTTTGAAGCCCTGTTCTGAGCTCAGCTTTGTAATGGAACTTGTAGTTTATGAATTCCCATATATAAAATGAGTTAACTCTTCCGTAATAGCACACAACCTGAGACACCACACAAGAGCAGTCTTTTTTATCATTGTGTCTTTTTAGGTTATTATACGAGTACTGTTATTTTATTATCAAACTTATTGAGCACTCGCAAGGACTTTTTGCTGATCAGTGAAATCATTTTGTAAACTTTTTCTTCTGCTCTAGGGAAGCGAGTGATTTTGGTTGGAGTTGCTTGTCTGAACAACCTTTTCAAAATTTGAGCATCTCCTTAGCCGCATTTATTGTGCGCCGGTTATGAGATAGTGCGTTATGATCGTATCACATAGACGGTGCGAGACATTGGGTACCTTATAGCACTCTTCAATAGATGATCAGCTGCCGGTCTTTTACCTTTTTTGATACTACAAATTTTGCGAGAACTTTAATATCGACCGCGTACTTCACGCTGCGTCTCAATTCATAATTTTGTGCTTAAAAATATGGAGCATTTGCAAGATTGCTCTTCATAACGGCGTAATATAAATTAAGTGCGCAACCACATCTACCCTAGATACAAAAATTTGTCACAAACGCAGAATGCAAGACTTCAGCTGGATTCGATGGGCGCACGGATAGGCTTGAAAACGCAGCAAGCAAGACACATTTTGTCAGTAAAACTGCAGGCAATCTATCCGAATATATTGTATAGCACGTGAGCACACCTAGGACACATCTCGGACACCTTAACACTTGACAAAAATCTCACCTTGGAATGGTTGTGCTTGAATTCGAGCGTTGATAACTGAGAACTGTGTCGACGTATGACCAAAATTAGATTGCAGCGCCTCGACACAGCGTTGGACCGCTTCAAATATGTACTTGTCCTACCACCGATATTTGGGTGCTCGAGCATCATAACTGACTTTCGCAACTTGAGAATTAATTAACCAGATCCAAAACCGTCTTGGTCACTGCCAAAATTTATTTGTCCTATCCCCTAAATTTTAACCTTCTACCACCATAATTGATGTTGCCCAATTCGCGAAAGTAGTTGACCGGTGTTCAAAAGCGACATGGCCCACGTGAAAAATATAGTTTGCCTACGCTCAATTTTTGAGTTCACCTCCACCACACTAGATTAAGTCGAAAATTTCGAAATGTAGACAAACACTCGCATTTGGTCGCTTTTGCACCACGCTACGTTGAGTGATGAAGTTGAAGTACCTCTCCATTTTAAGGCTAAAATCTTAATAGGCTCATGAGTCTCTGTTCGTGTGTGCGTGCGTGCGTCCCTGAGAATTGTTGGAGAGATTCCGCCGGACACTGCGAGATTGTGTCGTCATCACCTAACTACGACATCGGCCATGACTTAGGTGATGTCATCACCGGATCTGATGTCACGATGACGTAACATCGGAACATTCCGTCACGTCCAGTCATGGATGGTAACTTCACCAGGTAATTCACGGATGCATGAAGTTGAACTCGCCAGGCATCCGATCCAGGTGTCTGTGCTGAGCTTTTATTTTACGCGTTCTCGACCACCGCAGTACACAGAATACCGAAGAGGCAACAAAGCAGGAATCAGCGGCGTTTTAAATAAACGCTTTCGCCTTATCGCACTAAGTGGTCCAAAGTGCCCCTAAAATTTTCTGTGTCAACTTCAATAGACTGCGAAAGCTTCAATGTTAATTTTTATTTGAAAGCCGACCTTTAATATTAGGAATGCGCGTACTGAAAAACATATTTTCCTGTTTATGATAGTAACGTTTTAAATGTGGATCGGCTAAAAATGCACGCAAAAGACAAACTTAATACATGTCGGTATTTTTTCAGCGTCTGTACACGATCCCACGCGAACCACAAGGAAACAAAAAATCTGCCTAAAACCATCTCGTGTATTTCTCCATTTTCCTGCGGGCAAAGAGAGAACAGCAGGGGCAAGAACTCAAGAGACCACTGGCAGCGCCGAATCGATTTCCTGTCCAGCTTAAGGGAAGGCAAACAAGCCGCGCTTGCAGAGTACACGGCGACCACTTCTCAAATGGACAGGCGACGCGACTGCAGATCGCCGAGACAGAAGCGAAGGCAGAAGGGAAGAGAGCGACCCACGTGAATGGCACTTATGGGCGGCACGATCGACGGCAGATGTGAGCGCTGTCGAGGCGAGAACGACTCCATAGCATAGTGGGTGACACCTAAAATATATTACCTCAAATGTGGTGAACGTCCCCCGCGTTAAATCACAGCTTTCAGACTATGGGATACGATTATTGCACTGCTTGGCTGTCTGCACAGCGCGTGGTTGCCACGCGTACATGGTCTAAGAGTTTCAAGAATGTTGTCGTTGGCTTGTTACTAGAACTGAAATGATGTCTCACTATCAAAAAGGATAAGGCGTCGGGGTTGTTTTAGGAGAAAGCTATTTATATTGTGACCCCCCCCCATCGTTTTCACCACTGCGCCCATTCCTACCCCCACCGGGGTGGTGCAGTGGTTACGGCGCTCGACTACGTTCCCAAGGACGCGGGATCGAATCCCGGCCTCGGCGGCAGCTTTTCGATGGAGGCGAAAAGCAAGGCGCCCGTGTGCTGTGCGATGTCAGTGCACGTTAAAGAACCCCAGGCGGTCGAAATTTCCGGAACCTCCACTACGACGTCTCTCATAGCCTGAGTTGCTCTGGGACGTTAAACCCCACAAACCAAACCAACCAACCAACTGCGCCCATTCCATCAAATATTTTACATACAAATGGCCAGTTTTAGACGTTATGTACGTTATGGATTATTTTAATTATCTAGAGTACTGCCAGTTCACGGTGCATGGCTGCCAAGAGCTAATATTTAATTTTGTGATTATTCCACAACAATCTGCAATTGATGAACCACTTTTTTGTTTAATTTATTTAGCAATTCCATGTTCGCTTGTGAAGGCATATATATATGAAACGAAACGGCAACATAGCAGAATTTTGAAATATCTAGTATTACAACGCGTCTCTCACGCGATTTGCCCATTTAATTCCTTTTTCTGCTTTCTTGCTTTTGTCTAATCTTGTAAACGTTGCTGAAGCCAACGTTTGTCATAGAGAACGGCCTTTATGCGCTGACGTAAGGAAGCGTAACCATCATTGATTAAAAATAAACAAAATGATTGGAACAATGAACTGCCACAATTTTTATTTTAGAGGTCAACAGGTGGTCATCTGAGGCTAATCATGGTATTACGATAGTCTCGGTATTCTGTGAAACAATTCTGTCAGAGAAAGGTACATATGATTGTTGAAAATGTAAGAAGATGATCCCTATTACTCATAAGTGACAGCAGTCTTCATCTTCATCATCTTCATCATCAGCCTGATTATACCCACAGCAGGGCGAAGGCCTCTCCCATATTTCTCCACTTAACCCGGTTCTGTGCTAGCTGCATCCACTTGACCCCTGCGAACTTCTTAATCTCATCCGCCCACCTAACTTTCTGCGGCCCCCTGCTACGCTTTCCTTCCCTTGGAATCCAGTTTGTTACCCTCAGCGACCATCGGTTATCCTCTCTTAGCACTACATGTCCTGACAGCAGTCTACTTATAGAATATTTACCCTCAGAAAAATTTCACCTTGTTAGCCACAGTACGCTAAACTTAACTAGGTAGCTCTCCTCTCGCTTAGTAAATGATATCAAGATATTGCATAGTGTTTTGGTTCATAACATACTTCCGACCAGACTAAACAAGAAAACTAAAGCAAAACGCTCTTCAGATTGACTTAAATCTATCGACTGAAACTCAGCAAAACTATAGCCATAACAATAAAATATCCATATCATGTTTACAGGGAAAGATGCATACATAAGAAAAATATAATCCAAAATTGACAAATCTGTATTTGCAGAATAGTAAATAAAAAAGAGTGAGTGTTGTTTTAGTAAAACGCCTCGACATTCCTCTAATTTTATTTTTTTATTTGCAGGCATGTTCTGCAGCAGTTTAAAACTACTTACGTGAGCAGTCATTTCCGTTGAGAAATTGTTTGCATTGTCTCACACTGAAACAAAATAAGTTTAACCTTAGATAACCTACTTCTCATTCACCAGCAATGATTCTTGTTCAGGTGAGCTGTACCTTGTAAGCTTCTGGAGATTCTTGCTTGCACACCTGATACAACATTGATCGATCAAAATTAAAAACTTATTTAGAATATTCTGAGGGCATCTCAAACGTACACAGCCAAGACCTTTAAAGCTTCAAGAAAAGGTAAATGCTGTGATGCTTGCATAGTTGAAGTACAAATAAATGGCAGAACGCTGAAACTATTCAAAACAAAAGCGCTTAGGAAATGGCGTCTTTCGGTCTTTCGGAGAAGTAGCAGCAATATCTCAATCACAGAGAGTCATATAAATCGGCCGAATGAAGAAGGCTGCTTTAGCAAACTACAGTACTCTCCTCTTTAAGCTGTTCCCGCGATATTGCAATACTGCGGATGGGAAGGTTTTCGTGTTCTGAGATTTCACGAGCAATGAATTTTGACGCGGCCGTAAAATCACAGAGCATACAGCTAGATCTCGTCTCACGCAGAAAACTAGAAGTACTCGCGGTATCTGGAAATTAACTACTTCCAAGTGTTCACTACTTGCAGCTCTTCACCTCGGCTATCACGCCGTCCAAGTAGACGTTTTTATACATAAATGGTTTCTTCATTTCCTCTGCATTACAACAAAATAATTGCAGTTCAAGACACTTTATATGTTGTATTGATTTCCCATATTAGATGAATTAAGCTCCGGCAAGCGTCCCTAGGGCAAAACGTGGTCAGGTGTGAGAAATGGACCTCGAGATATTCTCCTTTTTTTTTTACATGCTGTGATAACGGAAAACGGAAGCGTTAAACATGTAAAAACATTGCATGTGCCTACCTTGGCGTTAGATACAAAGTTACTTCCAAGAATAAATTAGAGTGGTTGTTTCCTTACCTATCTGGCTTCCCACAGCGAGGAGTTGCTTTACTCTTGACAAGCCCAATCAAAGCCCTCCTCCTACTAGGGCGAGAGCAAGTGTCCAATGCGATTACATATCTGCGTCACCCACACAACAGCAACCCTAGGCTTAGTCAGCCCAGCTACCGACGTCGACCACGGCACGTGTCGTTATTGGCCATAAACGGAGGAGCCGGTGAAATCCTGACTGATGGGCGCGCGTCATCGGATCCCCTGAGCTCATTCAGCCGGGGACACGCGCCTTTCCAATTTGCCACGCCCGCGGACCATGTTCTCTTTTTCTGTTCTTTAGCTTATCCCCTTTCCGCACCCTCGAAGGTTGCCTTAGCGATCCCCGTGAGCTTAACCGACGAAGCGGGTACAGCTCTACTGCAAGCCTTCCTGGCCACGTTAACCAATGCTGTGTGCTGTCGGGAACACACCACAGGCTGATTTGTTTGTGAATGTTTCGGAAGCTGAAGCACGAGGCTAATGTTCTGCCCTTTTATATCTTTCCAAACCTGTGGACGTGTTCAAAAATATTCCTAAATTATGAAGCAAAGAAAACTGATGGTCAAACATTTTTATACTACTTGCATGAATTGTTCGCCTTCCTTTTTCTTTAGATAATGTTTCTAGGCTAACTTTTCAAATGGAAGTACTACTAAAGGTACTTTTAATCCTCTGTGATCAAATGAACAGCCAGCTCTTATTTTCTATCTCCACGCAGTTGAGATCATCCCCAAAAAAGAGATAATTTATTCTTTGTTAGGCCATTGCAGTACAACTTACGAGTCTGCGCCCTACATTTCAACGATGCCCCGTCATTTAAAGAAAACACAGGGCCGGTGGTCCGTTGAACGAAATAACACATCAAAAACTTTAATAATGACATGGCCTGGCTGAACTGCTTGAAAAAAAAAAAAAATCAGTTGCCCTCCTACCTATTCCTAATGATTAGCGCGGTTAAAAGCATATGCGAATAACATTGCGATCCGGTGCTTACCGAAACTAAGACCTGGCTTGATTTTGGCTTTGCAGATTATTTCTTCACCTATTGTTGTGTGATACGAAGCCTGTGTATTAGTACTAGGCGCAGATGATAAGTACTGAAGCACCGTTGGTACGGCACTGATGCGTGTCGCAGCAAGCTATATAGGCAGGTAGCCTACGGGGAATGTTTCGGAGGTGTAAAAATTATGTAAATCGGAATTATTTGTTCAATGTAGACTTTCAGTCGAATTTTCCGCTATCAGCTTCGGGCAAGCGGTCCTTACACGTGGCAGGCTCCTACCCACATATTTAAGATGCGCTCCCATTTTAACGCCAAACCTATAAGAAGGATTGAAACGAGCCAAGCAAGTGCTCAAAAGTAAGACGCAAGTTGAATCCTCAGCCAAAGACTTTGAAATACGCAGTTTCTTTTCTTTACTTTACACCGTTCTTTTTTTCATCACATCAAATCTTTATCATGGTTCAGCGCCTTCCTCTTCGATGCATATGTCCAGTGGCCGATTGGAATGGTGAATTTTGGCTGGTGTCGAAATAGTAAACCTGGATTATAATTTTCGCCATTACATTACGCTCACCTGACATCTATTGAAGTGCAAGGCGATGGTCCAACAATTTCGGCTTCCATTGAGGCACTGGGTTGCAACAGTAAAGAGCTTTTAAAGGCATCTCTTCGTAAAGTCGGGGTAGGACCAATTTAGGTGGGCAGTGCTTTATCGCTCTCAATGCTCCCAAGCACCCGTAATTCGCCAGACGTAAGAATTCGTGGAAGGTTTTTCAAAGCGAATACGACTGACTCAACATCTTTGAATTAGGCAGGAAGGGATGGCGGTTAAGCAGGAGCCGCCCATGTTGGGGGAGTGCACGTATGTAGGGCGGCTGATATGCGCCCCAGTCTTAGTCATCGCATCAGACACACCCGATGTAACACGTGTCATTGCCAGCCGGGAACAAGGACAGTAAAATGCTGATGGATAGGTGGGCGGAATAATGTTTCATACCTTTACACTTGCGTTCTCTAAACCCGACTCGGGGTCTTTCTAGCGCTTATTTAATACGTGCATCCCCGAAAGCCTACACCCCTGCTTTATCGTTCATAGACGATGATCTCCTCTATTTGGGAGCTATGGTGGGGAGGTTGCCATGGGGCCACGTGCACAGCGCAAAAAACGCTTCTTCTTTCCATTTCAGTGCAGGAGAGTTGCAGGGAGCATAGTATAGGTCGGCTACTGTCTGCACATGTGAAAGGTTAGTACAAAACAAGCGTCGTGTAGCATGAAGAGATAGACAAAAACCAATGCGGTTCCTACGATATAAAACAGAAAAAAGCAAGCAGCACTGAAGAGGTGCCTTAAGGAAATGTACCAATTTGACGAGAAAGAAGCACTCTGCACTTTGCCTGTATGAAATTTCGCTTGCAAGCCCTCAGAGACCAAGCTTACTTGAATACTATCAGGGAACAAGTTACCCCTAAGAGGAACCCTGACTGACCTGGTGACCATAAAATGATTGATTTATGGACGTATAGGTTGCTTTTTCCGCTTTCGTATTGATGAACTGATTGATTGATCGATCGATGAATTGATATTTTTTTAATACTTATTACAAGTACGTGTTAGCATCTTGGCTTCCTCGTGCAACTACTGCGGCAAACTTTTAGATTGCGTTAGGTTTCTAAAGTACGTCATTCGCGGCAACCGATTAGAGCGGCAACATTTCCGACGGGAGAAAGGTCATGGTTCACCTGTTTTATGAAGACGTCTATTTGGTGAAATAAAGGTTAAGTATTATAGAAAGGGCTTGATTATACGTCTCAAAAGTTGCGCAGTTAACGATTCAAAAATTCTTCACCAGATAGAGAATAAAAACGTAAAGATTTGATTTGGTTTGGTTTGTGGGGTTTAACGTTCCAAAGCAGGCTATGAGAGACGCCGTAGTGGAGGACTCAGGAAATATTGACCACCTGGGGTTCCTTAACGTGCACTGACTTTGCACAGCACACGGGCGCCCATGAAGACCGAATCTCAGTCCATGTTGCCTGAAAGAAATATGGCTATATATGAAGTGTGATATACAAATGCGGTTCACGGACTTGTGAACCGTATTTTGCAGATCTGCGCATTTTTGCGCATTCATCGGGAAAAAAGACAATTTGTGCGTCAACGAAACGTCGATAAATTTGTATCAGGCTGAGAAAAAGCTTTTAAGCATAGCTTGCCCTCTAAACATGATGCGTCAATGTGTTCCTTGAGCATGCGCTGGCAGAAGGTTATATGTACGTTTTTCTTTCTGCGCACCTAATCAGTTGTAAGTGGCGCTCTACCCCTTTTTCTCCGCTTGTGTGTATGTGTGTGTATGAATTTCGGGCCTTTAAATTTACCATCTTCTAAAAGCTATTTACAGCCCCTCTGCGTAATGTTACAATTAGGAATGCACTCTTGTACTTATTTCACACCGTAATACTTACTTTAGGTTTGCCAGTCAGCTTCGCACAGCTCACAAACAACTGGGACACACGACCACGGAAATTTTCATGCCTGCCAAAAACGAGCTAGGTTCACAGAATAAATAATTTTGATGTAAAAACACTTGTCCACTGTACGAGTTTGCTTGTAAAAATACATTTGCACTTTTGGACGCCTTAAGCGGAAGAAAGGTGATATCAGTGCATCATACTACTTGTCAACGTTTGCCACGAAAACTCTTTCCTGTGCAGCTGACGCCTCGGAAGCCCAACGGGAGCATGCTGTGCGCTTTTCGCTTAGGCGTTCGCATAACAAGTAATCTAACTTGGTCTTTTCACATCACTTCCATAATTAACGCCAACCGTACTCTCGGCTACCTTCGTCGTAACTTTAGTTCTGATCCCACCTCACTTAAACTTGACTAAAAATATCTAGTTTGCAGTAAGTTGTAATATGCTGCGTCCATTTCGGGTCCCTTCACTGAAAACCTGATCAGCGCGCTCGAACTATTTCAAAATAAGTTAGCACATTTCGTCCTTTGGAGCTATAACTGCACTGCCAGTACAACATCTATGAAAAATTCATTCCAGTTAACATCGCTTGCTGTCCGTCGTAAGTATGCTTGTCTTTGTTTACTGCATAAAATAATGTACCATAACCCTATTCTGAGCAGCGATCGTATACACCTTCCACCTTATGCTTCGTCACGGGTCGATCTTTCGCATAAAATCGGTATTCCTTTCTTTAAAATTAAACATGCAGCTGAGTCGTTGCTCCCACGAACAGGAAAGGACTGGAACCACCTTCCCGGAACTACTGCCTCCATTATCGATCATCAGCGTTTTTGTTCCACAATAGCTAACATTGTATGCTTAGAATTAAAACACCTTGTACATAACCACTGTATATTACCACTCCCCTCTTCAATGCCCTCGGGTCTTGAAGGTAAAATAAATGAAATGAAATTTGCTACACGGTTACAATCAGGATAGCGCTCTGATGATTCGCGATGATGCGCTTGACGCCTGTTAAAATTCCACGGTCAAGATTATTAGCGTCCGGGAATATCGCTTTCCTTAAGCCGGCAAGCACGTTATGCGTTTGCTGACTGTAGCATGTACTCGAATAACAGTACGCGCCACGCCAGGGGGCGTTAGTTATGGTTTCGACTGACAGGTGAACTCGTCTGAAAATAATAGATATTGAAAACCCTCGTTTCAACTAGAGGCTGTCATGGTGGAGGCAGCTGCATCATGGACCATCGCGTCGAGTTGCGGCAAACGTCGATGTGACCGACGTAGATCTGCAATGACATTTTCGCCTGTCGCAAATGCTGTTGCACTGCCTGTGCGACGAGCTACACGATGACCAACATTGGCGAAGATGTTGTAAAATAAAACATCCGAAACAACAGGACGGGGGCGAGGAGACAACCTCGGTCCTGTGTTTTCTGGGGTTTTATTCTGACGACGTCCCATTGACTGGCTTACTAACATGGTTTTTCAAATCTGCAGAGATTAAGTGGCGAGCCTTATGCACTCAAAGTCCTAGAGTAAGTCCCCTGCGTTATCGGGTTGGGTGCAATAGGTAGATTGTCGGAAATCCTTTACGCATACAAGCGTATTGGACTTCACCAACCCGCTGTGATCCGCAGCGTAAGGGACGTCTGCGACGTGTTTATTGAAGAGGTTGAGAGAAGTAAGTTTACAAGTTGTGCTAAAGCTCTCCCAATGCACATGTTGCAGACTATAGAATGCTTGTTATGTACCGGCAAACGCATCAAAAAAATGCGCTAGATATATTTGGTCTACAACCTACTTACACAAGCAATGAACTCGGTGGGACCATAAACAAGTGAAAGAGTACACTAGAGCTGAGATCACATGAGTCGTACTTTGTTGACTGCCACGAAGCCTGTTAAGTGACGCCCAAACGGTGATAATCCGAAATCTGCCCTACATACACTAAATAAACTGAAAGGCGTCCCAAGGTTTGGATTTCATATCTTGATAGCATTTCTTAATTATCTGAAGGCGTTGTGAGAACTTCGGATATACCGAGTTTAGCCAAAATCGAGCCATACTGCATAACGCCACAGCAGAGAAAAAAAATTGCAGCCGCCGGCTTGCCGCATTCCTGGCAAGAATCTCGCGCTAGCTGACATAATTTTGAACCACGAAGTGCTATCTTTAATCAACCATTTTGCGAGTACAGGAACCTTTTCTCATACGAGCGCTTTTGGAGAAATGGAAGAGGGGTGAGTGTGTGTGTGTGGGAGGGGGGGGGGACAAGCCTCGCCTAAGGGCATGACGCTGCAGCTTTAGAATCGTGCCTTCGGATCCAAGGATTCGGGTTTCGATGAGTACCTCACCTTGCCATGTGATAGTTCTTCGCTTGCCACTGCCTGCGAACTCTGGCATGGCATATGCCGCCCACGATGACTAAGTCACCTAGTAACCGACTAAGTCACTTGCGAACGACCACTTGTCAGAGGCATACTAGTGATTTTTAGCTATAGGAACGCCAACAACGTCAGTGTCGTTTAAGAGAAGTTTAAAGGCCATGACATCAAAAGCTAGCAGCATATATTCGAATCAACATTCATAGGATATGGAGCACCGTATGAAGGGATTGTGGGCGGTACGAAGCGGGCGACGATGGCGGCTAATTATCAGCCGGCACAAAGAAACCTAACCTTCCTTTAAAAAAGAATAAAGAGTAGATGACTGCTACCGACTTCAGGCGTCTACTAGCACTATAACTTAAAGTGGCAGAAGAGAGAAAGAGAAAGATATAGAATAGAAAGGTTAGAGAGATGAACTAGTCGATGCCGACTATGCTACCCTACACGCGGGAAAGGAAAAAAGGAAGAAAAAGGAATGAAAAAGCGCCAAAGAAAGGAATCTATCACATGTCCAGAGATATATAGTAAAATGGAGCAGAGAGCGTACTTTTGAGGTCTAGAATTCAACACCTAGTCCTTTAAAAACGTAAGCAGCACCTTCACTGATATTCTTTGTGATGAAGGTGTCGACCAAGGGCCCAGAATCATAGCTGCAGTAGGAAGGCAACAGTACAAGCAGCGGAAGGTAGCAGCCAGGATGGCACGCTCACGCTCAAACTGAGAACAGTCACAAAGTATGTGCGCAACCGTTTCATCACACCTCACACATTGGAGAGTCTGCCATTCCGATGAGGTGTGAGTAGGCGTTTGTAAACGCCACTCTTAACCACAGGTGACTATTATAGCATCACAGCTGGGAAGGTCGAATGGTATTTGCAGTTGAAGTAATCGTTGAAGAATGACGGTAATGACATCATGCTGTTTTTTTCTTGAACGCTTCGTCTTCTCAATGCAAAAACTGCAAGGCACCCTTTGTAAATTATCGTAGCAGGTAGCCTGTTTATGGTTCCAGGTGTTTTGGCGGACTATACGTATACGAAAAGAGCGTCATACTTGTCAATATTATATACAGGCTAATTTTACACAGAAATTACCAGCGGACAACACAGCATCCTCCTTGAAAATGGTCCGTGTAATCTATCACATCGCTATATTTTCTTCACCTTGTATCTTCTTTGCTGTTCAACGACCTGAATGGCAGATCGCAAGACCAAAATGGCTTAGAGAGAGAACGAAGTTAAAATGCGCAAAAACACAATTTTTTTTCTAGGGCACGTGAGTCTATTTCTTGTTTGCACGTTCGCACACAGGATGGCCTGCTTTGTGGTAAAGTTGGTCGCTACTTTCCTTGTTGTGGAAATGGCAACGGTTTACGCAGTATCCTCGTTTGCAATAGCGACTAAGTATTGATTGGCTGTGATGACATCACAGCGCATGTAGCCCAACTTTGAGCATCAGTCTTATTAGCATATACCGCTCAGGAAAAAAGTATAATAAAGGTCAAAGCCTTTAATGCGTCGCTCCAGAGAGGAGCACTGCTATAAATATATGATTAGTATTTATCCCGTCGTAGTGAACAACAATGACTGATTTCCGTCAAGCTTTCTCAAGATCAACCGCAGTTTGCAGCTTGGGAATTTAGCAACCATAATTGTCTTTATGGATCATATCACATGTGTTTGGAGCTGAAGCTTCAATGAGCCATTATTGATAAACGATGCCGTATGCTTCGCAATGCAGGACACATTCGATGTGCACTGTGCACGATGTGCGTACGTTCTCCATCCGGTAGATGAGAATGGTACCCGATCATATCAACGTGTAAACGATATCGGCAATGTATCACCAGTGGCAATGTTCCCATCGCAAGTCTTTTCGTCGAAGTGAAATATGGTCCAACTATGGTTAACAATAATTAACCTTACAGAAGAGAAAAAATTTCGCGCTATATTCCTTTTTATGACCCACAAACAAGTGCTGCAGCATGGCGGCAAATATTCCCACCATTATAGTACAGATACAACCTTTGGGAAAAGGCATGTCAGCTAATTTCCAGGTAATTCGGGCAAATCCAGCCTGTCTGGCAAACATAAGGATTATGTGCCATCTTTACCTTTCGCTGGCACATTAACAAAAAGAGTAAGCCCGTCAAAGCAACGTTTTGGTGCGCCTGCTTTTCAAGTCACGTAACCTAAATCCTCATAACAGGAGAGCGCTCAAATGCTAGAAGACCTGCCTTCTGTGCTTGAATATTTTATTAAATGTCCAGAGGCCACAATAAACTACCCGCCGTATGCAGGTGTTACATTGAAAATAGTCCGCGCATACAGGGATGCATGTCGCTACGAGAACACTGCTCGAAAAGGTTACGTGTTTATACATCTTGTCTTCATCTCTTGAGTATTTTATTATGTACACAAAAGACCATTTGTTCTCGTTGGCGCTTTTCGATTATAGTCAGGTTTCTCCCTTCACACAAGCCGCAGCAGTGTGCGTATGCAAAATAACCCTGCGCAGTGTATTAAAACAATCATACAATGTAAAGTAGACGAGCAGCGTGTGAACTAGAGGCAGTCCTACTTGAAATTCAATTACGAAACCCTTTCCCATTTTCCCGGCCGCACTTCGGACGGCCACGTGATGGGAGCACCTACGCTGATGCGTTCGTCGGAATACGTGCATTCCTTACAGCTAGGGAGGTGCACTCCAATTTGGGGCCACGAGTCCCCCGCCGAGATGCAAGGCACGGATGTTGGTAATCTCGCCTGGGCTGTTCCAATTTCTGAGTTGCCTTGAGACGTACGTGTACTTGCTAGGAGCAATCTTCGTATATGTAGAAGGTCCGAACATTCTGAGCTGGAGGCAGAAAGAGCCTCGGATGAGCTTGCTACTTTACCCAATCTCCTACATAACATCTCACTTCATCAAATATTAGAAACGTTCTCAATGCGCTGAAAAGCTCAGGCATTTACGGTTATCATTCATTGCAGGCTTAGCGCCAACATCAATATTTGATACTAAAAGGGTTCAGTACAGTCGACAAGTATTCAAATTTGTAATGCCGCAACTTCTTTCTTTCTCACTTGCTGTATTTGCTCCATGAAGCCTGTTATCAAACATTAATTTATTTCCATAATATGAAAACGGTCATCGACATTAGAAAACTTTTCATCATTTTTCTCATAATTTTCTACGTGAAAGCTCTTAATTTTCGTAATTGTTCCGAATTAAGATGAAAAGAGCACGCAGTCACATGAACAACCGAAAAAGATTCTTGATATTAAGCCACTATTCCCAGTGACGCCTGGCCTTAATGTTCGTCACTGTTTAATTGGTTTTGTTTTTAGAACTTGGTTAATTAGAAATCTATTTACATACATTTCAGGAAGGAGGACAGAATGCAGGATGCCTGACAAGGGCCTTCCTTCGCAGGGTAGGCATATTGCATTTGGCACATATATAGAGAAGTAAGAAAGGAACTAAATGTAGCACTCCCATCTTTATATTATCAGCAGGTAGCAGCCGCGAAAATAATTATAGAAACTGAGCAATACCTGAACTGAAAGTATTTTCCATAAAACATTAAGCTATTATGCAATAAAAGGACTGAAAAAACAACCCAAGAGAAACGCACGCACGCACGCACGCACGCACACACGCGCACACACACACACACACACACACACACACACACACACACACACACACACACACACACACACACACACACACACACACACACACACACACACACACACACACACACACACACACACACACACACACACACACACACACACACACACACACACACACACACACACACACACACACACACACACACACACACACACACACACACACACACACACACACACACACACACACACACACACACACACACACACACACACACACACACACACACACACACACACACACACACACACACACACACACACACACACACACACACACACACACACACACACACACACACACACACACACACACACACACACACACACACACACACACACACACACACACACACACACACACACACACACACACACACACACACACACACACACACACACACACGCACGCACGCACGCACGCACGCACGCACGCACGCACGCACGCACGCACGCACGCACGCACGCACGCACGCACGCACGCACGCACGCACGCACGCACGCACGCACGCACGCACGCACGCACGCACGCACGCACACACACACACACACACACACACACACACACACACACACACACACACACACACACACACACACACACACACACACACACACACACACACACACACACACACACACACACACACACACACACACACACACACACACACACACACACACACGCACGCACGCACGCACGCACACAAAGTCTCTACAGTAAATTTTACCTAGCTTACACGTTTCTTAAGGAGATAAAAGTGTAGCAAGACGGACCATACAAGAAAATAGGCAGCCTTAATCTCATAGTAGGGGTCACGTTGATGCAGCCAGCACCGGACAGGACCCTGCACCGACGAGATCTCAACAAAGTAAACGCAATGATACGTGCAGCTTACAGGAACGCGTTAGGCCTCCCACCACACACCTCCAAAGTCAAATTGGAAGCTCTTGGACTGCACAACACATTTGAAGAAATTCAAGAGGCTGTCCTCCTGTCCCAAAGGGTACGCCTTCTCTCAACTGAGACTGGTCGGCTCATTCTCGAGCGCGTTGGCTATCCTTCGGACTTACAAGCTATACAGTCAACGACTAACTTTCCTGTTCCGTACCGGGCAAGAGTATATGTGTCCCCGCTCCCAAAGAACATGTCTCCAGTCCACAACGAAGGCACGCCCGAGTGAATTATCTTAAGCGTGCAGTGGAACGCAGTCCGAGAACTGTCTATGTGGATGCCGCTCTATACCAGCATACATCGAACGCAGCAGCAGCCGTGGTGGTGGGCTCTTCATACACAGAAGTCTCCAGCATGTCCATCCCGCTCTGTACAATCACAGAAGCGGAAGTGGCGGCGATCGTGCTGGCCATTACCTACGGAGACGCGACCAATCGAGAGCTGCACGTAATCACCGACTCACAAGCGGCGTGTCGGCTCCTTCTTGCAGGCAGAATACCTAAAAAAATAGCTCGCTTCACAACTAACCCATTGGCTACAACCTCACAGCTCAAACATCAGATCACTTGGGTTCCGGGGCACTCTGGGTTGGAAGGTAATGAGGTCGCGGATAGGCTAGCTAGAGGTCACACAAACCGAGCGGCCACCAATCCCGATCTCACAACCAGCATGCCTGTCCCAGCGACTTACCTGCGCGCGACTTAAGTACCTACGGGAACAACGTAGGATTTATCCCCCTCCACACAAGGGTCTAAATGCACAAGAAATGCTGGAATGGAGACAACTCCAAACGAACACTTACCCCAACCTACATCAATACATCAAATCTTCATCAAATCTTCATCTACATCAAATCTTCAGAAAAATCCACAGCGGAGGAAACGGCAGTTAAAACAGTGGTCGATGCGGTCAGAAAACTTTGAGAGCGAGGCATCTCAGATAAGTCAACTTGAAAGTGAGCTTGATGAGACACGGAATGAGGACGTTCTTGAGAGTAACCTCTTGCCGCAAGTGCCTAGTAATCTCACGAGACTTCTAAGTGGAACCCGAGAGGACTTATCTATGCAGCAAGCCAATAATCCCAAGCTACAGGAGAAAGGGAGCGCCACCGCGCCACTAAGACAGCATAGAATATTTTTTTCGAGATGAGAAAGGGAGTGCTGTATCGCTTATTCAGGGATAAGCGCGGAGTAGAGCGGGACCAATTAGTCGTTCCCCAAAAGTACCGCGAATACTTACTGCGACTTTTTCATGGCAGCTCGTGGTCATGTCACCTTGGAATAAGGAAAACAAAGCAGAGGCAGTTGCAAGAATACTATTGGCCTGGATGTTTTAAGGAGACGGAAAATTTTGTACGGTCATACGACACGTGCCAGCGGGTTGGAAAGGCGCAAGATAAGTGGAAAGCTCCGATGGTGTTAGTACCAATCCTTACCGAGCCGTTTCACCGGTTAGTAATAGATGTAGTTGGGCCACTTCCTGTGACAGAGTCAGGGTACCGTTATATTCTCACTATGCTATGCCCAGCCACGAAGTTTCCAGAGGCTGTTCCGCTGCGCGAGGTGACGCCCGAGAGTGTAGTGGATTCGCTGCTGACAGTGTTTGCACGAGTTGGATTCCCTTCCGAGGTCCAAAGTGATCAGGGTAGCGTTTTCACAACTGTCCTCACCACCTCATTTCTCGAGCGATGCGGCATTAAGGTAGTGCACAGCTCGATCCACCATCCGCAGAGCAACAGCGTAGAAAGATGGCATTCTGTTCTCAAACGCGTCCTGAGGGGACTGTGCTATGAAAACAAGCGCGAATGGGATACCTGCCTGCCTGCAGCACTTTTCGCTTTGCGGTCAGTGCCGCACAAATCCACAGGATTTAACCCAGCCGAGTTGGTGTACGGAAGGTCACTGCGCTCACTTTTGCGAATGGTGCGCGAAGCCTGGGAGGGGCACGGAGAAGACCCAACAGTAGTAGGATTCATTCTGAACCTCCCTGAATCGCTTACATAACACAAAGGAACTCGTTGAGGCCAGCATGAAGTCAGTCCAGGCTCGTTCTAAAGTGTACTATGATAAGTCAGCCCGTCAAAGGACGTTTCGTATCGGGCACCAGGTGATGTTGCTGAGAGGTTCAAGGCAGAATAAGCTCGACGTACAGTGGGAAGGACCTACTGAAGTCGTTGCAAAGCTTTCTAACACTAACTACGCAGTGAAAATCTCCGGTAGGCGTAAAGAGTGCGCTTGCATAGTATGGCCTATTCAAAAATTTCAGTGCTGTCTAGGAGGGGCCACATTCACCGTAGAGACGGACCATTGTTCCCTGGATTGGCTGCAAACTGCGACATCGAAGAACAGTCGCCTTCTGAGGTGGAGCTTGATTTTACAGCAATACAATTTTGAAATAAGATACAAAAATGGGAAGTTAAATGGAAATGCGGACGCGCTTAGCCGCTGTTTCTAAGCTGTCCAAGGTGCTCCTCACCATGTAACCAAATTGATACTCAGGTTCTTTTTTTTTTTCGTGCGCTTGTATATATGTGACTATGTAAAGCAGCACGGTTGGTTTTCTAGGCATACGTGGGTCCTGAGCGTCTTGAGTGTGGGCTTTTCTCGGACAACGATGGCAGTTTTCTTTTGACCTGGTAGGCGCCGTCGTTGTCCACTTCTCCTCTTTGTCTCGTCTTTTTGCGCTCGTATATTACTGTCCATCATGGTTCACCAACTCGCGCAAACAGCCGTTCTTCGACCTGGTCTCTTCAGACGGGAGCCGAGTGCTTGCTTAGACATGTGGTTGAGTTTCAGAGACCGCTCAAGCAATTTGGCCTACGATAATCAAGACAACTTGACAAGCGACAGCGAGCTTCAAGCGTTCATGTGCAGGCCATTAAGTCGTTTCTTCATGCAGTAGCTGCGACTGCTGCAATCCGTGACTTCTGGCGTGGGAGGGCTGTTGTGACCGTGCATGGTCCGCGCTTGCGCGCATTATTGTGCGCCTGTGGGCATGGTATTGATATGTGCTGTTTGTGCAAGGGCTCTAGGTGAGTGTGTTCACATGAATCTTTTTGTGTGAGCATGCTTTGCTTTGTCGTGACCCTACAACTGCCAAGTTGGCCCTGTCAAGGGAACGTCAAGAAAAATACAAAGAAACGCCGCACTGTGAGAAATAGCCAGAAGTGCTTTTGTTCAACTGTTCACCCTTCCCGTCGAGAGGCGCTATTGTCAAGTGAGGAATGCCTATTGTCCAAAGGAGACGATCGGAGTGACACGTCCGCTGACGTACAGGAGAAGAAAGGAGCATGAGGATTACGGCCATTATAGGATTTCATGTTAATGCAGGAAAGAGTTGCAATTGCCGGAAAGGGACAATGCTGGGAACAGTATTCGTGGCGCGCACGTACACTCGGGTTTTTGAGAAGGAAATCCAATTGCCGGAAGCAACATAGTGGATCTTTGCAGAAGAATTGAAATTTACCTCCTCGCCGTTCCCAAGCTCTACCCGACAACAAGGGACCACGCCCGACGAAACAATACTGGACCAGTCAGTGCATCAGACCATCAGTGCAGTGATGTGTTCGATTGGTTGGCGATATCTGAGGGGTGTGCCATGGAACTGATTGGTCAGCATCTTCAGAGAGGGGCTGGATATAGGGGATTTAAGGACGTTGCAGAGCACGAAATGAGGCTTTGAGCCCTGGGTAAACGGCTCATCCAGACGCTTCTCTCTACGAACTCTTAACGCTTGCCATTTTGCTGATATACCTTTTTATTTCATGTAAATAAGTTTTCTCAAAGTGCCAATAAACCTGCTTGTATATATTTTACCAACTTCGAAGATTCAATCCTTCATCAACCCAGAGTCTCTACACGCTACCAAGTGAAGGCCGGGTCGACTTAGTCCCAGTGTCACGATATGCTGTGCTAAATATTGTTTACAACTGGTGTCCCTACCAATCGGGAAATTACACAGCGACGACGGGGCAAAGAATGCTTTTTTTTGCCAGTCTCTAGCTTGTATAGCGTCTTCCACTGTAGCATCAGTTTTTCAAGTGTTTTTATGAAAATAAAAAGAAAACAATATATATACGCGCATAAAAACACTTGATTGATAAGTTAATATTTGGATATATTCATAACCTGGTAATATGCGAACACCGCCCCGAAGAACAAAAACCTAAGAGTCAACCTTCTTCAAAATACGCTCAACAGAAATAATGTAAGAAAAGGAGAAGGTTTAAACAAATCAAACTATCATAGCTTATATCTAATCCCTTGAAAACAAAGGATTTTCTATTCGATTAGGTCGGTGATTCTTACCGAATGTATTCTGGTAAGAATTTTGTAACATAGGCAGAAAGCATATGCCTTAGTTGATTTTATGTGGCCTGAGAAGTGCCTTCAATATTGTGACGCCAAGATTGAGACGACGACGAGAAAGGGACGATCGTGAGGAGAGAATTGGCCGAACGTTCGGCTCGTGGTGGGGCCTCTAGCAAGTGGACTCAAGCTTCCGATGCATTTATACGGGCAATAAGAACTCGCTCGTAGCAATATAAGATTTGAGAATTTTTTCTTTTCAAAGAGAGCGAACTCACGAATCAGAAAATAACGTTGTTTTTTTTTTCTTTTTGGTGGAGAGTTTCACGGTATATAGAAAACACCTGCAACACCTGTACCAGGCCTAAGTGAGCCTATGAAGCACGCACCCCACTGGAAAGAATGCGTTTGCAACAAAACAAATGCAACTGTGTAACACGACTTTTTCACATCTACATACCAGAATTAAAGGTTGTGCGTGCTAGTTGCGGGAAACACACAACGGCCGTAAAAGAAGGCTAGATAAAAAAAAAATGACCCCCATAAAAGGCCGGATGATGTGACTGTGCAGCAGCTGGCGGAAAAGCACGAACAGTATGTTATCACAAAAGGGCGATATGATACCGGGATAAAGAAACATAGGGCATAGTGGGGATACAGCAGGTATGGGCTGGTGAGGGGTATTTGGAAATAAATTATGGTGCGGTGGCTTACTTTTTGGAATGTGATTTCGGCCATAGAGGCAGAAGTACAGTCGAGGTTAGAAATGATTCAGAGCTGTTCGATGATTAGTACTAGGTGCCCACGGCAAAACCACAATGAGACAGTACAGGGAGATACGGGCTGTGTATCTTTCGAAGCACGGGAAGCTCAGAGTAAACTATTATATGAGGAACGCCTAAGGAAAATGAACAGTAACAGGTGGGCAGCTAGATCATTTAAATACCTCTACATAGAAAGCGTTGACTCAAATTGGAGGACAAGAAGTAGGAAACTAAACAGTAATTATGCACAGCACAACGACGGAGAAATAAATAGCATTAAATAGCTGGTAAGAAACACAGAAGGTAAAAATTGAATATATTCCATGAAAAAGAAGCATAGGGGAGAAATATACCGAAGCTGAAAAGGGCATATCAGGAAGGAATAAAGAATCTTTATATGAAAGCTCAGTAGGCAGTGCCCTATTTTTTGAAGCTAGATCTGGGTGCCTTATAACACGCAGCTAAAGAAATAAATTTAACCAAAGAGATGAAACATGTGCAACTTCTGACAAATCCGTAAAAGCAACTTAATACCTTATACTCGATTGTGATGATGTCCGTCCTGATCTCAATGCAGACTCACTCGCTCTTGTGAGGCTTTATAGCGTTTAGAGACACTTGTTGTCGGGGGAAAGAATCTGCGGTGTCAGTTATGCTCGGTTTCATTTGCGGGGTTTAACCTACCAAAGCGACTGAGGCTATGAGAGACGCCGTAGTGGAACGCTCCGAAAGTTTCGACCACCTGGGATTCCTTAACATGCACTGACATCACAATTCACACGAGCGCCTTGCTTGCCGCCTCAATCGAAAAGCGGCCGCCGAGGCCGGGATTCGATCCCGCATCCTTGGGAACAGTAGTATAGTGCCGTAACCACCGCGCCACCGCGACGGGTGCGGTGCCGGTTAGGAAAAGGCGATTGGGTGATTGATGGCTGAAATGCTAAGGAAGACTTATGCGTAGAAATGAAATCTGTTCATGAAATGGCGGAATATAGTAAAGAATTATACCATGCACATTTAAGACGTAAGGAAAATTGAAGCCGAGCACGTTGGAAACTGCCTCTACCCTGTTTCAAAGGGGACGCTCTTATAATTAATTCAATGCATCCATCTATAGACGGTATACGGTGGCGCCGCAGGCTTCAAAGTGAGAGCTCTTTCGGACACATTAGGCCTGCATAACACTTCAGTTCGGGTTAGATCAGATCAATGCGTCGTGAAAGAGACGATTTAGCGTTATAATTGTGAGCTAACGTTATAATCGCAATATTTTTTTTTGTTTTCCAGGCGCAAATTAACTCCACTCGTGTTATACTCGTTGTTGCGTTATTTGTGGGTAAATATGGCAATCCAAGACCAATGAGCTAATAGCAGACGTCATATAGGAATAGGAGCTTTGCCAATAAACCGCTTTTTATACTGATCAATCCTAGTGCAAGCAGTGGGTTGGGAGATGAGCATTTTACATTTTTCGCTGCAAATCGCTATATATGAAAACGACTTCGAAGAAGTATTTGACCGGGACTGGCATGTGTAATGAAATGCAAGCCCATTAAATTAACATTGGTGGGCAGTTAACCCTTGCCTTAAGGGCATGACAGAATTGCGTTAATGACTCCCCTCGGCTGTTCCTTTTCACACAGATAATAGAGAGCGAGGTAGAAGCAGAATACCATTAAGGTATTTTGGGGTCTCTTCACACAGCGTCATTGTTCTTTGTTTGGCCCGCTGTGATGGCTGAGTAGTTAGACCCACGACTGCTGAGCAGGTCGACCCGTGTTCGAGCGCGATCACGGTGGCCGCGTTTCGGTAGAGGCAAACAGCAAAGCGTCCGTGTACTGGTTGACGTCACTACACTACATGTTAGGAACCCCAACTGGTCGAAATAAACTCGAGCCCCCCCCCCCTCCCCCTCTTGCACGCAAACACTTCGGCGTCCCTTATAACCTCAGCCAATGGCACGTTGCACCTCACAATCCTAACTGCTTTACGGAGAAAACACTTATGCGGCCGTGTGAGCTGAGGAGTATGCTTAGAGTAAGCGTAACTTAGCATCTGTGATGATCAACTTCTCTGAGCTTGACATTTGAAGTTTGATGTATCATGGTACATTCGATTGGATTGATGTCAGGCTGTATCCTTGGCCGCAGTGGTAGCGTAAACTGTGACGTCATAATGGGGTTGTATAGTGACGCACCCGCCACGTTCAGCCTCGTTTGCTACTAGGACAGAGGCAGTTGTGGGTTTCTCGGATTTACCAAAGGTTGTAGCTACGCGAAAGCGGTGCATCAACGCTGAGATTACCGTGTCGATAAAGGTGCTTCTAAACATGGGAAACGACAAGAATTGTCCAAGCAGACATGAAGGGAGCGAGAAAAGAGATTGGATATACAGCGACGACGTTACCAAGCAAAACTGACGGCTGAAACACCTGGACAACGAGGGGATAGATTTCCTGCAAAACAAACATGGATGGCTGCTGAGAGCCGGGAATAACATGATGCGAGACTTGCGTCCTAGCATGTGTGAACTCGAGCGGCTAATCAGAGGCGTCCGGCCTTTCCGGCAGCCCCAACGTAGACGAAAGTGCGGGACTTGTAATTCGTGGCTTCGCAAGTATACATCGGTATAAGCAGGCTTGACTCCAGCTAATATTTTGCTCCAAGAAGTATAGATAAGCTGCAGTTAAGATAATGCCATACACAAGTCACCGCTCCCCCCCGTCCCTCTCAGTACCACAGTCATTTCGGCATGTTTACGTTGAATAGTCGATAGCGTGCCCAGGTGTGGCTTAAAGGCCTCAGCTTCAAATCTCAACTTAAACATAATAATATTTCTTGACATTAAACCAACTATTTTGCAATGTTATGTCTTTTAAAACATTCGCCGACCTTTAATTTTCATCAAATGTCTCCATTTTAATCAATTTCATTCCACCCCCTGCCTTCATGCATGACATGGGGTTTGGCGCATCGATTCCTGCCGGACACAGCTGGGTATTCCACTGCAAACGAATCAGAAGCTTGCCTCGTTAAAACGAATGAAAAAAAATTAGTCTTCTGAGACCGGGTTTGTTTGCCCTTTGAGATTCCTTGCGGTGCCTTCTGGACTGCCGGAATACCAAAACATAGGTGACTCGTACGTACATTTGCTCTGATTTGAGTGTGAGAGTTTACTGCTCACGAAATTTGCGCCGAGCGACTTATAATATCATAACTTTGCAATTTTTGAACCAGCAGCAGATGTGGAGGAAGTTGTGCTCACACGCTTTATTTCGCATATAGGCAGGGAGATACAAATATGCAAAAAAAAAAAGTTCTTTGATACTGCTACAAAGGCGGGTGGAGCCCTCCATTACTAAATAAAATCCCTATGGCGCTATAATTCTTTTCACTTTTTATCCGCTGCCTCGTTTCAAAACCAAAGGCTAGCTACTTGCTGTAGAGTTAGGAATATTCAAGTACTAAACAGCATGTACACTGAAGCTACAATAACCGAATAGCCTGACTACAAAGGGCATTTCTGAAAGTTATAAACGACATCCTGGTTGCAGCATATTTTTTTTATCAACTGCAATATAGATAGAAAAAGAGAGTCATGCTCAGTCACTGCTGAACAAGAGCGACTTACTGAGCTTCACGGCCGCAAATTGGCGCTTTGAACTTCACAGTAGGGCGGTGTCTTTCCTTACGACGAGACATTTTTCAGCGTGGTTTTATACAGTACTGAATAATGATACCTATCTTCTCCTGCCAATGTACTATATAGCACAGCGGCGAGGGCACCACAATAAGATTAATAAAATATCAGCCCGTGCCAAAGTTTTAACACACTAATTTTTTACCCCGCACAGTGCCTTACAGAACGAAACATCCCCAGGACACGGGTGTAATTGTGTAAGACTCCCAATGGACCGCAGAGTTCAAAGCTGCTGTAGTTGATAGGTCTGTTATCACTCGCTTTTATTGTTGGGCGAATCATCCCTACCCCTCTCCATGGTTCACATTTTATACTTGCAGAGCCAAAATAGAGCTGTGCCGCAAGTTTAGAGTGTTCATTTATGAAGTTTTGCGCGATTGCTGCTGTTATATTCGTGCGGAATATTTGAGCTGTTATTATTTCCTCTCTTTCGTCTACTTTTTCCTCGGAGCAAAGCAATAACAATTTTTTTTACAATTACCTCCTGGAATGACCCTACAGCGAATGTGGGTGGCATATGAATAGATATAAATAAATGAATCATAGATGTCGACTCAAAATAGTGTTAAAGTTCAGAAAACAAAAATACTGTCGAGAACACTACAGAATTTCCATAAGAGAAATGCGTGTCTGACCGTTGCTGTGTTGTCTACCAGATGTGTCAGCGGGATCGAGTGACAGATACGGCGCCTTTCCTTTCCTGTAAATCAGCTATAGAACGCCGGTGATATTTGATGCGTTCAACAGAACGCTGGTTGTGTTCGATGGGGGGCGGACGCGCGATGTACTATATCCGGTAGAAACAAATTAATTATTGTACCATATGGAGCAGCAACGCTCTGGCTTTCGCATTTCTCCGCTGCAGGTGGTGCAGTACTCTCGGAATTTTTTAGACTGCAGTTGGTTGGCAGCCTCTCTTTACACACTTTCTAAGCATTCCCGCCCATTTGTGCACGCAAATCACGCCATTTCCCATCCATTCAAGCTCAAACATTTCAAATTTTGCGCCACCGGAAGTTAGGTCTCCGTTACTGGAAGTCGAGTACCACGTGACCCCATTTGGACATCGCATGACCTTTCTCGGCTATATAGACGTCTGAGTGACATAGTTAGCTCTATTGAATTACCTTAATAACGCACGTGCACGAATATTTTCCCCGGTGTGATTTTTTTCATCCTCTAACCAAACCATTCTTTTTTCTTGTAGCTCGTTGTGCTCGAACGTAATCGCGCAGACAAACTCGCGATGGCACGAATGTGCCGACATACCCATTCAATGCTTACATATTAATAACTAAGCAGGAGGCGCTTGAAATACATCCGAGCACTGCTTCATGGCGGAAGCTGTGGGCTTTCCTTTTTATGCGAAGCATATTGCTAGAGGTAAACCACAGCCCTTCGTGACGGTTACACGCCGTGCAAAGAATGTGGAATGCTACGTCGCACCATTTGATGCGCTGACGTCACGACAGAGGAGAGACGGGGGTGCAGCCGGCTGTGCTTGCACGCCGTGCGGACCACGTGGTATGGTGACGTCACACCAGGTGATACGCTGACGTCACGACAAAGGAGAGACGGGGGACCGGCTTGGCTCCGGATGTTCCATCAACTCTTCACGGCTGGACACAGGTAGTTTACGGGGAGGCTTTCCCATACGACCGTGTTGTTGCCGAAGAAATCAAAATCGTTGATTCCTTTAGCACGCCGGTGTTCCAAGAGCTTTTGCTTTGCGTACATATTCGCGTAGTGGCAATCGAGTATCGTTGGCCTGGGGGACGACATGTTCGTTGTGCGTGTCGGTAACACAGTTAGATTAGAGATGAACGAGTCATGTTATTACCTAGTTTTATGCGATGGGAAAACATTGTGCATTCCAAGTTTCAACCGTGTAAAAGCACGTGTAACCAAGGAAAGAAAAGTTTAGCCAAGTGTAACCATGGAAAGCCGAGTTTAGCAATCAATATGCTTCGCATCTGAGCAGGTTTAACCAAGCTAAGCCTCAGCCATTTTTTTTATACACGGTTGCTCTACAAGCAATAGGCCGCAGCATACATCCCAAAAGGTACACTACGCTATGTGTTACTTCCTGAACAACGGGAATGAGCGTGCCACAGTAAATATTTCGCATCTATGGTTCATAAAAAGCCGTCACCACCGCGATGGAGAAAAAAAAAACTGAAACAAAATATTAACGCCGTAAGACTGGTAAAAGCTGCAGAGCAGGGATGACAGAATATAAAAATAACCGAACGTTTATGGTAATCGGAACTTCCGTGAGACTAACGCAGCATGAAACGCCAATGAAAGTAGGAGCTTTTAAATCCTTTGGGCAGGGTTATTGCGATCCCTTTACAGCCACCTTAACATCACTGCCTGGTGTTGTGGGATTACTATGGCTTTTATGTGCTGCCTAGCTGGAAGGATAGTGTTTAGGTTTTCTGCGTCTGAATAGCGATGTATATAAAGCGAACGGTACACAGGGTTACTCGTCGGTCAACAGAAGGCTGCTGGGAGCAGCAGTGGCAGGGACATTAAGGGAAGAAGGTGCGATGAAGAGTACAAGTAGCCGACGGTGTGAACTGCTGATACCGACCCGAGAGCTTAGTACTGAAATCTACATTAGGGCGCTGTGGGAGGCTACGGATTAATGGTAGGCCGGATATTTGTACTCCCGGTCATCTAAGGTCGCTTATTCAGTCAAACAAGTTAGGCGCCATGCGTGGGGGGTAGATCTGCAGGGCTTTGACTACGTGTTTGATTAAACCGATCCAGACAACAGTCGGGGCGCTGAGAGCTGCAAGGATTATAAATGAGCTTCTAAAGACGGCAGGGTCTTTTAGAACGACCGTATACGGGTGTAGCTCATTGTTTTGATTTACGGTATTTAATGTCTTAAAGCGGCTCAGGCTATGAAAGGCGTCATAATGGAAGGCTCCGAAAATTTTGACCACCTGAGTTTTTTTAACGTGCACTGACATCGCACAGCACACGGGGGCCTGGCTATTCGCCTTCATCGAAAAGCGGCCGCCATGGCTGTAGTAGATCCCGCCTTCTTGAGTGCAGTTCTCTAGCACTCAATCACTGCGCCACCTCTCCTGGTAACAGCTGCCGCTGTAGCATCCTTCCTCACAATCAATATTTCCTATAGGAATTGGAGTCAGTATTCTCGATAACAACGCTAAACGTATTGTTAAAATTTCAAATATCGTGAAGCCAAGGCCGGAATATAATACTAATCAAGTCTAACGTGAGCTTTAACCTGCACACTGGCTCTAATTAAAGAACAATGACTGCGCAAACGGAAGCGGTAAAGTGTAATATCGGGTTAAAGCACCTAAAATAGTAATTATCATCATTCGAGCATAATCTCGTGCTGAGCAAGAGCTGCTACCATACGCTTCAGCTGTTCGTTTTGCGCTCAGTATGACAACATTATTTCAAGGTATTTTCTAACCCACTTTAATAATACCGCCGCCGCTGACAGATATTCAGATAATACCTAATACACTAAGGTCGCTGCATTAACGCGATGCATTTTTATTTATAACGAATGAAAATAAATCATCATGAATGCTTGAAAAAGACAACATGCATTACTTTGGGATGCGAGAAGCGAACCAGCAGACACTGACGGCGATCGATAGGTTCAAGAAATAGTACTATACTAAAAGAAAATGCAAAAATTTTCAACGATGCGCCCACGCGACGGATGCAACTTCGCAAAGAAGGCGCAAACAAGCATACTGAAAGCGAAAAAACTCTGAAGCCCCACTGGAGGCATCGTGAGGCGCTCTAGAAAACTGCGCCGTTCCAGAAGACGAGCCGAAGCCAAACGCTATGTGTACTGAGATGACGGCTCATTGCAGAACGACGTCGCGCCACGCGACATTAGGCGCGAAAATCTAGTCGCAGTCTTTCTTTGTGTGTAGCTGCTGTGCTCTTTTAAGGTGTTTGCTTTGCGTCTTCGGATGCTCCCTCAACAGTAAAATGAAGAACAAACTTCGCTTTCTTTTTACTTCACGGCTTCGCAGTGTGCTTTGCTATGACACACACATCACGAGTCGAAAGAAGTTTGCTCGTATGAATGAAGTATTCGAAAGTTTGGCCCTCTCATTTTGGCATTGAAGCGTTTCTTTTGAAAGGTATTTTGGAACCAGTGTTTTTATATCAGCTAGTTGCGTTTGTATTTCAGGGCGAGTTTTCCGGCTTTTAGACAAGCCAACAATCACGTTTTCTGTCATTGAAACCGTTTTCTGAAGGATAAAAAAGTTATAGAGAACTTATTGCAAAATTTGGATACGAAAAAATGCGTGATATTTCTTCTCGGTCACATCGCACAGTCCAGTCCAAGAACGGCTGTTTTAGTTTGACTACATACAATTGCACACGCAGGCTTTATGACCAGAAAATACGCAAAAAAATGACCTCAGAACTAACAGCAAAAGTATCAGCTTTAACTGTCAGTGTTGTCGCTTGGGAAAAACAAAAATGCAATGTGAGCTAAGTTTACACTTGTTTTGCCTTTAAACCTTCAGTACGTAATATGACATTCTTTATTTGAACCTCCTCGATACTTCAGTCTTTCCTTTCGGCCTGGATGTATAAAAAACCTCAGGTTACCCCATTTAGCTGGAAATGTTGTGAATTTCCTCAGCAACCGATGTAAACCTTGTACTCCTTTACGCATGTATTATCGTATCGAATATGGCACTAAGCGCTTTCCGAAAGAGAGGGCTTTAAAACAGAACAGCACGGCACTGTAATAGTAAAGTTGTCGATGTCAAAGGCTGAACTTAATTTCTCAGAATTGACTGTCTAGTTTCTGTTATTTTTGTCCATATAGTTCCGTGCTGAAGTTTCTTTGTCTCTTAAACAGTAACACCTTGCTATATTCCTAGAATCCACGGGAAGTCTTTGGAACGTATCTTCCACTGTCTCCCTCTTCGTGCTGTCTTAGTCTGGGCCACATATTAAGTAACCACGCACGCCTGCATATAATTGCGAAATAGTTCCCAGTGTTACAATTTAATCGAACATTGATAAGAACCGCACCTATTGAAGTTTTGAAGACCGAAGGTTGCATAAAAAAATAACTAAACAATTTTTCACTTTTTCACTGATAAAGCAGGTGCTTGTTTGATAGCGGCTCCAGTGGGCCCGTTTTGTTCAAAAATCATTAATATGATGAAGTGAAAATGTGCTTTCTGCGATAAGTTCTGCGATGATTTTAAGTTTTGCTGCCAAAATTTTCTTATCGGCAGCTACTGCAGAGACTGTTCTTCGCTAGTAAATAAGACAATGACAGCTACCTCGTAGCAATCTCACTGATAGCACTATTACTAAGTCATTCAATAGCCACATACACTAAGTAAATTCACCTCAATTACAGGCCCCCTATTTTCATTTGATGTTTTTTATTCTAGCCACTTTTGCTCATCCCGAAGGCGTTCATCACGATATTATCGAAAGTGAATCCGTAAGAATTGGCTGACCTAAATCAATGCGGCGTGCTACTTACGACGTAGTTAGGTCATATTTCAAGCATGACTAGTGAGTGCGCTTTTGTTTATTTAGGCGTCTTGATTCAATAATAATGTGTGGAAATTTAAGCCTTCTAAAGGACTCACCGGGACAAAGCTTTTGGTATTTTCTTATCGCTTCTAAATTTTTCTTTTTATTCCACCCTTCCCGCCATTACCATATTAGCATTACTCTTCACTGTTAATTAGGATTTGAGACTTCTGTGCTGCTTATATATGTAGATAGCCAAAATAAGCTTCTCTTCTGTGAAGAACACTCTCTCCCTTTCATGAATCTCCATTGGGCAGGTCGGTGTTCGAAGCATAAGACGCTTTCGCAAAGTGGACCTTCAATTTGCTCCCTTCGTGCAAGAGCGCAAAACCCGAGAATCCTTTCTCAAGTATCCCCATCACAAAGCCTTACCAGCAGTGAACAGGCACGTCTTCGAATCTGTGGTCCGTGGGCTTAGGCCATCGTGATGCTTTAGTCCTTCAGAGGAGTGTGCTATGGAATATGATAAGGGGGTGTGAAAAGCACGTGCGGAACTGCGCGGTGGTTGGCATCATAACCTGTACTAGTTGAACTACGCAGCTGTAATGAACCAGAAAGGGATTATCATTGACCCCTCCCCGCCACAACCAGCCGTGTTCTCTCCAAAGGTGACAGCCCTGTTCTTGTAGATCAACGAAGATTACCGCGACAAGCCATTCAGCGTCATTCACTCGACCTCGCAAGCACTTTTTCAATGCAGCGTGCATTTCTGATTCAAATTTAGAGTAAAATTTTCAGTTCAAACTGTGCTCCTATATGTATGCTTAAATTGGCTTCTAGTTTTGCAGTAGTCACTAATATACACGTAACGAGTACACGTAACGAAATCTCAATTTACCATTTCATTCAAATATTCTTTGTTGCTATTAGGTGCGCGAATGAAGGGCGTTCTTTAGGTACATCCGAATGCAGATTTTAGAATACGCACCCTTTGAAAACTCCCTAAAAATTTATATTTTAGACGTTGTCTTCGTCTCTAGCCTATCACGTTTATTTTCGTCATTCTTAGAGACAAACGTACTTTTCTGTCATGATCTCCATGGAACGCAAAAAAAGTAGTTTTCTCGCTGTTTTATTTTATGTTTATATCTTTAAGCTTTCACACATTTTAGCTCTATTTCGTTTTTTTCAAAACTGACCACGATTGCCTAATTTTGCATTAGTTACGCATTCATTTATCATTCAAAAACATTGCACCATATAACGCTGCCATTTTATTCGTCAAAATCGGCGTACATCCTTTTTGTACCACTGCAATTAGCTGTCGCAT
This sequence comes from Amblyomma maculatum, assembly GCF_055883805.1. Lineage (NCBI taxonomy): Eukaryota > Metazoa > Arthropoda > Arachnida > Ixodida > Ixodidae > Amblyomma > Amblyomma maculatum. The sequence goes on from NC_139346.1 coordinate 72,954,314, forward strand.
GTAAAATACCGCCTTTATAGTGGCGGGTTCTATTCTCACTACTATAATATATTAGTGCTTTGATATAGTGAGGGCCAGCGAAATATCTATGTAATCTATTTCACTTCGTGTATTTTCCTTCAAAGTCTAAAGCAGTGCTTCTCAGCCATGCACGGAAATGCCAGGGACCCATTATGTACTAGTGAAAGCGGGGGAGGACCCCTTTACAGTGCTCTAACACTTGCGCGCGAGCGACGCGAACTCGCCGACTTTTTGTATTTTGTAAATAATGTACAAAGCTCCTTCTGTCCTTTCTTCCTATCGCTTCCCTCTGCACTTTCCCTCGCTATCCTTTCCCTATCTCCTTTCTTTCCCGCAGGCCGTCGCTCAGGTGCTTCAGAGTTTTTTTAGATAGCAGTTGCCGCGGCCGACAACCCTCTTTTCCTTTTTTTTTTGGTTAGTTAATAATAAATCGCTATCATCACCAGTACCCCTTGAGGCCAGAGGGTGGCTAGAGGGAGAGAGAGATTTTGTGCGGACTGCTGCGAAGTTCCGGGAGCAGGTAAATGAACTGGGATTGAGTCAAGGCTAAACGAATCCTAAAACAACACTTGATAATCCAGCGCCACTGCCTGCAGAGGACGGGGGGAGGAGGCGACGCACTGACGCCGGGTTCAGTCAGGAGACCCCAGAAGCGCCAGAGCTCGAGTTTCAGCGATGCCGGCATCAACGCCTTAGAGATTCTCTCTCTCTCTCTTTCTCGCACGCGGTCGTCATTCGCGCACTCATCTGGCGTTTCTTCTGTTGTGAGAAACTAAAGCCGGCTTTGAAGATGTGTTTTTAACACTGCAAAACTATGTGTAGCTTGGCAAGAACAATCACGCGACCTTTTTTTAGTTTTTTTAGGGGGGGGGGGGGGGGAGGGGAATATTCACTACGACAAAATCGATGCCTGCTTCTTCGTAGAACATAAATGGCCTCGCCCGCTTACTGGAGGCACAACCGACTGTCCAATAATAACAGTAGGAACTGGCAGCTCAACCCTAACACAGTGACAACTCGCACAGCCGTGCCACACGGACCACTCTTTGGAGCTGATATGGAGTACTTCGATATTTTTAAACGCGAGTTGACACACAATCTTTTCGGCTGTTCTTGTTTTTATTCCTTGTAATTTGACGTAATGCATTTCTATGTACAGATAACCACGTGGTATCTGCCAATGGCAATTAGATAATCATTGTCGATTTTTTTCTCTCGTATGTTCAGGATTTTAACAGCTCAGTGCTGAATAAGATATCAAAGTTTCATATAATATACACTAAGTTCTATGTAACTTACTTTACGGTTTAATTTACTCTATGGGGTTTAACATCCCAAAGCGACTTATGCTGACAGATGCCGTAGTGGAGGGCTCCGTAAATTTCAACCGCCTGTGGTAACGTGCAGTGACATCGCACAGCACACGGGCGCCTTGTTTTTTGGCTCCAGTGGCCGGGATTCGATCCCGCATCCTTGGGCACAGCAGTCGAGATCTGTAATCATTGCATATAGCTTGCATGAGCGATTAAAACAACTACGATATAGGCACTGCTTTTTCTCTGTTTGTAATTTCTGAACAATTGAGCCACGCTATAGGTTTAGTTTGTAGTTAATCGAAACGGTGAATGACTGATTAATAAGAAGCAGTATTTTCATTTATCACGTGACCTGGAGAGAAAACGTACCTCCCTTATCCGTCCCTCAGTATTACCGATCAGAGCAAAAAAAAAATATATGCATATATTAGTGCGAAAGCAACTCTACGGCAGCCAAAGCGAGACCTCGGGTGGCCGCAGCTAAGCCGTGAAGAGAGGCATAATGAGGCCTCTTCACGCGTAGCTACGCCGTGAAGAGGCTTAGCTACGGTCTCCTCATAAAAACATGAGCCTGCCATGACATGTAAATTCACGTTACCCCTATGCTACGGGCAGGAGCTGCCAACACGGGTCGCTCCTTTCATATGGGAAGGTGATTTCAGAATCAGCCTGCCCGAACCGTTAGCGTTCTCTTTGCCCTACGATACGCAGGCACGTCCATACGGCTTGGTTGAAGGAGGAGGAGGAGGAGGAGGAGGAGGAGGAGGAGGATATTATTTCCAGCAGCAGCTGGAAATAATATTCCAGCAGGAAAGGATGAGGAAATATTTCCTCATCCTCTTCCCGCCAAGTTCCTCTGATATAGCGGCTTTCCCTAAGCAGTGTCATGCTCAACTTTCTATTACGCATCTAATTATTTAAAGATCCCCAACAAATTGTTTTAGTTACTGTTAATCTGTCGCAGAACAGAAACATTTCTGTTTCAAAACAGGGTTTAAAGGATTCTCACATACGTTAATAATTTGGCGTTACAGAGATTAGTCAATACAATTATCGAGTTCCAGCTCATTAATTACTATTAACCTGAGATCATCGTGGTCTTTGGTATCACATTTTGTTCGAAACGCTCTATGAGTGGGTTTAGCCTTAATTCGTAATTACTGTTCACATAGTGTTTCCTGTATCAATTCCACATTACTTTTAAGTTAAACTAGAACTTGTAGTTGCAATACCTAATTATTGATACATTTTTTTAACATTGTTACATGCAAGAGCAGCATTTTATCCGATAAGCTAGGACGTTTTTAAAATCTTCAGATCAGTGTCTGTTACCTGAAGTTCGTTACAATGCACCGAAACCCCACATTCCTCTTTTAGTATTTTACCTCCATATAAACTACGGTCAGCTTGGCAGTGATAGAAACAGTGCTGTTGTGCTGATCAGCCAAAGGCCACACCTATTGTAACGCCGCGATGCAGCTTCAGGTATTCTGTGTTTATGTATCACACACTGAGAAGGACATGCAAATGCCTAATATGTTACGAAAGGGCTTACCAACGTTAGAACTAATCTATACCATGCTTGGAAAAATGACAGCTCCAGCCGTGCGCACTTCCAAGTATTTTTGAATGACGCCCTTTTGGGTCCAACCCTATTAGCTCGGTAGCCAAACCTCCTTGCGCACAAAGCAAGCGTCACGCAAAAGCGCTTAGTTGAGCAATCGATTCTGGTAGAGCGCTGCGCGAAACAAAAGCACGGCGATAAGTAGCCCCACAGCCCGATATCCACCAAGACAGACAGGCGCGGTCAACACCATTAGCTCCAAGATAAGGGAGAAGGAATGGCTCCCATTCGAACCATCGAGGTTGATCGGGAGGCCATAAACGGAATGAGAAAAGCCAGTGCTGACCTCCGTGTGGTAGGCGGGGCGACCAGAAGCGGGGTTACTGTGTGGCAGCCCTTGAGTCACTAATGAAATTCCTGGCACCGCCAAAAGAGGAATGGGCTGCAGTTAGTGGGAGATAAGTGGGCTTCAGGCCTGCTCCACACACGTTCTCTGTGGGCATCTATTCAGGCATCTCTGCCCTTTATCCCCTTCGGAAGGCGAGGTCGAACCCCGCACCTTTCGATCACGATCTGCGCCGGCTTCCGGCGTGCCCTGCAACAGCGACAGGAAAAAGGATCGTTGCGAAGTGTGGCACATATTTGCGCAGCACGCATCAAGCATCAGTGCTTGCGCACTGGGCGCTAGCTCTATGTCAGCAATAATGACTGCTGTGCTCAAGTAAAATGCTGGTATACGTGTTCAGAATGACGGTGTTACTTTAGTTCCGTGTACACCAGGTTGTTCTTTACATCGGGCTTTTTTTTTACCGTCTTCCTTTCAGTGGGGAGAATTTCCCTCTTCTGGCGAGCTATAAAACGTGCTCAAGAAATGAGTCACTATAAAAAGCTTGTCATAAATCTTGGTAAAAATAATTTCAATTATGTTCATTTCAATTTGAACCCCTTTAATGAAGAATATATTAAAAGCATTGCTATAAAATATACAAATATCAGCAGTAGAGGAATTCTCCGCTTCTAGGACGAGCATCAAAGTAGAATTGATATATAGCATTAGCTGGTTGCCTATACGCAGCCCTTCGTGTAAAACTCAGCCATGCATCATATGTCGCAACCCTGTGCAAATATTTGATATATTTTTGGACGGACCGCACCATGTGCCGATAGGACATGGTCGTGAGCCAACCGATTGAAATGCGGCCACGTTGAAGCCAGTACAACATTGCAAAATGTACATTGAATTGTGCATTGCGATTTGCTCCTTTCATTTAAAGGAATTTTTCAAAGAGGACCGGCATAGCTCTGTGTATATAAACCCAGGACATTGCATCACGTCGCGCTCTATACCTGAGCTAAATATTGCATTTCTGTATACGACAATGAACACCTAATAACGCTCAATATCTGTCTTGCTCGTTGTTTTTACTTTTGCTAATGGCAAACTCCCGCCCGCTTCGTGTAGAGGGCCTCCGTGTGTTGTTCTGAAACGGCCGATTTTCTTCTACCTTGCGGACGACCTTTGGCATCACTCTTTATTACTGCTCGGAAATATGTACTCATAGAGGAGATTAAGTGCTGCAAGGCCACGACTAATGGCGGTAAGGAATTTACCGGCCTGCTAAGCCCATAACAATTCTCTTAAACTGTCCTAAGTCTAGAACAATAGTCTTAAAATATCTACCGTGTGACCGTAAGGCCACTGTCATCGCCTCTTCGACAGCTAATACGGCTACCTGCGTTATAAATACGTTGTTAACCTGCGAAAGTTTTGTAATGGATAGTTTTCAGGATTTACCAAGGTTGTTCACGATTTGACGATTTGATCTAGGGAAAGATGAAGCTTCGCCTTCAAGGTAGGAGCGTAGAACCTTTTACCCTGTGTTTTCATTTGGAAATTCGCATTATATATTTTGTTTCAGTTGGCTTTGGAGGTAAAAGGCTGCAGTCTTTCTCATTTTTATGTGGACACCTATACTCAACTAGATCAAGGTCACACCGCCTTATCATTCTGAGACATTTTATATTCAAGTTTAAGTTGGTTCTGTGGAACGGAAGATGCAGTATCTGCCCACTCGTCCTTGAACGCCCTCAAGCGGGCTTACGCCAACCATTTATTGATTCGTTCATATTAGGTAGGTGTAGAGTAGGGGTGACTGCGCTCGGCTTGGACTCGGAAGGATGACTTCGACTACTGGCGTGGGCATATTATGCTTTCCTAAGTGCCAGTTCATAAGGGCACGCTCTAATGACACGGTCTGAGGCAAGGAACGCTTTCTCGTTAAAGGGGTAGAGAGATCAAATTACAAGGCCGTTCAAAGCTTTTCATTCGCTTCCTTCGTGCGCGAAGGCCATCGCAGTCACGTATTATGCTCGATAGGTGCGTAGAAAATACTTCAATTCTATTTTAAACTCATGGAAATGCTCGATTAGGCATTTTTTACAAAGGGCTTGCCATTATTGTGTCATAGATTCACTGAATAAACATAAGCGGGTGCTTCTGACACCTTTTCACAGTTTTTTGACGCAAGAGACGAACTTTTGACTCTTTAGGTATGTTGCCATAAGCACAGCGAACTTTACTGCTGCTATCGTCACCTTTGCGCTCTTCCATTGCGATCGTACTTATAACAGTTTGACAGCTTTCTAGCATTTATAACGCATGGACGACACGACTGCTCACTGTAGGCACGGTAACCAAAGCGTCACTTAACTGCCATTTTTGTTCACTAAAGTTCGCGAAGGCTGCTGCTGAGCGCGCGGTGATGGTCGGCGGACGGCGTTGTGTCAGTCGCCGTAGCCGACGCCGGAGTAGTTTGGCAGCACACCAGTGTAGCGACCCTTCGCATCGTACTAGTAAAGACAAATGTTATCAGAACTGTCTGCTATACTCGCGCAACCGCAGTATGGTTGCACAAATGCAGAGCTTTCGGCGACGGTGCCTCCCGCGGGCGCGCCAGCTGATGAACTACGTTGCTCTCCAACTGCCCTGTATATCGTTGCTAGGCCTATAGTCAGCTTCGGCTTCGTCCGACCTCGGCGGCTGCGTTTCGATGGAGGCGAAATGGAGAGGCGCCCGTGTGCTGCGCGATGTCAGTGCACAGTAAAAAACCCCAGGTGGTCGAAATTTCCGGAATCCTCCACTACGGTGTCTCTCATAGCCTGAGTCGCTTTGGGACGATAAACCCCGCAAACCAAATCAAACAAGTCTTTACAGCAGAGCTGATCGAAGCCCTCCACTACGGCACCTCTATCACCCTCCCTTTCTTCAATCCCATCTTCCTCCCTTCCTTAAAGATCCCCAGGTGGTCGAAATTACTCCGTAGCCCTCCACTAAGGCTCCCCTTTCTCTCTTTCCACTTTCACTCCAAGGAAGGACCCTTCCCTTACGGCGCGGTTGAGGTGTCCACAGAAAACAAGTGAGACAGTTACCGCGCGTATCCCTTCCTATAAATAAATCCGAATTTTTTTACGACATGGTACATGCGTACGCGGAGAATTGTGACAGATACTGCGCGTTTTCTATCGTGTAAATCAATTTCAAACGCCGCTGAAGCCTGCTGTATTAAAGACTCCTAGACATTTGGATCTACTTCTGTTTGCCCTGTGGTGCGGCGTTCTAGGAAGCGGCAAATGAAAGGCACCGCTCGACGCATGAATCGGACGTCTGGCGGGGTCAGCTTCGTATATGCGTGAATCGCGTGGTGAGATCATGACCTGTCGTGGATTACATCGCGCGCCCCTTGGCGAACGCAGCTAAAATTTCACTGAACGCATCAAAGTTGACCGGGGTTATTTAATTCGTTTATAGGAAAGGAAAGGCGCTGTATCTGTCACTCGCAAAATCCTGCTATCATCCTCACGGTAGACAAGAAGAATAAGAAAGAGCGTTTCACGATCCGGGGCGATCCGCAGTTAGTAAAGCGCTGGGCTGGGGATCAAAGGGATGGAGGTTCGATTCTCTGTGGAGACAAGGTTCATTAACTTATTAAGGGCTCATACTGTCGTGGATAAAGTGTGTCCCGCTTTTGCGACGTTCTGATTGGCCGAGACGAAAAGCATCCCTTTCATCTGCAATAATATGAATGAATAATAATTGGTTCACGGGAAAGGAAAAGCGCATCTGTGGACACCTGGACGTGCACCGTAAGGGAAGGGAGGAAGGGTGGAGTTAGAGTGGAACGAGAAAGAGAAGCCGCTACGGAGTAATTTCGACCACCTGGGGATCTTTAACGTGCGCTGACATCGCACAGCACACGGACGCCTCTTCGTTCCGCCTCCATCGAAACGCAGCCGCCGAGGTCGGGTTCGAACCCGGGTACTCCGGCACAGTAGTCGGGCGTCTTACCACTGCACCACCCCGGCGGGGCACACATCTACAATGCCACGCTTGAACGCCCGCCAACGCCACGTTAGAGGAGCGATTGTGTACCGTCCAAACACGCGATAGAAAGTGTGATAGATACTGCACCTTTTCTTTCCTGTAAACCAATTATAACTATATTTAGCACTGCAAGGAATGTCGACAAGAGGCTAACGATGGGAGACGAATTATGGGATAGGAAAGGTATACTTTCGCCATTCTCCTCTTAAGAGAGATCTATGAGACCCTCTGTTATTTTTAACTATCGCTTTCCAAAGGCATGGCACCTCTGCTGACAACCCTCTGACTACAACGATGAGGCATTAAAGGCTGTCGCCTTAAAAAGTTCGAGAAAACATGTGTTCAGCGACCGTCCTCGACCTGACTTGTTCTTCACAGGTAGCGCCAATGACTCGCGCACGTCTTGCAGCATTGCTCGACGCACAGGGTCATAGCAGCGCTTCGTGGTGATTGTACGCGTGCCTTGAGAAAAAAGCAATTGTCGATTTCAGTTCGCTGCTGCCAAAGTATACTCGATGCCCATTTTCATTCGCTAAAATTTGTTAATTTTTTTTCTCTACAATCACTAGATTCGCACACATGAAAGCAGCACTCAATACTTTGCACGGGACCGGTCCCTCAGTGCGATGTAAACTATAAACTCGCGAGCATTTATGAACCCTCCTTTATAGGCCAAGCAAATTTACTCTACAGGAGAGCCTGTTGTTATTTAATTTTTAACGAAGAACCCACACTATATCACATCTCATGGGTCTGTCAAAGCACAGATATGGTCCCCAAAATACGAAACCCTAGTGCGGAGCAATAAGAGACCCTGCTGGCCAGCGACCTTGCGTTCGCTGGACAGCAGCAAGGTCAGCAGCAAGGTCAGCAGCAAGGACAGCAGCAAGGTCAGCAGCAGCAAGGACAGCAGCAAGGTCAGCAGGGTCTGGTACAGCAAGCTCAACGGCCGGCAGTGGCCAGCAGAGCCTTGGACTGAGGGCTACCGACCATTTTTGTGGAACTTGATGAGGTTGACGGAGAAGACTCCTTGGGATGCAACGAGCCACCTCTGAAGACGCCACAAAAAACTCCAAAAAATAACGTATGGCTAAATAAAGTTTTCATTCCTTCGTTCTTTCGCAGGCCTTTGTTTAGCGTAGGAATTAATTGGGGCGAAATTGTAACGAAGTGAGTGGCACACACCATCGGCCCTGCTACAAGCAACAATTTACTGCGGTTTGATACGGTGTTGCCCAACTACCGGATATCAAATTGGCGACCGCTGTTGGCGGGGCACAACGATGAGCATTGCGGGGAAAAAAGAACACTGCAAACCATGCAGACGATGTGCCTACTCGTCCATGTCACGAGTATTAAATCTACACGACATTTCAATGTTAAGTCTTCTGTCTTTTTATGTCAAGTGAAAACCTGGCTACTAATAACCAAAACCGAAACTACTTCGCACTAAGTATAGGATAGTAAAATGTGTAATGCAATTTTGGGCTTCTAACACCATGCTCTATAGACTCGCTACGAACTATTTACAAATCAAAAGTACAGCTAAAAGATTTGGTGTCCCCAACCCTTTAAATGTACTTCTCCGGTCCCGTGATCTGTCCAGTCGACTGTAACGCCGGCAATGCGCACTCGACAGCGCCCTGCTGGCTGACTATACCGTAAGGCAGGTGCTGTTCAGCGCGTACTATATATGCGCCTGTTACAACACGTGCGTGCAGTATGCTTGGATGTGAAAAAAAAACATGCAAATTTATTGAGGGTACCGCCAAACTGTAGAGGAAATTCGTGGTCGAGCTTACGTATGTATACATCTTCGACGAAGACGTAGTGAGCGGCCTTCGATACGTGGTGTGCTGTTGTCGAAGGTTCCCAGAAACTCCGAGTGGTCTTCGAAAACAAGCGGGTAGGCACCCACGTATTTCATTCAAAACCACATCCGAGCGAGAATTGGTCTCTATTGCTCACGAAACGGCACACCATGCTGACAGTTATGGCGAGTTGGTTCACTAGCTGCACAGTATGGTCGCAGAACAGCCCTTATGATTGACTCCGCTCTGACGTTTGCAATTTCTGCACCGACGAATTGCTTCGTGTGCTTAGTAAGCGGAAATCAATCAGGTTACGTCCCCCCCCCCCCCCCCCTCCATTGTATAGTGTTAACTTCGGACCGTAGCTGTCAGCAGAGACTGCACATTTAAACGAATTTGAATGAGCGACTTTAACATTTTGCTCAGGGTAGCTACTCCCTACTCGCCAAAATTTCATATGGTGCATGCAGAGTAACCTGGGCTGCAAAAATTATGTTCTGTAATCAAGGCAATAAATGGTCCTGCATGTGTGTGGTACGTCTCACAGATAATTTCCGTCGTAAGTCAACGCACATTTAAATGCGCGAAAAAATAAAATGAAAGACACCACCCTCGCATAGCACTTCACGCGTGATAGATGTGCCTGCATGTGCATATGAGCATCAGTGCCGACTAAGCGATAAAAAATAGAAATAAGTAATTTGCTATTCCATCACGCCTGCAGCACTTACACCATACCGATTCGAAGGGCTCAAGTTTTACCAAAACGCTTTCACGGGAAGCTCAGCAAGAACAACCAGTCGTAACAAAGTTCAGCGCTTTCGGTTCTGAAATTCCTGCTCGCACCGGTCACACGCAGAAGAATTCAATTGTCGTGTTTGCGTCTTGCTCTCCGTCATCTCTTCGGCGTTTTCTGAATCATGAGTCTTAGCATTCTTGGCTTCGCTTGCCGTGCTATGGTCCCAGTTTTCCAATGGTAGTTGCTCGTAAAACCGGATAAACAGCGTTTCCTGATAAATCTCACAAATATTTTCGGCTTTTCAGCTGCAGGCATCTCTTTGTAGCGGCAAACGCGTACTTCGCATTTACTCAATTTGCTGGGTCACGAAGGTGTTATTTCTTCCGGCAACAATAGCATTTTGCTATCGTCAGAGATTAACCTATCAGTTTAATCTCTTATAGCATGCATTCTTATTGAGTGTGATTTTAAGGGTGCTGGGATTCAGTGTAGGCGAATGAAATGCGCTAATACGGTGAGCAGTTAATTTCGCTTCCATATATATGAGCCTGTGGCAAAGGCTTCAAAAACATAATGCCACAAAATGATTTTAAAGCAGACTTGTTGGGTTGGAATGCATACTACACGCCTTATAAAAGAACCGCAGTGAATGCCATTGCAAGTAAACTTTGCCTGCAAAGTAGGTGTAAAGAAAATACTATCTGCTAAAGCTAGCAACCAGTGAAACAATAGGGCATGTTTTGGAAGTGAACAAGTTCATTTAACAAAAAGCGTTAAAAGTGCTTGTTCATTTGCGAAGAGGAAATTTTTGGCCCGGCAATCTTACACGTTATCTAGTTTCAGCTTGTTGAACAGTTCAGTGGTTTCTATCCAATTCCTATCAGCCCCTCCCATTTCGAAAAGGTACCTGAGTTGGCAGCTTCCAACTCCCAGGTAGAAATCCCATCCACTTCTATGCCTGCAAGCCATGTCACCTGTCCTATATAGCACCTGTCAGATGCATGCTCTAGATTAACTTCAAATGCAACGCCGGATTTTTTTTTTTTTTTTGCTCGATGTTCTCTCTTGCTTGTCATGGTCGAAGACGTAATAAAGTACATGTATGCCGAATTATTGGACGCCAGTTGCGTATGGGCACAACGCTTTGCCACACTTATACAATTAGGCATGTGCCACACGCATCCTATAGTCCGGCATACCTTTACGGTATACTTATTCGCTACGCTTGAGTCTCTGATATTAGACAGTTATTGCATACCGTTATCATGATTACGTTACCCTTTACCGACTAGCCTCGTGGCACCTAAGTTCGCGTGGTCATTACCGTATTGCGAGCACTCCAGGTGATCTTTTTTTTAGTTTTAAATGATTTTGTGGACAAACATTACGGCCGATTTGGGCCAAACACAGGACCCGCCCACACATTATTCGGCGCGATGTCTCGCTCAGAATGGCTGCATTCGCTTTTATTTCACATTCTCTCACTTATACCTCTAAGTATAAGTGACCAGTAGAGATCAGGTTTTCGAGATAATTGGCATTTTCGAGCTATTAAGCCTGGCTGTAGACCACACAATTCGTTTGACGTGCGTCCCACTGGCGGCGAGGGACATTAGTACTTCAGCCCAGGCTCTAAAGAATATGCGCTCCATACAGTAGATATGCATTGACAAAGAGCAATCATGAAGGAAAGTAATTAGACACAATTCCAATCTCCAATTAACCCTATTATAAGGCACATTATTGGCACCTTGGTGCAGTTGTATCTCAGAAACGTGTTCGGTCTACTTCTGACGTCACTTGCATCCTTAGTTTTGAGCCAATCCTCCGCGTGCCTCTTAGTCACCGCAAGCCGGTAAGCCCGGGCCGCAACACGTGTCGTTACGGGTCATAAACACAGCCGGCGCCCCAAACGCTGATGGATAGAGAGCGGGCTGGCTGCCGCTCCGGTATCCCCATAGCGCGTGGCGTTGGGCTTCAGCCACATTAGACACAGCCGAGCGTGTCACCTCTTTACCCTCTCCCGGGCGTTAACCTCCCTACCTCCATCCCTTTCTGACAATTCAAGCTCCAAATTCTTATGGGCTCAGACTCCTCCAGCGCGGACGAGTGGCACGTAAGAACCGGGTTAACGCCCCGCGTCCCCCATCACGAGGGCCGGCAACTCGGAGTGAGTGTTGTTTCCTTCCTCCCCTCCCAGATCCCCCCGCTTTCGCCTAGTTCTCCCCCTCGGCAAGTTTCTCCATCCACATGAATGATTCTGTCGAGGCGGGATCGTTTTAAGCGAAGAAGTTCGGAGGGCTAGTAAGCCAAAAGCGAACAGTGCAATGCTACTGCAACCTTCCTTCGCGTTACACACTTCCAAATTTTTCTCTACAGTGCTATGGTGAGCTTTTCGTTATGAAAAAAAAAAAAAATAACTTTCATATAATCTGATGCAGGTTAACAAAATCTGTGTAAAAGCCCTACAAGTGTTTTTCTTTAAAAAGATCTCGAAACTGAGAAACCCTAAAACATAAAACTAATGGGGCGGAAGCTGCAGCATGCCGTTTGTCAATTACACGCATGCTGTTAATATGTGACATATTGTGACAGTCTACGCAGATGTCTCAACAGGTGTTGGTCCGACCACGGAAGAATTGCAGGCACGTCTTATAATATACTCGAACGTATGCACCAATATATGACTAATTGGTGTCAATACTAACGACATCTTCCCTTTATCTGCGTTGCACCTGTGAGGAGCAGTTACTATCGCGGTCGGATGACATCCCTAGTTGGAATAATTCCGAAGGCTTTCGAAACGCGTTTCGTGGAGATAGAACACATTTCCCGTTCCCTCCTTTTTTTTTTTTTTTTTCCTTTTCTTGACGCAACCGGCTTCTGTGTTAGCTGGCTTTTCATTCTTTTTCTTGTGCTTCCAATAGCCTGCCTAATTCACCGTGGCGTGACTCAGCACGGACCCCATTTAAACTGTCATTTACGAGGCACGGGACAATTTATAACTGCAAGACACCGGCGAGGGGCGCGAGCGTTACGAGGGGCGAGAGGGCTCCAGATTATTCAGACGCTGCCAAGCAAACAAATGCTGCAAAAGGCCACAGAACCGCTCCATGATGCGGATTTTTCTATTTTGGAATTAAAAGACGCAGCGATTTGGCTGCGCTATTACCTTGTATACGGCGCCTTGTTAGGGTCCCAAGACTTTGTGTTAGTTACAGTTTAATCTCTTTCTGCCTCACGCTGCCTAGGTTTGAAGTATAAGCTTCTTGTCTTATCAACAAGGAAAATTTTCAGTCGTAACCCAATCGGAGTATGAAACAGCTCAAGCTTCAGATTTTTTTGTTTTTTTTTTTTTTTTTGTAGAAGCAGGAGTATGGAGTTGTTCAGAAATATGGATGCATACATAAACTTTTCATTATGAGGAATTCGTGGTTTTTCGGAGTTAATCGGCGATTGTGATACGGAAGCTCTTATCGGCACATCGTAAAGAGACTTAACTGCTGAGCCAGATGGTTGTCAGACGTAATTACAGGGTATTCAGCGCAACACAGACGCACACAATAACTGTAACACTAAGACAGCTTTCCAAACATTGAGTGTATGCAATGAAACTGGAACTAGTGGATGTACTTTCGATCGCAAACGAAAACTCACTCGTTTACTCTGGAATGTAGTGACAGACCGGGATACTGCAAAACGCAGACAGTGATGTCGTTGCCGGAGCGGTGTTCGAAACAAAACAACATATTTTCCAATACAATTATTTGTAAAAAACACATCACTGCCAACGCCATGACTCCTCGGTCATTCATTCAAGTCATGTTTTAGACTTCGCTAAATATGTTCTTCTCCCTCCCAGAGAGTCGATGTGATTAATGTAAATACATCTACAAGGATAAATAATAAATGGATGGAACAGTGATCTTCCTGCTTTCCTCTAAAATAGAAAACTGCTAAAAAAAACGAAAAATGATCAGGTGTATTCTCGATTAGCATTAAGCGAAACGTTAAACGTCAGAACCAGTGTCACACCAGGGAGCAATTTCACGACGAATGCTACGGCCTCTAAACCGTGTTAGAAGTTTTGTCTGTGTGCTCGGAAGGGCACATCTGAGGAAGTAGGCGCGTTATGAAAATTCTACAAAAAAGAAAATAGTTTTCGGATGCTACTGCCTGCAACTCTTTAGCCGTAAGATGAACACTAGCTGCAGTGAACGAAATTGCCATATAATATTTTAGTAATGGCCGAGTTTACGATGATTATTCTTCAATAGTTTGTGCCCACGTGGTCGGAAAACCCACTTGCACACACGACTCTTCAAACTTTTGCCTAATGTGAAAAGTCTTCTTTTTAAAAACCGTGTATAAAATTTTCATGCCGCCAAAAGTATTTTCAATTCATCATATATAGTTAAGGGGAAGGCACAAGGTATGTATGTTATGAAGTACTGGGCGCAATTTCTTCGAATAGATTTTGAATTACGGCAGAGAATTCTAGGGGAAATTTAATTTAGGCCACCTGCAGTAGACTAAGGTGCGTTATTATCGCTCAGTGGATGGACGTTCTTGCGCCCTATTCCCCAATCAAAATGAAGTTCCGGGGCCGGAATTTCATTACACGAGGTTCAGCTCAGCCTTTCAGCACCGAACTACTTCTCAGGTGATTTCCCGCACAGGATGATCCAAGGCCAGAGAGCTGTAGAAATATCATAGATGTATTCACGTTCTTAATAAAAAAATAGATTTCTTTTCAACTCGGAGCAAAATATGAACCTTTGTAATATTGTCCCAGGCATGCTGGTTGGTACCTGCACTGAAGTGGTTGCCGACCATTCGGCCATTTTTCTTGTAATAGAAAAAGACCCGCCTTCACAAGTGCAATTAACACAGCGTAAAATTCTTAGCGAGATAAAGTATGTCGTGCTGCGTGAAATATTAGAACAAAAAGATTTAACTACGGCGTGTGGCGAAAAGATAAATACTAAGTGTAAGAACTTTTTAGACATCCTTGCACATGCCATCCAACAGAGCTCTATGCCGACCACTAATTACTACAGCCAGCTGAAGTGTCCGTGGACGAATACTGTAATATTAGTCGTGTTAAAAGAAAAGGACAAATGGTATCACAAATGGAAGCGGTTGAGGCTAAACGAATACTAGCTAATCCACTTTAAACGCTGGCAGAGCCTATCTATACCTCTTTTGAGAAAAAGAAAAATGAAATATTATTCAAACTTGATGAAACCGCGCATGGACATAGAAAGGAAAAAAAATTAACACATTGTGAACGACGCCATCGGCCAACGATCTAATACCACTACACTTCCCAAAACATTTGGCAAATATACTGATGAACCATTTAGGGCTCATTTTGCCCCTATAGAGGGTACGTTTACAGGATGGGTAAATGCTGACGAAACTACGGCGAACATGCTGGAACGTGTTAACAACAGTTTTGCGTTTCCTGACATATATATATATGAAAGAAATAATCACAGCAGTCAGCACCTATTCAGCTGGTAAGACGGCAGGATCTGATTCAATACCTGCCAGGACTAATAAAAAACAATACTGATATACTAGGAATCAATTTACTACATAAATGTATGTATTCACGAACAAATGGAGTTGTTAATCGTAGCGAATCGAAGGTTGCAAAGCTTATATCTATATTTAAAGGCGGGGAGTGATCTTGCTGCGAAACTGAGGACCAATATCGATGTAGAATGCATTTAACACAGTTTTTTTTAAAGCTGCTTTGGAAGCGTAAAAAGAACTTTCTAAACAAATATAACACCATCTGTCATAATTACCACGCTTTCAGCCTGAGAGGTGAACGTCCACCGAGTACTTGGTTTTACACGATTCATAAATACTACATTGTGTAATAACAAACTAGACATAGTAGTATGTTTAAACATATCAAAAGCCTAATTCTATACGGTTTATCACACATTACTGCAACATAAATAGGAAACCTACGGTCTAATAGGGGAAATTTATGGTCTAATTAAGTGTTGTTGGTGTTTTTTTTTTTCAGGACGGGAACAGTATGTTGTTGCAAACAATTTAACCTCAGTACCGCAAAACATTAATCTAGATGTGCCGCTGGGTTCTAGGCTTAGGCCACTGGTTTTCTTTTTCTCTGTATAATAATCACCTTTCATAACGCTGAAAAATTAAAACTCTGTAATATATGCTGATGACAAGAGATAATTTAGAAGAACTACGATGCAAAATTAACAACTTAGCGAAGTTTTACAGTGGTTTAAAAGTAATCGGCTAACATTTAATACCGAAAAAATTAAGTACATGGCGTTTCAATCGTGCAGAAAGATTATAAACTACGAACACATAGCACTACGAACGGCACCAATCTGCTGAGGGTTATCCCACGGCCGCTCGATCGAGCGGCCGTGGTTACCCAATGCAATAATCTTGATGTTCTGTTCGCGTTGGATATGCACTGGAAAGATCAAATTAATAATGTCTTCTCTAAAGTAGCCTATGGTAGTTATAATTTACTAAGGGCCAGGAACTGTTTTGGTCTTCCAGTTTTCCGTATTCTGTACTTCACTTTTGTGCACAGCCAATTATCGTATTGCTTGAAAACATGAGACAGCATATATGAAACATATCTACATCCCGTTTCCCGCCCTAAATAACGTGTTATCCGTATATTAACTTACTCAAGCTCTACCTGCCCTAGTAGACCAATTTTTCAACAGATTCGCATCCTACCAATATCAAATGCATATAAAACGAAGATAGTTGAAATAGCAAACATTATATTAAAAGAAACAACTCCCTGGCCCTTAGTTTATTTAGAGTGCCGATGAAACAAACAAGAGGTGCAACTAACAAACTATTTAATTTACCGTAACCTTGCCATATAACGTACAGCCAGAGACTTCTTGAATATAATGGAGCTCATGTGTGGAAGGAAATGCGTGCACTGGCCTTTAAAGTTAAAAACAAAATTGCAGAGATGCGAAAATTATGTTTCAGTAGACCAAACTTCCATGATATATAACACGACCGCCATAAACTCTTTAATAGCTGGCGGCCCGTCGTCTACCACAGGTTCGTTTTTTTTTTTTTAGGAATTCGCCAAGGAGACATCTGGTGGCACCATACCATTTTTGTCGCATATAAATGGTACTTACAACAAGGGAGCAATTAACACTGACATCCACCAAAGCACAGCCAAACGGCTAAAAAGAAAAGCGATACTGCTTTCTCGCAAATTTCGTAGCTGAAAAAAATTCGCCCTGGTCTGGGTTGGTCGTGGGTTCGATCCCCGGCACAGGAATAATTTTTGTCTACATACAAACTTTCTAAGAAAGCTGTATAACATTCCTTTGTGGCCGTAAATGTAAATGAGTAATGAGTAAAAGAGTAATTACTCCTTTATTACAAATTTACTCTACCTTAGGGGATTCCCCAAAATATTCCACCAAATGGTACTTACCTTTGATATTTTCTATAGCACCGTCAGCGGACGGCGATAAATTCAATACCACTAAGGATACCGGATACAAAAGTCAATATAGTTTTTCTTTTTCGCGTCTCATTGACGATAGTACTTCACGGCGTCAAAGTTCTCTTTGCTCTGGCCTGTAGGAATAGAGGTCTGTGAGATGTAGACGAAAACAGGAAGCCATTTTTCACACCTAACGACATTACTGTATATTATTCACTGCCATTTCAGCAAAATAAGCACAGATGTTTTGTTATGCAAGATGATCTCAAACGTAGATACTAGAGCACGAGAGAATAAAAAGTCAGGAAATATGCGGAATATTTTCTCAGCTAAGAATACTTAAAGAACAGCAATTCACTAGTAGCAGGTTGGATAGAGCAAAAAAAATCAGCTGTTTCTTGGTCTTGCAACCACGGAAATGTAAAAGATGAGTTGCTGATATTGGAAAGTGATTTGAATCAGTGACAGTCAGAATTGGTTTGCAAGCCTCGCACTTAAGTAATGCTTGCGTTTCGCATTCCATGCCAGCATGCAAGAAGCGAAAAAAAAAAAAAGATGATTGCCACCCAGCTGGCACCGGCTACAAGTGGTGGAATAATAGAAACGGAAAATAGGGGTGCAGGAGGGTGATGGGAATCTCCGAGCTCCTCAGGAGGATGGGGATGATAACAGCGCTGGGAGGAAGCAGTGAAAGGGAGGAAAGGTTGACGTCATTACAATATCGCTGTGTCGCAAAAGTCGACCCCTATTATAAACGGCGATTTCCCCAATGGGGACAGGCCCGTTGTAAGGGCAGTGTTCTGCGCGCTGTCACACCGGGAGTGAGAGAGGTGGAAAGTTACCAGTAACTTTCCCCTTTTATCTAGTGGGGAAGGAGCCGGAAGACGATCTTGGGGAGGGGGAAAGCATCGTGGTTGTAAGGACGCGTGACTTCGCGTACGTATGAGCCAATAACTGAGGCTGGTCCCTCGCGCAGCTTGCACGGTCGCTTTTTCACGTAGGCACCAGGTCACAATCCGCTCCCGCGGTTCTTCTATCGGCACCGCAGGCTTCTCTTTCACCACATTTTTTCTTTTCAAGTTACGTTTCTTTTCTGCCTTGCGCTTCAATAGATTTCCATAATACGCGTGAAATAGTTGAATATAGTGGAAAGGAGGAAGAAGAGGTGAGGTCTGCGAGACAAAATCTGTTGGAAAACTGGTGTCCGGTAGCCTTGCCAATGAACAAGCATTCACCGCAAATTCACCGCTGAGATGTGGTTGAATCACAAACTTCGCCGCATATCGTTGCCCACTCCACCCTAACCTCAAACCGTAAAATGATGGGGTCTGCTCCTGTTAAGCTATTCGGTTAATGCAGGTCAAAGCTGGTAAAACATTACCAG
Organism: Amblyomma maculatum; assembly: GCF_055883805.1. Classification (NCBI taxonomy): domain Eukaryota; kingdom Metazoa; phylum Arthropoda; class Arachnida; order Ixodida; family Ixodidae; genus Amblyomma; species Amblyomma maculatum. The sequence continues at coordinate 72,973,016 of NC_139346.1, forward strand.
TATGTTACTGCAGCAGTGTCAGGCGCTAAGATCCAGTAATTAGAACCTACAGATTTTCGCCGTTGCTCCAAAAAGCGTCGTGGTTTGGACGCTAGTGCGCATCTAGACAGTGCTTTTCAGCCGGCGGGGTAGTGTTACATTAGGCGGTTCATGCGCTGATATGCGCATAAGAGAGGAAGAAGAATCTGATGAGTTTTGGAGAAGACGACGTTCGAGCAGTGTCGGCTGGTGCTTGCAGAAAACGCCTGTTTCTTGTCTGCCTGGTCTTCCCTGTCCGCGCTCTGTAATCCCCGTTTGAACTACCCCGTAACAATATTATGTGGTTTTAACAGTTTCAGAGGGTTACTGCTTTTCTTTGCTGGCATTATGATTATGAGCTTTAGACAAAACAAATACCTAATAGAAACTCGCAGTAGTTTTGAGTTTGTATGACCGATTTTCGACCCTGGTTAACTTTCAACTACAGCAGCAAGTAAATATGGCATAGTCAACACTCCACCAAATGTGCAAAGAAGCCCAAGACGAAATATTTTAAAACGATTACCATGTCAGTGGTAGAACGCAATGCGAAACTGCGAGACTACACAACAGTTTCACGGCAACGAACTTCAGAACTATACTTTCATTTCCCTATATATAACTCAGTATGACGGGTATCGATGTAGGACCCCTCAGTACCGACATTTGTATAATATTTGGGGGATGTTGAGCGTAGATATCGAAGTACGCACTGCGCAGTTCGTTACAGCATTGATAAATCAGTTTAGGCAATAAAAAAGTATATTTCCAGAGGTCAGGCTCGATAACTGATCGCGATCTCAGCTTCAACTCATATTTCTTTTTAAGCTTAAAATTACAGGTTTTTTCATTTCAGGTATGACGACTGTGTTAACTGGAGCACGTCATTTATCATCTCTGCTATCAATCAGTTCAACGATAGCTGAGAAGTTAATACTATGTAAAAGGGTTCTCCTCATTTTGAGCACTGCGATTTCATTTAGACTCATATTGGGCCGTTTCTATCAGCACCTCATCGAAATGGACCCAAAAAACGAGAAGAAATTATCGACAATTTATTGCGCACACAGGTTTATAGGAGCCATAAGTTATGCTGTCCAAGCAACCTGGTAATCTAGCGTAGTATTCTGGAATAAATCACACGCGACAGCCCCTTAAGATGCATCAAAAATCAGAATATCAGAAAGGGAACTCACCTGTAATGTTTAATGGCTTTAACTACGCAATATAATGCTGTGCTCTAAGAATAAAATTAGATAAAATACCTGTGGTTCGTTTTTGTTTTATACTACCGAGATCACTGTGTGCGTCTTGTGTTTGAGTACAACTTCAATAAAACTCCCCACACCCGTATATTATTGACCTCTGAAAGGAAACACTATAATAAATGATGTGTAACATCCTGTGCAACTTCATTCATTCTATACCAGATGGGCAGGTATGCATTGGCGGCTGTAAAGTGCTTTTATTGTAATGTATGCAAAGGTTTTTAGCTCATTGGCAGATAAAGGTGATCTGAAGCGCCACAACAATTGCAGTTTTTATATATCCTATAGATGGCATCGGAAAATTCTGGTTCGCCTCGGTCTGCTATCTAAACTTCTCCTTCCTTTGTCTCTGATCTATGAATGTAGCTTACCCTTTGTTTTCTCTGCTTACTTTTATGGGGCAGTCCTTTCAACAATGAAGGCTGTGAATTCAAAGAGCGCGGTGCCCCAACGGACGAACAATTAACTGTGCTGCACCAGAGAGAGCCTCGCCATTTCAACCAGGCTTCCAGATGCTTGCTTTACGAATAGAGCAACACAATGAGGAGGTACTCGATTAAGCAATCACTACTTGAGTGGAATTTACTGTGCCCCCACCTTTCTTGAACGTCAAAAGAAATGTTTGCCTCTTTGCATCCGATTGTCTTACCACCAATTCACTACTAAGCACCAAAATCAGGGTTGTTTTTGCAGTAACTAGCTTTTTTGCAGATGTGTCGCATGAAAATTCACTGCAATGGACTCATATATATGCCAAATGTAATGACAAATAATAAAGGGGGAGATTAAGCTCGAGTTATACGGGTATAACGTGGTAACCGCGTCTAATGCATGCAGTTTTCTGTTCGGAAAATCAGTAATCACAAAATTTGTGCCTCCATTATCTCGCACATGCTCATTATTATATAGTCGTATTCTTATACATTATATGAAAGACCACTCGATATTGACCTAAAGCCCTGCTTTAACCAAGTCATAGGGACGCAACTGAGTGGCCTAGGTTCACTGTGTGTGAATCAGGACCCTTGGTTTGATTCCAACCTGAGACTCCATTCTCGAAAAAGCAGCCGAGTGAGCGGTTTATGCTAACTTGGCATAGCTATGCAATTTGATGACGTCACGCCATTCTCCAGCCAATCAGCTCCTGGTCCTTTCTCCTTTCATCTGCAGAGTACAAAGGACATTCCCGCGATTCTTCTTTCTTAATGTCGACACCGGATTTCCTAGAGAGCGGAGCTTTCATGTGAAAGCGTTACATTCAAACATTTGCTTAGAATTGTATTCCTTTCATGCAGTGGCTTTCCTGCTTAGCACCCTCCCATTCGGCCAATGTTGTCAGTATTGACCATGGTATAGAAAGTAAGTAGATATGATTATAATTACTCTGTTTCAAATGTAATTGATTTCAGGGGACAGTCACCGCCCCAGAAAAGTAATTACTTTCCTTTGCTTTTTTTTTAACTTTATTGCCATAACAATGATCCGCTCGAAAAGCAATAAACTAGTGCGGCTTCAGTAGATTTCATTTTACCCATTAATTTTCAACAAAAGTTGTTTATGAAAGTTTTCGTCACTGATGTTTTAACGTTTCCTGGTGAAGACATGCACCGCTTCACTGACAACCCTTTTATTTTAAGCACTAGATGTTACGGTGGTGATATAAGGTACTAACAACTTCCGAAATTTTTCGATGCCTGTTTCAGCGTCCTGTACGTGACACCGCATTTCTTTGCAAGCGCTATAAAAAGGACCTGTGTATAGGTGCTGCTAGTAATGTTGCTAACAGGTTGAGGAATCGTCTATAGGTGTTTTGCTGGAAACGTCAGATGTCGCCTCCGATGTGGCACGATATACAATCGCGTTCAGTTATTCAAGTGAAACATGGCGGATGAAAAAAACGCGGAGCACGTTCACACACAATGCGTCACACTCAACGCGTCAGCCAGGCCATGCACACCGTCGCGCAACTGAAGAATCTGACGCAATCGCATCGCCATGGATGCATCGTTACTGCAGCGTTTTCAGCAAAGAAGTAAATGATTACTGGCAATCGAATACAGGAAATTGATAATTAAGCTACTCTAAATATTACTGCTTGAAAAAGTCATCAAAGAATTGCAAGAAAATGTTAATACTAGCAATCAGCTGCGCACAACTGTGTTCACAGTCTCAGCTTGAGTCATACTATTATTTTCAAAGTATAAATAAGTCATGCTTTACTCGGTAGTTGCGCCTGCACTTTGCTAGCCTCGCAGAGTGGCCTTACAGAGAGAATAATGCGGCATTTAAAAACTGACCCGCATAGATTGATATAGTATGGTTCCAAATTCCTTACATTTCCTAGTCATATGATCTCTTTTGTATTAGAGCGCTGCTGGGGAATATCACACAAAGCATCCCACTATCCACTGTTCATGTATACTGAAGATAGTGCATGTTTTATATAATTTTTCGCACCTCTTTTCGTTGCTACAAAGTCGACTACCAGATTCACTTACCATTAGACATCTTTTTGAAAGAAATCGAGAACATAGCTTATTTTAGAAATTTGAGGCCCAGGGGGTAGCACGTCTCAACTTACCTCATTGCTCACCCAAGGTAAGCCGTTTATATTTTAAGTAAGAACAGGTTTGTTTTGTTCTATGATTAGGTATACGTATGGCCACTTCAAACACACTTAAAACTATCCTTCTTCTATGGTGTGCGAAACTCAGGTTAAAAAAAAAAACAATGTCTCTTCTGGTTCCAACATATTTACCAAAGTGTTGAGTTTGCGCGGACATGGTCCATAGGGTCACGAAGAGTCGGACACGACTGAACGACTAAACTGAACTGAACTGAGTTTGCGCATCTTCAAAGATGTCAGTATGCCATTTATACAAAGGAGTTAAATTCGGACTGCTTGAAGTAGTCACCATGTTAGCGGATCAAACTGAAAAAATCACACGTTTCGAGTTTCACACCCGTTATTTCCTATTGGCAGCGAGTTTGAGCGGATCTAACAGGAAAGTTTCATCCGTGTCAAAGGGACTTATACCAAGAACCAGTTAACGTGAGACCTCCGAAGAGACTTGAAATACACTCTCTGTGAAGAAACTAACATGTTTCCTCGATAACAGCAAGCAATAGGTACGTCCTTCAGCCTTATAACAGCATCCAGCTGAACCGAACGAAGTTACCTGTCCTGTTTATCCGTTGCGATCGTTTCTTTTCCAACTAAAAGCCAATCAACGGTTGCCTATTTTCCCGTTGACTTCATTTCACGGTTTTCCCACAAAAATGCAACAGCCGTCGCCGATAAACGGATCACCACGTTGCATATGTATAAGGTAGCGGCGCTGCCGGAATGAATGACCCGCGCGGTGACTAAGCAAAGGGGCTGCAGCTTGCAGCGGGGGTTCATTTCTTTATGCATTTTTGTTCGATGCCGTGCCCGAGTGGGGTGAGGTCGAGCGCCCACCACAATGGCCGAGCGGACCCCACCGCACGGCGCCCGCGCAAACACCAGATGAATGAGCGGGAAATCCCCTCCGAGCTCTCCCCCTAAATCTTTCCCCTTTGCAACGCGGGAGTAAGCGGGACGGCCAACTGGGAAGGAGGAGAGGGTGCCACAGCCCCGCTGCGGCTGACTCGGGAGGCGCTGGAGGGGGCCGTAGACCTTTCGTGAAAAACAAAAACGAAAGAGAAATGGCTTTTCCACTCAGTTCGCGTCGCTGGGGGTGGCTGTATGCAGACGCTCGGAGCTCCTGTTGCGTTATGGCTCGGTACGGTTTTACTCCATCCATTGGTATTTGCGTGGGCAACAGCATCTCGCTCCCCGAACGGTCCACGTATCAGCACACTCCCCCTTCGCTGCGTTCCACCACATGGTGCGCTCACGCTGACCTGAACATATATATCGGCCTGTCGTGAGTCAGATTATTGTCGCTCGAGAACCCATAGCGGCATAGGGGAGAGTTGCTTCTCCTCTAGAAGCGCGAGAATGAGAGCGGGGGGTGGGATTAACACCAATAGCTAAGAATCCCTTCCAGCATACAGGTTGAATGGAATTCTAAAATAGAAAAGGCCGGGTCGCAAATAAAAGAAAACCCAAGGGGAAACCTGGGTCATTTCTCCTGATGTTTTTCAGCGTTAGAAAAGGAAAATCTAAATTCGTCGATAGGCTCAGCCCGACACGGAGACTATACGAAAATAGATTCCCTGTGCAAATAAAACGGCACGAATGAAGGAGGATCCTGAAGACCGGGTTCGTATTGTTCCATTTTACATGTCGCATATTATGCCTCCCGCATGCGTCAGCGAGGGCAAAGAGAAGTCAGTGTGTGTGCGGCATGAGCACTCTGTTTGCCGAGAATAGTGAATTTTGGCAAGTTCATTCTTTGAGATGTACTACATACAGTCTTCGTGTAACCCTGTTTAATTTCCCAGTGTTAAATTTGTCAAAATATATTCCGAATTCCCAATTTAGCAAATGAAGAAACATTGCTTTGATTAAAGAAATTTTATTCTCACAAGTGCCCCCTTATTCCTCAGAACAGGCCGCAGGATGGAGGATTAGACAATGGCTTGAAAATTCCTTTAGTTCGAGTAAAGCAACAGCGACGTAAAATCATTGTGAATTGGTGGAAATTCATTATCTTTAATCCCCCCGGGAATTGAGAAAGAAGTATGTGACGGCATCGGCATCCAATTATTTCAATGGTCGTTTTTATTGCTTATTAGCACTTTCCCTTTGTTTACCTACTGCTTTTTTATTGTTTTGTGTTATGATGCACGAATCTATTGTGATTTTTTCAAAACAATCTCTGCACTTATTCGATGCATCTGCAGACCACACAGCGCATCGGAAAAAAATACACAAATTAATAAAATAAACAACGCAAGACATTGCTTCACCAGTGTACCTTGTAGGCGATAGGAGATTACTTCCTTTCAAATTAACAATAGTATAAACCTCTGCCGTGCCATAAGCGTTAGAAGGGGTACGTGCATAAAATTCTCAAAACGCTCTAACGCCACGGAACTTCGAGCATCCTTGCTCATCTCACGTGGTTGCAGCTGACTGAACGTACTTTCCTTTCACATGATGACCTATGATGAAAACCGCATTCGCCGTTTCAAGTAGTATCACTTTCGTTGATCCAGCGGTGATGTAAGTGCTTCGTCCTGTAACACCAGAGCGTTCTTTGAAGGGTCCCTCAAACAAGCGGGAAGCGTGAAAAGAAGCAGCTTCAAAGTCATCCCATGCTTTTCCTTCGTCCTTGTTGGAGACAGGCATAACCCTTTTCTCACTCAGTTCATCAGACACACACAAATCCTCACTCACTGGTCCAGAAGATACCACCGCTGCCTTGTGAAAGAAAGAAAGAAAGAAAGAAAGAAAGAAAGAAAGAAAGAAAGAAAGAAAGAAAGAAAGAAAGAAAGAAAGAAAGAAAGAAAGAAAGAAAGAAAGAAAGAAAGGAAGAAAGAGAGAAAGGCGCGAGCCCAACTGCCGTTGTTCACCCCCAAAGTGGCGCGAGTGCAATTACGTATATCTCATGCGCAACCGATAGAGGCATAGACCAGTGGCAAAGGGGGTAGAGAGCCGTTAGTTCCCAGCCCCGTAAGGCTGGGAGCAGCCACCCTTTTCCCCATGATAACTGAGGTACAGGGGCGCAGAGTGCTATAAACAAACACGTAATTCCTTAAGGATAAAACATGCGTCAGACCCCTCTACTAAGGTTGACAGGTCCGAATTCCTCAAAAGAATAGCGAGCACTTGCCAGCATAACAAAGAAGTACATATTTCAGCATTTACCTGCAAGTACAAACTAGGCAACCTCTTCCAGAACTTTATAAAGCGTGCTCTAGAAAGTAGTAATTGAAAACGGTACTGCCGTTCCTCATTCGTACCCAAACATCCACGAATTTTGGGGTTATGTGGGTGCACTGTCAGCCGATGCTCAACAGCATTTTCAACATGAAAGTATATTTCATGTGTATTGTGTTCGAGAACGGACGCCCTTCGTACTTTTTAAAGCATTCAGAAATTACAGGAATTTGCAACTTTTTTTGCACGCTATATTCTTAAAATATCACTCTTCTTTATTTTTTCCTTGAATCTGAAAAAAAAAATACTTTTGCCCTTAACCGTTTTTTTTTTTTTTTTGCACCATTTTGCCCGCATGTGCACAGCTCGAACTAAATTCTCGGCATATTCACGTAACAGGGGGCCTCACTATTCGCCGAAATAGAAACGGCAGTGGCTTTTTAGCGGTCCGAGTAATGCTTAATTTTGGAAATTACGAACATGCCCTGACGAAAATACTTCGGATGTTGGCAGGATCATATATGCCTGTCGCCGTATTTCGCGTAAAAGCCTGTCCTGCCGCTGTTTCATAAGGCTACCTATCTTCGCAGCGCCAATCTCAAGATCCAGCGCGGGGGCCGGAAAAGCGCCCGTATGATTACAGAAGCACAAGGAATCTTCAGAAAACAAATTATTGTATCTATAGTCCCTATTAGAAATGGTAAAAAGAACAAAGTCGTTCTCGGTAGTTCTCGACTGAAATCACCGCATTTTCAGTGGTTCTGACCCCTGCTCTAAGTCAGCTTTTTCCCTTTTTGCCCTTACGGCACTGGGACAGGCAAAGCTTGGAAAAGCCCCCTCGTTCGTCACTGTCCCTGCCTCCTCCTGGACAGGGGAGGCAAACTCTTTTCATGCTCGACTGCATTCCCGCCATAGCCCCGCTGAGTCACGAACCACGTCAGCGTGTTTTCGGCACAAACAAGACTTGGATACACAGCGCGCCGCCACTTCCCCGGAAAGCGTACCTCCCGCAGTTCCCATAATGCCGCGCATTCGAGGAGAGCAAATGAAAGCTGGTGCCCCCAAGTGAAAACTGAAAGCAAGTTTATGCCGGAGCACAAGTTTCCCCAGTCACAACTGTGCGTGGCCACCGACGACGCCGAGACGTGTATTGAAAGAGCATAGATCTCTTCTAGCAAAAGAGAGAGAGAGAGACAGCTCGCAAAAGAAATCCGTGTGCCATTATGCACGTCCTGAATGTGCGTACGTATTGAATACTTACTCTCATTTTGCTTCATTTCCGGACACTTCGCCCGTGCATATCACAACGTTAGTGAAATTCGACGGAATAATTTTACGCATGCGCGGCACTGGGGTGAAAATGTGTTAACTTTAAGGAAACTAACTTGTCTCCTTCTTGACAATTATAAGAAATGGTGTAAAGAACACGCTTCCGTAAAGAATTTTCCAATCTATATTACAGCGGAGTTGGCGCCCTAACTGTGAAAGAAATGTTTCGATACATTCGTAGTCATTCTCCGCTCACATCGTACCTTCGGAATGTACCGTTCACGAAACTCAGTCAAGCCCTTTCAGCACTGTGACATTTGCACGCTGGCACGTATCTTCTCATTTTACATTCAGACGTCGGTCAAATGCCTGCACTCAGACTGCGTAACGATGCTCAAGGTCAATCACCATTATAGCCGCATCTAAAAAGTACTCAACTAGCGGGACTCTTGAACGATGAGCCGGAACGAAAAAAAAAAACAAAACTTCGAAGCCTCAGCAGTACTCAGTAAAATACGCGTAATGTCTTGTGCTCGGAGGCTAACAGACATTTGCGGAGTTCATCAATCGAAACTTGGTCTCCAATTAAGTGTTTGTATCTTTATGGCCCTCTTTTCATTTTTTTTTTATTTTGTACGTGTCTGTTTATGTGCCAAAGCAAATACGCCTAGAAAACTTGTAGGACGGAAAGTAATGAAAGAGAGAATAATTGCTGCAGGCAGACCCCACCTTTCAGAGACTTCTCTTTCAAAGCAGTTTGTGACTAACCAGATTATTCCGGTTAGCAACAAAGGAGCAGCTTAAACATTAAAGGACGTACAGGAAGCGCAAGCGAGGTGAATTCCTTTCGGCTAGGGACAGCGCTTTTCTCCGGTGACAGGCACCGGCCCTTGGGACGGCGAAACACAAAAGACGAAACGGAACCCCTTTTAAGATAGCGTTCTGGATCGCCCAGCTGCACAATCAAGATAAAGTATGCACTGATGTTTGAGAAGACACAATAAAATATAAAGACGAAGGCTATAAATCACACAAAGCTGTTAGCACACCAGTGGGAATAAGAGAGCGTGGCTTGCGAGAGCGAAGGGTGGTGGATGCTTCGCTTCATTTAATTTATTCGGAATTCAAGAGTTCACTCACATGTGACACACTAAGCGCTGATAAGATTAAGTGATTCCGTTCGTTTCCGTAATGAGCTGTGAAACACACTTGAAATTCATCTTTTTTTTTTTTTTTTTTGGCAGGTAAACAAATGTGAAAATTCGGTTGTTCTACTCCAGCATGTCCTTGCAATGGCGCCGATTCAACTTCCTATGTTTTGGTTGCAAAAAAGCCATCGAGGGTATTTGTTTCCGCAACTTTGATGCAAACAGAGTATTTCGTCCAGTTAATAAATTAAGGAAACAGCGCTAAGCGCGGCATCAAACAATGCACTATAATAAAAGGTGGCATTTTGCTTTTTTTCTCGTGTTCTTGTTCTCTGTTTGGCTGGATTTTCAATTTGGGACAGAATAACGTTTTGCTTTATTCTTTTGCCTGAGTATTCCATTCCCGACGTTGGAATTTGTTTGTGAAAAGGTGCATTATTTAGAAGGCACGTGAGAAGTGAGAGCGTGATCCTAGAAAACAAGTTTTGTTTAGATTTCAAGTGACCAACCAGGGCGCAAAATTAACTTCAAAAGATATATGAAGCAAACGTTGAGAAAAATTGCAATAGAATTAGAAGCGAAACCGTATCAAGAATGTTTTCGCTTATCCTCGGATGGAAGGGAGACCATTTGTGTTTATATGTACTCTGTGTTAAGAAATTTGTGCGCGTCAAGACACAAACAGGCTTTATTGTCTCGAGACAGAATAAACCCTGTGCCCTAATAAGCAGATGAACTTTCAAGCATCACTCCTTTCTACATTTAATGTAATCTTTGAAAGAAAAGCGACAGCAATCACTGAGAAAATGATTAATGATTAATGAAATGGTTCAGTAAGGTGGGAGACGACGAGGAAGGCACGGCATTCAATCGCAGATGGGCAACTTTTGTCAACAAGAAATACAACTTTTCTAAAAGAGTACCATTGCACAGTGCATGCTGTTTCGCTGATGGTGAGGACCAGACACCGTTTCTCGCCATGCTTCGTTTCCGAGAAGCCAAACGCTGCAGACTTAATCCTGTGGGCATTGGAAACCGGTGGTTATACAGAGCTGCGCTGAGGGTTGAACCCCGAACATATGGCACAATGGATGTAGGTAAAAACGTCTCTGGAAAAAAGGTGCCCGGAAGATACGTCCCCGGAAAAAACGTCCCCTGAAGAAGCGGCAACTAGGAAAAAACGTCCCCAAGGCCAAAGCCCGCCCTAAAAAAGGTTTCTTCCGGAACTTACAAGAACAAAAAACATGTTTTATGCCATTCTTTCTTGGCTTTGAGTTAAACGTAATCATCATTTGGAACCTGCGTCCTCTGGGGGCCCGAAATGTTTACAAGAACTGTATAAAAGCATGGTGAAAGAGTCATCTGGCTCTTTATACGTTCAGAGGTTCCGCGCTCCGCAGCTCGTTAAGCAATCATATATGGCAGGTCTAATAAGTTTGGTAACACTGCCCACTTAGAAAGGTACAAGCGGATCGGCGTATGGTAGTCTCGGGGAACCGCCCAAAGCAGAAGACGTCACTAGAATTACTTTCCAGACCTTCTGTTGACGAGGTTCAACCGCGTTCTTCTGATGCTAGTGTAGAATTGTGATAAGGGTGATGATGGTATAAGCAGAACGAGGCCTAACCGGTCGTGCATCATGGACATGTTAAAGCATCGCTCCAAGCTTCTCCGGTGAAGCCGGTGGTCAGATCCACTTTTCCCCGCAAACAAAGTGAAGACGAGGCGCTGTCACTGGTATTACCACTGCCATAATTTTTTTTTTGTCATGAATGCCCGCATCAGTTCGATGTTCGCAATCAATTCTAAGCAGACAAGTGAAACCGCTGTAATAAAGTTAACATGAATCATTCATCATTGCAGCTCGCCACGGGAAACGTAGTCTACTTCCTATAGCGCAAGACTTCAGCCCCGTTCGGGGACATTTTTTTTTTCTACTTCGTCAATAGGGACATTTCTTCCGGAGACGTTTCTTCCGGGGGCATTTTTTCAGGGGACATTTTTTTCGGGGACATTTTTTTCGGGGACATTTGCTCCGGGGACATTTGCTTCGGGGACATTTTTTTCGGGAACGTTTTTACCGGATCCCGGCACAATAGGCGTATGGCCAAAATACTAGGCCTCTACTAGGGTAGAGAAAAGAAAGAGCTTCTCCTCAAAACTAAATGTCTGACTGCTTATTCTCATGAAGGCGGACTTTTTTCCCTCACTAACAGCATGCTTACTGAAGTAAAACTTGGTGCTGTTCTAGTTGATGCATATTCGATAAAAACCACCGGGCAGACACAAACGAGAACGGATGGCGCTCTGCGAGGTGATGCGTATAGAGTCAAACTAGTCGCGAACTGCATTTCGCCTTTATCTCTATCATCTGAAGCTTGTTTTTCACAACAGAATTTATGCATCGGTATATAAAAAAGGAATGAATCAAAGAAGAGGGCTTTGTCGAGCTGCTTGGTTCATGCTGAACGAAGCGAAGAAACAGCGCTAACAGACGGGACGAGTGGAAAGTCGAGACGACACATGACAAAGATGAAGATGAAGAGAGACGGGAGAGATGTTAACCAGAAAAGTCTCCTGGAGAAGATGGTCGGAGGGGAAAAGGGGAACAGAGAAGGAGCGAGGAAGAAGAAGCAACAGACCCTACGGAAAGCCTCTCTCTTGTGTTAATAACTGACACACATATGTTCCTTTTCTGTAAAAAATTCCTACCGCTGACCTATATTCTAGTACACCTCACCTCTTTCAAATGCTGCTTCCAAACCAACGTTCAAGGAAAACTGGGGCAAATTATATATATGGCGAAAAAACGTAAATGCAATACCTGCAGAAAGAAAATTATTTGTCTATAGTCCTGATAATATTGTTACCGACGAGAAAGAAGAAGCGGGCACTAATGTGGGCAGGCGCGCTCGCGCCAGGCCCGCCAGCATTGATTAAACCTTGATCATTGCTATCGGACACTCCGTTTCCTTTCTTCATCGGCTTTCCGCTTCATAACATTTTGGTGAAGTGTACCTGGTACGTTGATCGCATCTCACCTTGGTCCTGAGCTTCGGCGCCCACTGTTACCGTCGTCGGCAACAGTGTTCTCTATCCTACGAGAGTCGACCTGACCTCGCCGTTCTTCCCCCCGCCTAGTCTACTACCATGACCACAATACACAATTAACGACAAGTAACCAAACGTGAAGACCTCACTAACCAGAACCGCCGCCAACAGGTGAGGACACATCACAAGACACAACGATTGAAAGACCCCATCATGTGATTTGACCGACCCGAGACGCCGATGAGATAAACCCACCGACCCGATAAAACGACACGCGTGAAGACATCGCTCCTTTCTGTGCCATTTGATGCGTGCCTGGGACTCAGCCATCCAGTCCTGACGACCTGTGCACCCAAAGTTTCATGGACTTCATCGGTCATTGTGGTGACAGGTCGTTATACCTTTTCTTCTGTCTTCACCGATCCGCACACGATCACCGTCTTGCCATTAATCTGATCAACTTTGACTTCTTCGTCTACCGATCGGGACGATCGCTCGGTGGCCTCAGGTAGTGTTACGGATGAGGAAGGAGAGGCGGGGATTCGTGGGGGAAGGCACGCTTACGCTAGACAAGCCGACATTAAATGCCATCTAGCATTGCCATCGGTGACATGTTTCATTTCTTTATCGGCTTACCGCCCGATATCAATATGCACGCGGATATAAGCCTTTTAATAGCCTGCCGTATTCTAAGATTCAAAAGAACACACTGGAAACATACTTTGTTCAAGAAAAAGAAGCTCTAGAACCTAAATGTAGGCGTTGCCATCAGCGGTAGACTTGTCCACCAAGCGCTGCGTGCCTAGACTTTTACCGCGGACCGAGCGGGCTCGATAGCTGGTCATTCACTTGGTCATTCACTTGAAAAACAGAGCGAGCAGTCCTGTATACCTGTACGAAACTGTTGGAATCAGGAGGCAATGCGACTTTTAATGCGACTTTCACAGGCTTAAGTATTTTTTTCGCAGCCATTCGAAAGGCACAATGATAAAAAGGACCCAGAAAAACATATTTTCCCTTTTGTCTGAAAACGATAGCTCAATTGAGTTTGCCTTCAGGCGTCAAAATACTCCATACTTTCGTAGCCCCTTTTGCGGTAACATGTTCTCATCAAAAAAAGGGGCGGGACTTATGTGCCTCGAGCTAATTTTGTGGGTATCATGTGGGGCGCGAGATCTGAACAAGGTTCCACTAACCGCCTTGACACATGTATCAAGAAATTGTCATCCAATGACAGCAAGGGACGGAATCCAGCGCGCTTGCGCAGTAGGGTCCAATCTGCTTCGACGACGTGGTTTATCTCTGGTGTTGAGGGAGGCGCGCAGATTGAGTGACCGAGTCGAGTACTGCTTCAACCTTTGATTTTATAGGCGGCAACGCCCGTATGAGCGCAGCGGGTGGAACAGAGAACGAAAGTTTTCGTGACACTGCCTGCACGCTTGAGCGCTCAAGCCCGTCCCAACAGAATCCTCACATCATAAAGCGCTCGCAAAACATTTCTCACTGCGCAAACACAATCACTTCTCACATATGAGTGACAGAAGTGAGTTAAAAAGAAATGCCTTAACGGCAGAAACCGGACGATGTTAATCTTCCACTCATCACTCACAAGATTACTTCCAACACCGCGGGTCTCCCCTCCACACTGCGATTAATTTTTTTATCCCTTTTCTTTCCAGTAGATATTCAGCCCCTTTTTTTAAGTATGAAGAGAAGCATAGACTCTTGCCGCCTTTCTCATAGTCATTAAAACGCGTCACTATCCCGCGCTGGAGAAGGCAAAGCATATCTGCCCTTTGGGAAAAAAGAATATCCGCAATAGTGAAGCTCAAATCGCTGCCACGTCCTCATATGCGCATTAACACGCATCGTGCTGCGATCGATACCTCCGGACGTGCCTTCCTATCTTTCAGGAAGTGCTAATGGCCGCGAGAAGTTTAAATAGCCTAATGCGTTTTTTGAAGTGGGGAGGAGGAGGAGGAGGTATCAGAAAGATATAAAAGCGTGCCGTATTTATGTGGAATCATGAAAGGCGGGTCATCTCCTGAAAGTACTCTTCAACCACATAACAAGAACATTCACCTTTGCCTTATCATTTGGCAGAAAAAGAAGAGAATAACAAAATATTTCACTTGGGGAAGTTTTATGCACTAAGTTCATGTTTAACTACCTGCCGCGGTGGCGCAGTAGGTAATGCTCCAAACTTCCGACTAGGAGTATGCGGGTACTATCGCGGTGAAAAAATTAGGTGGCCGCTGGAGCTGGGCTCGCAAGAGCAAAAGTGAAGCGCACTTTACACCACCTTATCATTCCTCGAATACATTTACATTTTGTTTGTTTCTGCTGGGTTTCGAGGAACTGAAGTAGCTTTATCTGCTTCAGCGCCTCTAACTCTACCTTTTCATTTCGCATATACTCTTCTATTTTAGTGGAATTTTGGGGAATGAAGGTGCAGTACTTACTCCTTTTCTCATTGAACAGCTTTACTTGAAGTTGTGCTTATGTCGATTCGAACCTCGTGGTAAACTAGCCTGCTAATTAATTTTAAGATAGAGGTTGGCGTGAAAGCTAATTAACGTTGCAGCAATCGAAATGTCATAATTGTTGTGTCATAATTTTCATAAGTCATATTCGTACTTTCTCTTAAAGAGTTTTTCTCAGTTTGGGTTACGGTGATGGCTTCTGGGTCCAACGAGCCGCATACGCTTCCCGTAATACAAGACGAACGTACGCTCCGCGACCTCAGAGCGTGGTATAAAACCACATTTGGCTGAAATTAATCGAGGGTGTTGCATGCGCCTATTATTTGTTTTGTTCTTTTTTTTTTGTCCATCGGTGTGAGGAGCTGTGCTACTAGCGCAGGTGTTACCGGCGTCATCGCTCATTAATATGCCGCTAAATTGCACTCCGGAGGCATCGCAGCACGTATAACGGCTGGAAATAACCGAATACGTAAAGGTTCAAGAGCTCTGCTGATTGTTTTGCCAGTTTCGTCCAGATTTCCATGCGTGTTCACCCACTGTTCTCGCGTCTAGTTCACCAGCGGCGCCCTGACAATGCATAGGAACTATACCAGGGAACCGAAAAGGGGAAACATGCAGTTCTATAAAACTTGAACAATGTTATAATTTCATACCCTCAATTTGAACTTCTGATACTAATTTCTTCATCACTATGCACTGCAGGGCGTTTCCAGTACTTGTTGTTGCCTTAACACCGCTGCGGTGGCTCAGTGGTTATAGAGCTCGACTGGTGAACCTCAGCGTGCGGGTTATGTCACAATCGCGGCGACCGCTTTTCGATTAAAGGCGGGATGCAAGGTTTCCTGGTGTACTTACTGTGCCGTGTCAGGGCACATTAAAGAACCCATGTGGAATCATCCAATTCGGCATCATAACCATAGTATCACAGGCTTTATAGCTCGACTCGCTAGAGATTGCAATCTGTTCGCTCTTGCCTATCTCCTAATCTATGATAAGAATGTGAAGAGTCCTTAATATCCTTGCTGGATAACCTCATCCTTCAAGGTTTTTGTCACTCGCGCTTTGCGCGAGAGAAAAATTGTTCGTTGCTTGGGTGAGGAACCGACGGATGTCTCTGTAATCAAGAAAATGAGCCCTTGGTCTTCTTCTGCACTCACCGCATCTATCCGATATATGCGGGGAGTGCAGAGGAAATGATTTCATGAATCGATGTTATATGCGACCGTTCCATGCAGATGTTGCGAGGGAGCGCTTTAACCTCTGAAAAGGGCGCTATATTGTAAGGTGCTGCCCAAGAAATTCAGTTGTGTTTGTTTTCATGGCGCATTTGCAACTAAGGCTATCATCGGTAAGCCTATGAGAAGGTTGTTGTTTTTGTTGTTTTGTTTACTCTGGGTTACGTTGCAAAGGCTGGTCGCCCTGAAATCTTTGAGAAAAATAGCAGCGAGCCATGCATGTCGTTATACGTTGATGACATTTCTGTTTGGATGCCTGCTTTCAAAACAATCTACTAGGCGTGCAAGCAATTGCCAAGCATTTATTTCCATTAAAAAATAGCTTCAAAGTGAGGAACTCATTATAGCCGCGGAAATTACGGACCTTTTGCACAGACAGACAACCACAATATAAGTTACGGCAGGTAGCCCTCGGCATCTCCCACATTCACCACTTTAGTGCTTTCTTCGAGTTGTTCTTGACTGTCGTCTCCAGGGACAGCGAGCAGCGACCAGCGAACCTGATTGTCTTATCTTTAATGTTACGTTTAAGGTGATATACAGAATCACAGGCGAGCAGAATACTCGTAATGTTACCGCCTGTATCACAGTAAGAACGGCTATAAGGTTTGCAGATAAAATACATAAGGAGAGCCAGTGATGTAAATACATCAAGCCACTCCGATTAATCAAATTCTTTTTAGTAACAAAAGAAAGATGTGAGCACTCACGAAGTTAATCAAACTTGACCGTGGTAGAGACGGTAGTCGGGCAGCTGGTCTACGGCGGCTACAAAAGGGCTCTGAATAGCGGACTTTCTCCGCGGTTAAAACTCAGTGCCGTGATAAATAGTTTCTCAGGCAGAGCCACGGGTAAGTCACTATTTTGCACTGAAGAGCATTTCACGTACATAGACCATTCCTCACGTTCGCAATAAGCAGGCTACATTTTTTTTCTGAGACGGGTTCTTTCACATTCAAGAATTTTGAACTATAATAAAAACATCGTTTTTAAAGTTTTCACCTCTCGATCGGCTAGTCAAGTAATCGAAGCTAGCGCCGCAGCATTCAATATTCCATCTTTTGGTCTGCCTGCCTTATACTTTGGGGGATGTCCTCTATTACGGCAGCAATGTATGGTATCGAGGTAAACTTTAGGAAGCTTAATTTCTGGTCCAGCAACCTGCCGTTACCGCGACGGGGTCGAAATAAACCGTTCAAAAGTTCTCGCTGCAGGTATTACCCGTGAAAGGCGAACAAACTCACTGTAATCGCATTTGCTGCACAGACAATGCTGCGAGTACAAAGAACTAATTAGTTCTTTGTACTCGCGGAACTGTGCGTCGCCGTGTAGCTGGGTTAGGTGGCATGTCGGTGCTAAATGCAGTTCCAAGTTTCGGTGTGGTAGTAAAATTATGGTCAGATTTATTGCAAGGATAGCTCTACCAATACATGACACTAATACTAACTAGACTACATAAACCGAATCATTTCATAGGTTGTCTAGCGCATGATCCTAGGTGAAGTTTCCCGGACCATGGAAGAAGTGGTTAGTGATGTCCATCGACGAACTAGCTGAAGCGTTCAGCGCAGAAAGTGATGTAAAAAGGAACAAAAGAAGACAGAGGAAAACGTGCGTTATTGGAGAGTTGATAAAATTCAACCAGGCAGCCTCCATTCAGTGCACTGAGATTGCATACCAGATGGGCATAATTTATCGTGAAAACATTCTATAGCCCACCGGCAACCACAGCAGGGCGGTACATGGCATCCTGTAAATCACCAACGTTAAAGGTTCTCATTAGATGGTCGTTAACGAATTACTAAGAATAGTTAATGATAATAAGGGTTAATGTTTAGGACCTTCATCACAACACCTTTCGCGCTGCATTAGAGTTTGTTCAGAATAAAGCAGGTAGTTTTATCCTTTATAATTAAAATCGAGCCGTGAGTGTTACAGGAATAGAATCTAATATTTCGTTATCTTTTCTGTAGAGCGTAGTAAATTTTTGCGCTTAAGCCTTCTCCTTAATGTTTATCATCCCCAATCACTGCACACACGTCTTATCTCTGCACCTACCTTTTGCTTCCTCTTGTCGATCATCAGCAAAGAGTGGATCCATTTTTTGTCACACCTAACGCGTCCTTATAATATTTTATTCTTCCCACATCGAAAAATTGCAACCACCTTCCCACAGCCATGACCTGCATAGCAGAGCACGTGCATTATCGTCAGTATCTGATTAGGCTCATTTTATGAAATACCATGTGCTATTCTTTCGCATTTTCTCCAAGATTTGTCACGTATACTTGCCGCTTTTTATTTGCTTTAGTTCCCCCCCCCCCCTCATGTTCCGGCATTCGGGGGAAGGGAAATAAATAAATGATTACTAAACAATATTGAAAGTGATTAATCCCGATGGTAAAATCTTTAAGGCCAAGAGCTTTTGATTGAAGACCTTCAGGATAAATTTTGATAAGACATTTTGTTGCAGTCTTAGCCAATATGCCGAAGGCCTTTACGTGAAAAGCGTTCAGGATGAAGTACTTGTGAACGATAAAGAATGTCACTAAATGATATTGATAATTTCTAATTTTTTTTATTTACCTAGACAAGACACCCTTTCGGGCACAAGGAGGAGCGGTTAAAATAAACTTCTACACACCGCTGCGATTGTTCAGTGTATCAGACGCTCGACTACTGACCCAAAGCCGCGGGAGCCAATCTCGGCTGGGGGGAGGGGGGGGGGCGGATTGCTTTTCGGGATAGGTGAAAACCAAGGCACGTGTGTGCTTTGCGATGTCGTTTAATGTTAAAAACCCCCGGTGGTCAAAACTTGGGAGTCCTCTACCGCGACATTTCTCAACCCTGAGTCGCTTCCGGACGTTCGACCCTATCAACAAAACCAATAAATTTCAAAACATGCAATGTACATCATGGTCACTCAGAAAAACAGCTGTGCAGGCCACGAAATCAGATCCGACAATGCGACGAGTGAAAAAAGAAAAAAAGAAAATAAAGCAACGATTAAAGACAGAGACCTCTCACAAATCGGTTTTGGACTCGCGGTTACGCAGGCAATTCACAAATACATTAGCGGTAGCACAAATGGCACAGTCAGCGTTAACAAATGCCTGTCGAGAAGCTTTATTGTTGAAGGCCTTCAAGGTGAAGGTATTCATCTAAACGGTAGTTAAATAAAGACCTTCACGTCAATGGCAGCTACGGCGACGGTCTTACCGAGATGAAGAATTGTCAGAGTTTACAATGCCAATGAAAAAGGCTTCAACGTTAAAGGCTTTTAGAGTGAAGGCCATTAGAATTAAGGTGTTTGGGGACAGAGGCTTCATGATGAAAGGCGGCAGAATAATAAGGGAACGTATTTAATATTGATGGCGCTCATTCTTTATAATGAAGAGTGCTGTCAGGAAAGGTGACCGTTATTTTGAAGACGTGTAGACTCTGATGGGGAAGACATTTATGGTAACAGGAGTCGCCATGAGGCAGTAATTACAGCACGTAAGCTTCCGTTCCCAGATAAACTATTTGCATTTTGCCTTTTTGCAACTATGGCGTCTGACTGAAGGAAGTTTGCGTCCGGGCAGAATGGACTGCCATGCGACTACTATTATACTAGTATTATACTAGTCGCAGGAACGAGAAACGGCACCTTGCTTTTTTGTCGTGTTCTGCATTATGGTCGGCTGGTATCAGTCACTCCTTCCGTGCACAACCTTGCTCCCCACAAGGAGTGAGTGCTGCTTGGATTTATGTTTACTCTTGAGCGAGTCTCTGGAGCACATTGTGGTTCGTGCGCCCTTCGCAGCTTTAAAATAGCGAGTGCACCATACGCAAAGTTAGTTCACTCGTTTTTCGGCATGTAGACTACTACTTGCGCCGTCGCAAAACCACTCTGGGGCCGCTTCAAAGTTTTCGTGTGTTGGGTCCTGACGTAAGCTAATACTGCTATAGATGAGCGTACAGGGCCTGAACACGGGAAGAGCCACAAGTGAATCAAAGGCCGTCGCGACAGCATTCGCATCCGAAGCAACAGGTCAGGATGAAAAGTAAGGCGTGCACGAACTTTGAACACTGGATGCGCAATTTTAACCCGCCTGTGAACAGCAGCAAGATCTTGAAGTACCCGTGCTCGTCGAGAAGAAGCCATCCATGATACTAGGACTCTCAATTTTATGCGACTAATTACGATATCGGCGCATTGATAACAGCTGCGCCAGACGTAATAGGTAGTGCCTCATAGAGCGTAAAAGTGTAAGGAGTGTACAAACTTACGTTTGTTTTCTAGAGGAGTAAAAAAAAATTGGCTGTGCCTAATTAGCTCAGCTACACCTGCTTATACAAGCAAAAGGTTTTTCTGCCAGTTTCAGCTGCCAGTTAGCGCGTTTAAACAAGCTCCTTCTATTTGGAAAATCTCTCGCATGAACGGCTATGTCGGCCAGAGGATCAGATTCGGCCCATTGTGTGCGATAATTCCCTGTCGAGGTCGTCGGCTCCGCATTATTTGTTACGCCCATGGAGAGACACTTGAAAGTGCATGCAGCCTGCAGCAGCCACCTTTTAACGCGATCGAGGCAGCGGCAAGACGGTTGCAACGCAGCTGTGACCAAGCACGTGGTACGGTCGAAGAGCGGCGGCGGCAGAGCGCGCGGCTTACGTGTGACTAGTCAAGCGGTTGGAGCGGAGGTCGCGTAGGTGAAGCCGCGCGGCCATGTTGCCATGGGCAAGAAATGGGAGCCGCATCTCGCCCGCCGCGCTTGATGCCTTGCCCCACCATAGTTTTTATTTTTATTGTGATCGTTGGTGGTAGTAAATGTATCTAAAGCTTTTGACCGCGTGTATCACCCCAAATAGCAATATTAGCTTGATAACATCCTAGGAAATAATAATATAACAAAGTGGATACAATCATATCTATCTGGCCGATGCCGATTTGTCCGGCACGAAGGGCAGTCCTCCAACTACGTCGAAGTTTCCTCCGTGGTACCCCAGGGTACTGTACTCGCACCTCTTCTTTTCCTCTTGTACAGAAACGACATATTCCACAACATATATGCTACAGTTCGCATGTTTGCAGATGACTTCGTTATTTACAAATAAATGAAGGACAATAACGACCATATTCTACTAAACAACGCATTGACTAATATAGCAAACTGGTGAAAAAATGGGCAGATGATCATGAATTCAGAGCAAACCGTATGTATGTCACTGACGAGGAAGAAAAATCTGTGTAATTTCACCTGTATAATTAACGACACAGAACTGAAATCAGTGGATGAATTCAAATTTTTTGGTGTCGCTATTTCATCTGACCTAAAGTGGAGCAACAGGTTTCGTACATACCAAATAAAGCTCTCAGTGCACTTTTATCCCTCAAGTCAGTTCAGTTCAGTCGTTCAGTCGTGTCCTACTCTTCGTGACCCTATGGAACATGCCACGCCACGCTTTCCGGTCTCTCACTATCTTCCTAACATCACATAGCTTCATCTGCAGCGCCTCGAGGATGCCATCCAACCATCGCGTTCGCTGCCTACCCCTTCGCCGGTGACCCTCAACCTTTCCCAACATCAAATCTTTCTCCAGCGACTCCTCTCTTCTCATCAGATGACCAAAGTAGCTGAGCTTTCCTTCAAACGTACGATCAATTCCGTCGGCTTCCCCCGCTACAAAGTTACTGGCTTACACATCCTTCGTTCGCTCTATACTTGAATACAATATTATTTGCTGGTTCCTACACATGAAGCAACTAATTGCAAACTTGAGGGTGTCCAGAGAAGGGCCGTTCGATTTATTTATAACAAGTATCGCAGACGTGACTCTCCTATGATACTCCTTAATAAAGCTTGTTTTCCCACCCTAAATACCCGAGTCCATTTCTTATGCCTAAAGCTCCTCTACCAACTATTAGGTCGAGATCTGAAAGTGAACGTTGATCAGTACCTGTCCCCTTCATCAACAAGAAACCTGCGTTCAAAACACTCTAAACATTTAACAGATTTAATTGTGACACGTTTAGGTACTCCTTCTTGACGCAATCAGTTTGGGGGTGGAACGCATTACCAAATGATACAGTCAGCAGCCCGTCACTTCCTGTATTTCTATCGAAACTGAAAGCTCATCATGCATTTTGATTCTTATCATTCATATCTCTCATACGATTTTTCTGATTGAATTTTTTATTTTTGAATATTTGCTTTGCGTAATCGTATCATTGCATAATATTCTTTATACAACACTATTTCCTTAAATAGACTGCCACACGGGCACTATAAAGGCTGACCTATTTTGTGGCCGAAGTGACTTGTATTTAGCGTGAAATTCCTGGGCCTGTTTTAGTGTTCTGTATAGCTCCGTGTTCAGTTTCGCCCATTCCTGTAACAGCCTCTAAAAGAGACTAACAGTACGATAAAAATAAGTAAATAAATAAAATAGAGGTTAAATAGACATTGCAGAGGTAATAAATATAAATAATGATTATGACTAATCATGACTGCTATGGACGATGAAACGACCAATATGTCAAACGACGACTTGGAAAGACCGCGACTGATTAGAAACGTGTAAAAATGTTTAGCGATGAGTGGTAATGACTACAATGATCGACTAAAATCACCTGTCGAAGCAATCCACTGTGAAATGCGTCGAACATAAATAGACCCGTCTTTTGGCTACCAGCCTTCCCGCCGGACAGCCCGCTCCCACATACTTCGCGCATTTGAGTCCTTGGGAAACGTGTAGAAAAAAAGTTGCGACCTTCAGATGTCAAAGCTGAGGCAGACTTCAAGCTGTCATCATGCACCGCGATGAACAAATGCGTTTTCAATATGCTCAAAAGTTGGTAATTACAATTGAAACGTAAACCAGGAGCTCTTTTTCGCGCGATTTGTACAGCCGTACGTAGCGTGCACGAAGCAACTATTTTCACTGCAACATCCAGAAGCCACCGCGCCGGCTACGCACCACAGCGACTGGCGTGTTTTTTTTTTTTGTTTTTTTTTTTTCTACAGGGACTTTGCGCTGAACTTTTGAATAGGATGGCGCCTCCTCATGGCGGTCAAGAAATACCTGGCTGGGTAGTACAGCGACGGCTCCGCCTATGCTGCAGCGCGTATCTCGCAGGTTTTATACGTCGATTCGTGCTTCTTTCTGCTCCTTTATGAGCATGAAAAGATTTAATAGGGCGGAAACTTGGGCGAGTTGGAAAGCATTTGAAATCATATTTTCTAGCGCTTCGTTAACGCACAAGGGACATTAGGCAAAGAAGGAACACATAAGAACAGGACGGGCGCTTGTCTCCAACTGTCGTTTATTGAAGCAACATGTCATATATACGATCTCAAAATGAACATCACACATGCGGAGTGAGGATGCCACGCTTAAGGTACGATATTTTTTTATCAGATAGATACACAGATGGAGTGCTGACACAGTTTTGGCCTTCCTTATTTATACACAGGGCTTCGACAATTTCCCTTTCTGATTGAGCCTTGGACAGTCAGGTTGAACTTTAAATGAAAGGCTGATAGAGCATCGTTTGGCCGCGGGATCTATATCAGCTGGGGGGAATCTCGCTGATCACTGCAAGCGGTGCCTCATCAAAAAACACCCCGGCGACCCAAAACCCCGTAACCTGCACACCAATCCTTCAGAACACGCGCGTACTGTCAACAAATAAGGCTCAATCAGAAAGGGAAATTGTCGAAGCTTTGTGTATAAATAAGCTAGGCCAAAACTGTGTCAGCACTCCATCTGTGTATCTCTCTGATAAAGAGCTATCGTACCTTGAGCGTGGAACTCTCACTACACATGTGTGATGTTCATTTTGAGATCGTATATATGACATGTTGCTTCAATAAACGACAGTTGAAGACTAGCGTCCGTCCTTTTCTTATGTGTTCCTCCTTCGTCTAATGTCCCTTGTGTGTTAAAGAAGCGCTAGAAAATATGCTTTCAAGTGAAAAGATTCGTCACGTACCTTGGGCATCATTGTGAACCAGCAGTATCCTAACATTAAAAAAAAATGAAGCGATGCGGCTGCCTTCCGGCGAAATGTTCATAGCATGCGGCATTGATCTTGCCGTGTACCATTCATCCCAAAACATTGTCACCACCACTAATTCCGCTTGCGTCATAGGGTGCCACGGAGAAGTTAAATATTTAATTGTTCAACTCTACTGCTTGATTTCAAGCCGCGCAGAACGGGGCTGCGGTGTGATTGGTACGGGCGGTCTGGTGCATGCATGCACTGGTTCAAGAGCCGTTCGCTGTAAGCTGGCCGCTCCGGTTCAGAGCTCAAATATATAGACTACAGACATCTATGTACGCGCGTTTATTTGTGATCGCGAGAGAAGCCATCCGTTATGGTACTGTTTTCGGCAGCTGTGTAAATACGAACTGCACGTGCGCACGTCAAGCAACGAAAGGTGAGGACAACCAACTAGAGTTTACTTAAAACGTTTGCTATCTCAACGAAATCAACCATTCACTTTCAAGAGAAAACAGCCATAGACGTCATTTGGCGTATATTTATAATTACTATTTAGCCAACAATAGCATTTCGGTCATGCGGCGCACGTTCTTGATCTGACAGAACGCTTCTAATATGCATAGTCCTCACTGAGCCAACATGGGAAATCTTTGGCTTGAGAGCTGCAAGCATGTAAGTTAAAGGCAATTGAAAGTTGAGCAGTAGTGGAACGAGGTCAGCGTGCCTTCATTGATATCTGCGCCTAACGACGAATGCCAAAGCGCCTGCCGCGGTGTAATTCTACCGTTTCTATACTCCCAGCTTCAGCTTTTTGTGCTACTTTCCTGTACGTGGACTTTGTATTTCCAAACCTTATGAGCGTGACTTATCAGCTAAATCATGCATAAAAAGTAGCAACCATGCTTAGGATCAACTTACAAGCTCACATGCATGCATAGAACGCAAACCCCAGTGGTCCATGCACGGCCGGCTCAGTGCGCCCATCGGAAGGAGAGTTAGTGCCTCAGAGGGGTTGTTTACGCTGCCTATCTGTGTTGCGGTTTCGTGTATTCACTTGCTTCAGCTCAGTTTCGCGTAAAGCTTTCATATAGCCTCACGAATTCGCGCGACACTCGCCTGGCAGCGCGCCGAGACTTCGCCTCCAATTGCTGCATGTCGTATAATGATTGACATTGAACTATTTATTGCCTTTTTCTCGTCGTGACAGCACGAAAATAATTTTCAGCGCCTTGAATTCATTGTTATTCATACATAATACAAACGAAAGCGGTGAATCCGTACTGATTCCATGCATTCGGATGCCGACGCCGGGGTTCGTACTACCCAGCAGACGGCTAGGGGCACTTTTTAGCACCGTCTTCCGTTTTCGTGGAGCCCCCTGAGCAGCTCAGTACGCCTATGAGAAAAGATGGCTGCGCGCGGCTTCAGCTCAGGGGCATTCCCTCCGCTCCAGCAGTTTTTATTTTATTTTTTTACCTCCTTGGTTAACACACTAGAACCGCAACTGTACATGAAGGCTAAACCTGGCCCGCCGATCAACTTGACTCCTTCTAGGCCAGTAATGCTCTCGCCTCAATATTAGCTAGGTAATTTACCTTTAGGCACCAATTGAAACGCCCCTTCCTGAGCAGCCTGGCTGACTAAAGATGGTGGTCGGGTTTCGATGCTGGAACTAAGAGGAATATATGAGAGGCTACAGTGTGTAGCCTTAATATGTGGGATTCTTGAGGTACATTTTGGTGAATAACAATGAGTAATTACATCATTCGATTTTGCCGGTATTCTCAAAAGGCTTAGAAAAGATAATACACTTGAGAATAACAAATTATGCAAATAAGCATCATCTTATCAGTGCATCTCAATTTGGATTTCGTAAAGGCAGGTCGACAGAGCTTGCTCGCAAAAAGAAATAATCCTGAAAGCATTTGAAGACAAGAAAATTGCAGCGGGCCTTTACATTGATTTTTCTAAAGCATTCGACAGTCTCAGTCACCTAACACTAATTAGGAAGTTAGAATTATATGACATGCGGGAAATTCCATTAGCATTAATGACATCATACTTGCAAAACCGTAAGCAATGTGTAGCAATGGGTAAATATTTTTCGAACTATAAAGCAGTTACTACAGGAGTACCTCAAGAAAGCATCCTGGGACCTTTACTATTTAATTTTTATATCAATGATATAACGAGCATCACCTCGGTTGCAAAGTTTGTCATATACGCCGATGACGCCACCTTGTTGTTTTGTAGTCACAGTTACGATTGCCTAGAAAATTACATAAACAAAACTCTCAGCGATTGATATTTATGGAGCACATCCAATTCCCTACAACTAAACAGCAAAAAATATCTAAGGCAGTAATTTTCATTCCAAGACAGCCTACGATGACAAAGGGTATAAACCTATCTATTGGTCACTTAACCATAGAGGTGGTTGATACAATTAAAACCATTGGTGTATATTTCCATAAACATATGTTCTGGGATGTTCATGTTAATAACGTGATTTCTCGAATTTCAAGGACCGTGGGTATACTAGCTAAATTCAAATATTTCTTACCGCCTGCTGTTAAACTTCATTTGTTTAGTACGTTATTTATGCCCAATGCAAATTACTGTTTTCTTGATTGAGGTAACACTACATTCACAAATTTAAAAAAAATTCTCATTCTACAAAAGAAAGCCGTTCGACTCATTGCAGGCGCAGAACCAAATACACACACCAGAAGCGCTTTCGCGGAGTTTAAAATACTTCCCATACGTAATTTTTACTCTTTCCTATTGACCAGAAGGTAAAAGCAAGGTCTACATAACAATGAGGCCCTTATCACATCCATTGCAAATTTAAGTTTAAGGGAAGGTAGGTCTACATCCCGGTCACCAGAAATTTGGAAAGTTCCTTTTTTACGCACAACCTTTAGGCGTCAAATGTTGGAATTTTCACTTCCATCGTTACTTAGTTATCTCCACACTCACAATATAAATGTAGAAAATGTTAGTATGTCAACTTTGAATGCTTTTTTGCATCATAAGAGAGATGGTACCTTCGTTAAGAACTGTATAATGATGACGATTACTTTTTCCTTTTTTTTTTGGTCCATACTGTATATATGTATTGTGTTGATTACACTGATTGAGAAATTTCTTAACATGCAAATGTAGCTTTGTTATTTTATTCTGTTTGCTTCAGTTCATGCAATGTCCTTGCACATTTATTTTTTCTGTAAAAGGTTGTCCTGCAGATTATGCACTGCTTGTGTAAACATTTGCGACCGCTGTATGCTGTATTGTACGACCGCCCTATGCCTTGTACACAAGGGCTTGAACGTCGTCAAGTGAAGTGTTTTTCAATTTTGTTCGAGCCCCTGCCGCTTTGGCGGAAATAAAACTGAATTGAATTGAATTATTTCAAATGTACTTTTTTTCAGCAAACCCTTTAAATAAACTAAGAACACTTGGTAAAATAAATGTGCACGAGGTGATGGTAGGAAATGTTTGTGTCGTTTCATCCTTAGAGGTGGGCATCAATGTGTTAGAAATGTTTGAGCAGCAAAGTTTAAGGATACGTCTGTCGCTAAGTTACTCTAAATCTTTTAACAACTGCATGTGAAAGATCGACGCTGTACGATTATCGTTCTTTTGATTACATATTTGCCGCTTCTTTTGGGATTACCGTGCTTCTCATAAAAATTGTTCCTATAGTGCTTGTGTGAATATTACCTTATATTTCTATCAAACACGTAGCATTGTCCCGGGAATGGAAATACAGTGTTCCTGCTGGCTTTATTAAGCTGTACGGCCTTGCAGACGTATTCGTTAGGTTGGCCGCATAAATATCACGTGTCGAGTTTTTCGTCACTTTTGTGAATGTGAAAACAGGACACTCTCGAATGCCAAACAAGCAGTCTCGTATGATATTTAGCAGAAAACACATAGACACTGCATCCGGAAAGAATCATAGTATTCCCAAGAACAGAAAATGTCTAAACCGGAAGAGAGCATTGCCGCTGTGCGCTGGGGGCAATCCGCTGGGAGCAGACTACGGGAAACATACACCTAGCGGAACTTGCACCATTATTTATAGTGCCTACTCTGCTCCGGAAGCTTCGCGAAGCGGCAGCAGTCTGGGATAAGAGGAAAGGAGCCGCTGGCCCTCCTTCTTTTCCTTCAACCTTGCGAATGGAGCGCGTTTGTCTTTGAAGCAGCCTCACTGCCTGTGCTTCTGTATTGTTTCCATGCCTGAAGCGAGGTCTGGAGTTTCTCGTAGCCTCTACATGGACGACCGCTGTTTGGTTCGGCGTATGGCGCGCACAGTTGTTCTCATGGGACACAAGTCGCAATCTCCTGCTTCGCCGTATAACTCTTCACCTAAGATGAGTTCGGCGCAGCGCTTATACGTAGGTGAGCGCTATAGTCCGTGAAAGCAAGACGCGGCAAGACATTTCTCGCAGAGATAGACAAATGGATTACATGATATTCGGAGTACACGCCGTAGTGGGCAAATTCGTGGATGAAATGCCTTGGAAACTGAGAATCTCTTTGCGAATGCAGCCTCGCTGCTGGTTTTTCGAACTTTCAAGAATATGTGCATAATCTTTGTAAACGAAAGTGCTACCAAGTTTATGATTTTCACTTTAAGCATTAGAAGTACAAAAACGTAAGTGACGTTTTGAGGTTTATGGATCCTGAGAGTTCCCGACAGCATTCCAATCTGGCTAGTCTGGGGTTTATTAGTGCTTGCTAGTAAAGTGTTTTTCTCAGAGTATACCACTGCTTACAGCAATACCACTACGAATTATTCATTTCAAGTGTGTATTGCTTTCCATTTCAGTGCTAAACCGTCTTTTAAGCCACATTCTCGAGCCAGCACCGATCCTAAATGGAGAGAAATATCAGGACATCTTCCATTCTTCGAAACTGATCTGCATCTCATAACGCCTACTGCCAAGCCATCATGACGCGCCGGCATGTAATTGCCAACGCATTTACGAAAACATCAATTGTATTCGTTGAACTTCAGCTTCAGCTTGAATAAAACAAAGCTTGAACAAAATAATTTGTGCCATTACAAAATTTCCATAATAGTGAGAAAATGATACTATGTTTTTTTTTTTTTTTTTTTTTTTTTTTTTTTTTTTTTTTTTTTACGGTACTCCTTGCATATTGAGAGAAATTCAGATCACCTATTAAACTAGAAGAAAGCTGCAATCTAGCTTCGCTAAGCACGTATATACGCGAAGGATAATTTCTACCACTCGATCGTTATTAAGTTTTGCTTTGACAGCATCACCTTTACCAAAGTTTTACTTCGTTTATTTTCTTTTTTTGCACACTTCGCCGTCGTCACCAGAACACCAGTATTACGGCAGCATAGATAAGAAGTACGATTTATTACGAGATAAATCGTAACGCTTTGTATATACAACCGTATCCCGTGATGTTTACACGGATCACACCGTCAATAGGATTCCTAATAAGGGAGTAATTACTCATTGCATCCACCCAAGCGCAGCCATACGGCTACAAAGGAAAGCTATACAGCTTTCTCAGAAACTTTGTAGTTAAAGAGAAATTAGTCCTGATCCGGGAATGAACCCGGCACCACCGCCTTTCCGGGGCAGTCGCTCTACCGACTGAGCTAACCAGGACGGTCAGCAGATCAGATGGTAGGGCGAGAGCGAATTGATCTATAACTCGAAGTGGGAATGGTGTTGGTCAAATATTTAGGGGAATCCCCCAAGGTGGAGTAGATTTGTAATAAGGGAGTAATTACTCATTGCACCCACCCAAGCGCAGCCATACGGCTACAAAGGAAAGCTATACAGCTTTCTCGGAAACTTTGTAGTTAAAGAAAAATTAGTCCTGATCCGGGAATCGAACCCGGCACCACCGCCTTTCCGGGGCAGTCGCTCTACCGACTGAGCTAACCAGGACGGTCAGCAGGTCAGATGGTAGGGCGAGCGCGAATTGATCTATAACTCGAAGTGGAAATGGTGTTGGTCAAATATTTAGGGGAATCCCCCAAGGTGAAGTAGATTTGTAATAAGGGAGTAATTACTCATTGCATCCACCCAAGCGCAGCCATACGGCTACAAAGGAAAGCTATACAGCTTTCTCAGAAACTTTGTAGTTAAAGAGAAATTAGTTCTGATCCGGGAATCGAACCCGGCACCACCGCCTTTCCAGGGCAGCCGCTCTACCGACTGAGCTAACCAGGACGGTCAGCAGGTCAGATGGTAGGGCGAGCGCGAATTGATCTATAACTCGAAGTGGAAATGGTGTTGGTCAAATATTTAGGGGAATCCCCCAAGGTGAAGTAGATTTGTAATAAGAGAGTAATTACTCATTGCATCCACCCAAGCGCAGCCATACGGCTACAAAGGAAAGCTATACAGCTTTCTCAGAAACTTTGTAGTTAAAGAGAAATTAGTCCTGATCCGGGAATGAACCCGGCACCACCGCCTTTCCGGGGCAGTCGCTCTACCGACTGAGCTAACCAGGACGGTCAGCAGGTCAGATGGTAGGGCGAGCGCGAATTGATCTATAACTCGAAGTGGAAATGGTGTTGGTCAAATATTTAGGGGAATCCCCCAAGGTGAAGTAGATTTGTAATAAGGGAGTAATTACTCATTGCATCCACCCAAGCGCAGCCATACGGCTACAAAGGAAAGCTATACAGCTTTCTCAGAAAGTTTGTAGTTAAAGAAAAATTAGTCCTGATCCGGGAATCGAACCCGGCACCACCGCCTTTCCGGGGCAGTCGCTCTACCGACTGAGCTAACCAGGACGGTCAGCAGATCAGATGGTAGGGCGAGAGCGAATTGATCTATAACTCGAAGTGGGAATGGTGTTGGTCAAATATTTAGGGGAATCCCCCAAGATGGAGTAGATTTGTAATAAGGGAGTAATTACTCATTGCATCCACCCAAGCGCAGCCATACGGCTACAAAGGAAAGCTATACAGCTTTCTCGGAAACTTTGTAGTTAAAGAAAAATTAGTCCTGATCCGGGAATCGAAGCCGGCACCACCGCCTTTCCGGGGCAGTCGCTCTACCGACTGAGCTAACCAGGACGGTCAGCAGGTCAGATGGTAGTGCGAGCGCGAATTGATCTATAACTCGAAGTGGAAATGGTGTTGGTCAAATATTTAGGGGAATCCCCCAAGGTGAAGTAGATTTGTAATAAGGGAGTAATTACTCATTGCATCCACCCAAGCGCAGCCATACGGCTACAAAGGAAAGCTATACAGCTTTCTCAGAAACTTTGTAGTTAAAGAGAAATTAGTCCTGATCCGGGAATGAACCCGGCACCACCGCCTTTCAGGGGCAGTCGCTCTACCGACTGAGCTAACCGGGACGGTCAGCAGGTCAGATGGTAGGGCGATCGCGAATTGATCTATAACTCGAAGCGGAAATGGTGTTGGTCAAATATTTAGGGGAATCCCCCAAGGTGAAGTAGATTTGTAATAAGGGAGTAATTACTCATTGCATCCACCCAAGCGCAGCCATACGGCTACAAAGGAAAGCTATACAGCTTTCTCAGAAAGTTTGTAGTTAAAGAAAAATTAGTCCTGATCCGGGAATCGAACCCGGCACCACCGCCTTTCCGGGGCAGTCGCTCTACCAACTGAGCTAACCAGGACGGTCAGCAGATCAGATGGTAGGGCGAGAGCGAATTGATCTATAACTCGAAGTGGGAATGGTGTTGGTCAAATATTTAGGGGAATCCCCCAAGGTGGAGTAGATTTGTAATAAGGGAGTAATTACTCACTGCATCCACCCAAGCGCAGCCATACGGCTACAAAGGAAAGCTATACAGCTTTCTCAGAAACTTTGTAGTTAAAGAAAAATTCGTCCTGATCCGGGAATCGAACCCGGCACCACCGCCTTTCCGGGGCAGTCGCTCTACGGACTGAGCTAACCAGGACGGTCAGCAGATCAGATGGTAGGGCGAGAGCGAATTGATCTATAACTCGAAGTGGGAATGGTGTTGGTCAAATATTTAGGGGAATCCCCCAAGGTAGAGTAGATTTGTAATAAGGGAGTATTTACTCATTGCATCCACCCAAGCGCAGCCATACGGCTACAAAGGAAAGCTATACAGCTTTCTCAGAAACTTTGTAGTTAAAGAAAAATTCGTCCTGATCCGGGAATCGAACCCGGCACCACCGCCTTTCCGGGGCAGTCGCTCTACCGACTGAGCTAACCAGGACGGTCAGCAGATCAGACGGTGGGGCGAGAGCGAATTGATCTATAACTCGAAGTGGGAATGGTGTTGGTCAAATATTTAGGGGAATCCCCCAAGGTGGAGTCTGGCCCTACCATCTGCTCTGCTGACCGTCCTGGTTAGCTCAGTCGGTAGAGCGACTGCCCCGGAAAGGCGGTGGTGCCGGGTTCGATTCCCGGATCAGGACGAATTTTTCTTTAACTACGAAGTTTCTGAGAAAGCTGTATAGCTTTCTTTCGTAGCCGTATGGCTGCGCTTGGGTGGATGCAATGAGTAATTACTCCCTTATTACAAATCTACTCCACCTTGGGGGATTCCCTTAAATATTTGACCAATAGGATTCCTGCATGACAATCTAAACGATGAACCTTTTTTCTCAGGATAGCGAGTTTTATAATTCTTTCTGTAAAGGTCAAGACCAAAGCCAAGATAAAGGTAAATATTTAATGCAAGAAGTCACATGATTGTATCATTAGAATAAATAAGGCATTATTACGGTGGTTAGTGCACCATTAAGAGTGGAAATGCAACGTGCGAACTGCCGCATGAAATAATACGCCCGTGAAGAAACACGCTACAGAGATGCTGCAGTGCTCAATAGCAGTGCCCAGTGGAAGCAGATCTCTTTGTCTTGGTCAGGGTAAGAATCCACGTGCGGTGCCGATTTTTTCGAGTGGTTCTGCGCAAAAAAAGGTATAGGCAATTCATTGCCTTGATGCGATGGTATTGCTCCTGCACTTGCGCCACTTCGTAAGACAAGGTTTTGTTCATCGCTCCTTTGTCGTTCGCGTTCCAGCCTCTTCCTCCTCTCACTAAGAAGCAGAAAAGATAATTTTCTCGAAATATAAATATATATGCCGCGGTTTTCAGATGGAAGCTCTAAACAGAAGCAGACGCTGAGCAGTCTTGCATTTCAAGGTAGTGCTATTGCTGTCTCATCAAAACACACTGCGCAATATTGACTTGACCGCACTGTTAAATCGCGGTCATCCCGTTAAAAAGGGGCAGCCAGTATCACGGCCACCACCAGCATATGAAAGCAGACCTTCCCGTTCAATTTAATCGTTCGCTGCTCTCATATTCGTCCTGGTCGTTCGTTCTGAAGGCAGAACAAAATTATTTTGCATTCTTGTTGGCTTTATTACCTAGTGAACTACCATCTACCCTACGTTTAAGGTTCAAGTAGCCATGTTTAGTTTAACGTCGCAAAAATGCACATGAAGCTCGGAAATGGCCGCAGAGCATGACTCCAGATTGAGTTCCACCACTTGTGTCCCTTCACTGAGTACTGATATCGCGCACTATACTGCAATGTTTTAATCTTACCTCCATCGAGCAACGGCGGCTGCGGTCGGTGTGCAACACTTCCACATTCGTATTAACAGTCGGTTTCCATAGAGACTGAGCGAAAGCGCGAATTAGATGCATTGAGAAAATAAATGCTTTGAAAATAGGAAACTTCGCCATAGAAAACCTTGCCGGCTGTGTTCATGTAGTTTTTCACTACTCGTGGTACCT
This sequence comes from Amblyomma maculatum, assembly GCF_055883805.1. Taxonomy (NCBI): domain Eukaryota; kingdom Metazoa; phylum Arthropoda; class Arachnida; order Ixodida; family Ixodidae; genus Amblyomma; species Amblyomma maculatum. Next base: position 73,007,031 of record NC_139346.1, read on the forward strand.
AACAAATAATAGGGCCAAAATGGGTGATATTTTTACATCTTAAAATCAGGGTAATTCATCAGTGCATCGAAAGGCTCCGAGCAGGGCAGCATTGTCTGGAGGAAGATACAGAATATGAAAATATTCACATGTCAAGCCTATAGGTAGATTAGGAACAAATAATAAAATTTTGTGGACGTATCTTCTTTTCGTCGTCCACGTGCACATCTTTAAAGTCATCCCTACACTAAGGAGTCCTCTCAGGCTCCAAGTGCTGCGCTGAGAGGTGCCGTGGCCACCGTAGAGAACAATACTTCCTTTGAAGTCAATCCAGAGCATTTAGAGCCTCGCATGCATCATCTCCACTTCATCCAAGTTCCTTGCTTTAGAATGTAACTATATAAAGCGGACAGACGTATTCCTTCGTTTTCAAACAGTAGTTGTCTCTCTAGGTTGAGCGACAGCTAGTCTTTGCTTGGCAATAAAGAAAAAACAGTGACATGCGCACTCTCACGGCTCTACTTCGAAGAAGTGAGAAAAAAATATTTTCAGACGTAAAGCTCTTTGGGCTGCATAAACGTTTTACCTATGCGGCACATTACCTATGCGACACATGCGGAACCTTAATGCAGGACAATTCCTAGCTATCTTTAATAATCTTTATCTTAAGAAAACCGAAAGTTTATCACCTGCAATGCAAAAGGAAATGCGAAGAATAGATATTATCGCTATTGATTTCTTTCTCTGTATGATATCAAAATAAAATAAAAATAAAAAAGATCAAAGAATGTATATCAATACAAACGTAGGACAGGGAAAAAGACCAGATGAGAATATCGATGCAGACTCGAGATAAAATGAAAAGAAGGAAGAATGCATTACAAACTACGAAACATATTTATTGTGCATCTGAGAGAAATGCAAACATGGCCTAGATCTTTAGGAGTGCAAGGAGAAGTACAGGGCCGTGCCATCTTCAGCGCTTTTTTTCTCTCGTAGCGCAGAGCCCTGCTCACTCCCAGGCACTGTCGTTTGTTCGCACTATTGATCATGAGCCACACGTCAAATGCCCGGCACACTTAGTTCAATAAGGGCCCGCCAGAAGTTAGACATGGTGACTTCATCCACTGTCTGTTTGCACAGCAAGCAGTGTTTGCCGTCTGTCAAAGTGCCCCGCAGAGCCAGTGTGTTCAGCTTGATACCGTGCAAACAGACGAAGAGCGCGCATGGTATCCAGAAGATTTAGACTTCGGGGGACCTGACGCTGTGATACATACGCTGTCATCCCTGCTGCCTTATTCTAGCATTGCGGACTCCTGTTGTATCCGTAGAAAACATTCAGAAAATAAATGGCGATTCAAGACGGAAAAACAAAGATGCCATTTATGCGCACCCGCTCGGTGGCACCCATAATGACACACACCGGACGCGAACAAATCTATCTCGAGTTACTTGTAACTTACCTCATGTGTTCGCAGCGAATAATGCCGTTTTCAATCCCGGCACCACTTTTACCGTCGCCAATGCGGTGCTCGCTGAGCTTTGTCCTAGTCTTATGGATAGTAAGGCGCATACAGTGTAAGATATGCGCACGGTGAAACAGCGGCTGTATGACTGTATACTTTCGATGCCAGATGATACGGTAATCGCGAATTAATTTCAGCCCTCTTCACAGCCGAGCACGTGCAAAGCGCTCCGCCGTGTTTGCGCAGTAGTTACGGCACTCGACTACCCTTCCCAAGGACGGGGGATCGAATCCCGACCTCAGCGGCCGCTTTTCCATGGCGGCGAAAAACAAGGTGCCCGTGTGGTGTGCGATGTCAGTGCACGTTAAAGAACCCCAGGTGGTCGAAATTTTCGGAGTCCTCCACTACGGCGTCTCTCATAGCCTGAGTCGCTTTGGGACGTTAAAACCCCACAAACCAAACCAAGCACGTGCAAAGCGCGGTCGTCTCGAGCCCATCGCATTGAGCCGGCAACTTCTACGTGAGCACCGAACACACTTTTCTTCGAGCACAGCGTCTTACCTCATTGCATAGCGCATCGCTTAACATTCATAGCTCCGTAAAACTGAGGAAAGAAGACGTAGATGGTGAACGTTCAGCACCCGTTCTCTGTGTCAGAGCGCACAGACAGCCGGAGTTCCTACCTGCGAATACTGCCCGTTCAATTGCGTCCTGATCCATCGCAATAAAATTAAGCATCTGTGACGGAGCAAAAATTTCATTTGAGAACCAGGCAAACAGCACGTAATAAGCCCAAAAAATTTCAGCACCTGCTTTCTTTCATGCCTAAATGGCAGAAAATGAAAATTGCTCCAATGAAATATTTAAGCCAAATGAAAAAAGTGAGTGCATAACTTTTTCTTCCTGTTACTGCTTAGGTGAAGGTTGAGCGCTCTACAAAACTATTTTTTACACTTGGCCGTTTTTTTCTTATATGTGTATACTATAATTTCAATAAAACATATTTGATATAATTCCCACGAATCAGAGAACCCATATAATTTTCTATTAGAGTGCAATGAGCAGTTCACAGGCTTTTCGCAAATTTTTAAAATGCTCGCTCTGTGAAAAGACATAAAATGGTTAAAGTGCACTCAGCATTTTTATCCAGTTTGGGAAATACCAGACATCGTTTAGTGAAAACATAAATTATTCAGGGTACATGTTATTTTGTTTTATCGGTAAGAAACAGTTCTCCGCCCTTCCACAATTAGGAATAACCTAATTTTCGCACCTGCCGAAATCACGTTTTCCTAAAATATCCTCCCGACCTAGAGAAAAACAAGGCGGAGTGTGGCCGAGACAGAGTTTTCGCGCCCGACCAGCAGCCAATAAGCTATTGATTAAAAGCTATACTAAATGAAAGGTTGGACCCACAGAGATGGTGCACGGCATTCTTATTTAAAAACCTCAGTGGCTGCCACTACAGCCTTGAGCTAATCAATATGCTTGCTGCGATCTTTCAGACCATTGTTTGACATTGCTGGCTCCCACTGTTCGAACTGTGTCTGTGATGTTCTTGTGCATCGTGGTTTGTATGGGTACATGTTGGGACCGTAGCACTTTAAAATATTTATCTAAGGGTTTCTAGACCGTCTCTAATATAGGGTGAAGGCTGTGATGCGGTGAGTGCTGTCCTGTCGACGCGTTAGTTTTCAAGCCATGTTACTTGATTCCTCGCTGTACATTTATTCATCGTTTTCAGGAGTTCAAATGATCTGACGATTTGGAGTAAGAGGAGGCGAGGACCCAAATGTAGAGAGCAGGGTAGCTGCCATTGGCGGAATTCTCTCGTTTCTGAAATGCCGGCGAATGGGGTGCAGTCTGGTAAAATTGTTAGGGATCGTCAGGTCGTTTCCTCATGAACAGTGGTGAGGGCAATAACTGCTATTTCAGTGGTGTAAGCGTTACATATCGCTAGAATAGGGGAGACTGTCGGGTGCTGCAGGTGGTCTAAAACCATCAGCGCTGCCTTGTCGTTTTTGAGAAGAGACAGGCATCAATGTAGAATTGTTTCACGTCTTCTTTATAGCATCTTCGTGCATGTGCCATTCCGATAATATCTTCTTCGTGTGTAATTCCTTGTGCTTATGTTTGTGGGCAGGGACAACATGATGATTGGAAATTTACCGGCGTTGTTAAAGAGCACTGAACAAGGGTAGAGCAGTTCGCAAGCCAAGCCAACGTTTCGATAACGGGACTTGTATGAGCGAAGACAAGTCCCCTGGACGAAACTTTGGCTCGGCTTGCGAATTGACCACGCCCCTCAACCCTTGTTCAGTACTCTTTCATACTGTTTTTTTTTTCTCTCGTTCTACCATGGATCATCGGCGGAGTTAGTGACTTCTACGTGTTGCTGCCAAAGATTGCAGGTTCTTAGAATTAGCACAGCATGGTTTTGGGAATGTTTTAAGGGCGGACTATGCTTAGTTTTTCTCCTATTGAGTCTGCGGTAGCGTAACCCGTACGTTATGCTACCGACGACTAGTTCTAGGAGAAAACGAAGTGTGTCTCGCTCTCTCCCCCTTTTCCTTCTAATGGTGATGTTCCAGATAAACCGTATGATTTGCCGTGTAGTTGCGAAATTTACTCTGAGAGTGCTCAGCCAGCGCGACCTCTATCTTTACAATGTCAACAGAATCGTCCGCTCTGCAATGGGAACCGTCGGTACGCCTAACTTCAATGAGTTCCCCCACATGTGACGCTATCGTTAGGGTAAGACTGCTTGCGTCTCACCTGCTTCCGGGTGCGCGGCACTGGCCTTCTGGTTATCGCTTGCTCCCACTCATACACCACATGTATCCCAGATTTTTGCTTCAAGGCCCTTGTAGTATTAAGGCGAAATCCATTAAATTCTCATGGTTGTCAGCAGGAGCTGTCGGCAGAGGAGGTCACTCTTTGGAGAGCGAAACTTAAAAATAAAATAATATACGTTGTCTCCTCCGGGAATCAAACCTCCATCCCTTGGATCTCCAGCAGATCGCTTTACCACTGCGCCACGCCCTACATCATGAAACGCTCTTCATAATTCCCCTTGTCTACGGTGAGGATGATAGCGGAATTCCGCGAGTGGCAGATACAGCGCCTTTTCTTTCCTGTAAACGAATTATAAAACGCCGGCTAACTTTGATGCGTTCTATAAAAGCTGGTTGTGTTCTACAATAGGCGTGCGATGTACCGTCACGGTAGGTCATGACGTCACCAGGCGATTCATGCATATACGAAGCCGGGCGTTCGATCCGGGCATCCGATCCAGGCGTCCGTGCTGCGCCTTTCATTTGACTCGTTCTCCGTCGCTTCCAGAACAACGAGGAGATTGCTGTTTCTCAGCTGGGAACATGTCCTCAAATCCTACATGGATTTTGAAGTTCAAGCGGATCGAGCAACTAAGCCTAACACATAGGCCTCGACTCAGCTGCCCGCCGCGCCTCAGCGGGCAAAGTCTGCAGGAAATCATGACGACCTTGACGGCGTACAACCCGGATGGAATGTATCGGGTCTTGAATATTTGGGGGCTGGGATTTAAAAAATTCCTATGCAAAATCTACTACCCCATTCGAGCTGAAATAACGTTCACAAAGTAGCAAAATATCGTCTATGTTATGTGATAAGGAATTCAACATCGGTACTTGCCTAGATTATCCGAAATCGAGAAAAAACTGCTCTCGGCGGCGTGCACAATTTTCGCAGAAGACAGTCGAAAAGCTATTTTAACATGATGCGCCATCTGTCGAGCAAAGAGACAAGCTCCATCCCGGCCGTTGGCGCGCTTGCCTCGCTGCCCGACAGATGACGCACCATGGTAAAATAGCTTTTCAACTCGCTTCTGCGAAAATTGTGCACGCCGCCGAGAGCAGTTTTTTCTCGATTTCGGAAAATCTAGGCAAGTACCGATGTTGAATCACTTATCACATAACATAGACGATATTTTTCTGCTTTGTGAACGTTATTTCAGCTCGAATGGGGTAGTAGATTTTGCATAGGAATGGTTTAAATCCCAGCCCCCAAATATTCAAAACCCTGTATTTTCGACAAGGTTTCGGAAGCCAACATCCAACGCAAGAAAAAGGAGTGGGAACACTCATCAGTCCGTAATAACCGCTCGGCAGAAAGGACGAACGCCAGATGCCCACTTCACGGCTCCAGCTGTATACTCCGCTGTAGCAGACGCCACGCACGCAAGTCAAGCGTTGGAAGCCTCCTCCGCAGCCGCATCTCGAAAAGAAAGATGCAGTCATCATAATCAAACCTAAAGGAACGCTTGATATCAGCAAATTCAGGGGAAGCAACACACTTGGAAGTTCCCTGCACATGGCAGCAGGCATGAACACATCAGCAGCGCTCAGCGTTTGGTCTATCATCGTCGTCGGCGTGCGAGACGCCCAAATAACCAGATCCTCGCAATTCAAGAACTTGAACTAAGGGACAAAACACACGCAGTGTACTCCTACCTCCGGCCCTCTAAGACATACCTTTATAAAGGAGTAATACAGGTGGACGCTATGGTTTCCAACGAAGACATCGCGCACGTTTCGTTCCCCGGACGCACCAGTGGTGAGCGTGAGAGAAATAGGTTCCTCAAACATAGCAGCTCTCACTTTCGAAGGAATATAAATAATTGGTTCACAGGAAGGGAAAGGCGCAGTATCTGTCACACTTGCTATGTGGACGCCTGAACCGCGACGCAAGGAAAGAAATGAAGGTGGGAGTGAAAGTGGAAAGAGAGAAAGGGGAGCCGTAGTGGAGGGCTACGTGGTAATTTCGACCACCTGGGGATCTTTAACGTGCACTGACATCGCACAGCACACGGACGCCACTTTGTTTCGCCTCCATCGAAACGCAGCCGCCGTGGTCGGATTCGAACCCGGGTACTCCGGCACAGTAGTCGGGCGTCTTACCACTGCACCACCCCGGCGGGGCGAAAAGGTCCCTTTTTGCGTCTTTTACTACGGTGAGGCGCTTCCCGTACGCCTGTATAAAACAACACCAGCCTATACACAGTGCGGAAAACTTCGACACCGGACGGATGTCTGCCTTTGCCCTGCGCAGTCACGACGTCCGCAGTGCGGTCAGGAAAATATTCAAGAAACTCATGACTGCCAACCCAACTGCACGGTGTGCGAAGGCCCACATCCTATGGGGTCGAATCAATGCAAGTATAAGTACCGAACGTCACAACCAACCAGGCCCAAGACAGGTCAAGTCAGTCACCAGTCCAGGGCCAAGTTTCGAGACAGGTCCAGCCGCAGAGGCGCATCGAGCAGCGGGGACTGATTGACCCAACAGGCCCAGTCCAGCAGCAGCAACTTAGCACCACCCGGCTCACGCTCATCGAGAAAAGGACCTGGAACTACCGACAAGGCGTCGCACCACACAGGCAATCGTCCATCTGAGAAGACCACATAACCCCATTACAAGGAGCAGCGCAACGACAAGGTGAGCTGGACAGATGTGGCGGCCTTCTCCCCCGAAGCGTTGATTTACAAACAGCCTAAAGCAGAGATTAGGAAACTAAAGTACGAAAATAAGAAACTAAAAGAGCAATTAGGCATCGCAGCCAATCCGAATAACCCATTACCTCCATTGACGCAACAGGCATGTCCGATGGAGGAGGACAAAGTAGAGGTACACCCTCTGTACCCACAGCAGTTAATAATTAACACCCCCGAAAGGCAAACAGCTACACTACAGACACCACAGCAGGCGCCAACGCCGCAGGTACCACCACAGCAGGCAGCAGCACCTTAGGCAGTCATGCCGCAATGTACCGAGCACACCCAAACACAGGACCACATCACTGACTGGAAAAACACAGTCCAAGATCTGATGGAGAATAAATTACAAAATAAGATCGAGATGACAACCAAAAGCATGTTAGAATCAGTTATCAAGCCCATGATGGAAAAACTTGAACCCGTTCAACTCAGGATCAAGCGCAGGAGATTAGAATTAACCGCACAATGCAGGAATTTTCGGATGCTTTTCACAAGGGCATAACTTTTCCCGGTAAAATGGGAAATCATGCAGGATCAAACACACCTTTCTAATCCTCTACATGACGCCACAACGAAGACCTAAACTTACCATCATACAATAGAACTGCAGGGGACTAGAGCGTAAGAGAGAAACATTACAACAATACAGAGACTCCTATGCTCAAACGCCGCAAATAATAGCCATGCAAGAAGTAAATATGGAGGCTAAGACCTGAGAATACTCAACACATCAAACAAACCCCTCAACATGCAACTTAGTCCACAAATCACGCGCATCCACCAATGCAAACCTTGTTCTACACAGTGACATTGAATACACCTTCATAAAGTTGCTACCACAATACAGAAACAGCAAGGGCACCTATATACTCAATATGTATAGTCGCCTCAAACTACCGAGTTGGATATCCCATTATGGGGATATCCAACGCGAAGACAGGAAAAGCAAGAAAACGGCATCCGCCATCGCTGATGTGGTGTTAACCTTACTCATGGACCCGCAGCAGTCGACACGAGTCGGTACCAGCATAACAAGGGATATCTCCCCCGACCTCACGCTTGTCCGCAACGCCCGCAGCTATGAGTGGCTTAATACGGGAGAAGCCTTAGGTCGCGATCACTACGTGCTGCAGACTCTCTTAGAAAGCAACAAGCATAGCAAACCACGAGGGCAAGCAATTCAGGAAGGACAACAAACAAGTTACATCGGAACAAATAACTAGTTACGAAGAGTGGGCGGCATCCGTTCTCGACCTTAAAGAAAACCTCATAAAAACTCTTGCCACCACGCAGGACCGCACAGCTGTTGACATCCATCTCCTACACCTTTGGGAACCTAGGCGAAGCTTCATAAAACGGTGGAAGAAAGTATCTCTCACAATTCTCCGCGGACACATGCATCACTCCGTAAAGGAAGGGAGGAAGGTGGGAGTAAAAGGAGAGAGGAAGATAGAGGTGTCATAGTTGAGGGCTACAATCCACCGCGCTATAATTTCTTTCGTCTCATCGCATTCTACTGGTCCAAAGTGCCCTATAGAATTTTTCCTCTCGCTTCATCCGTGGTGTGGCGCTTTCTCAAATGGCAATCAGCAAGGGTTTGGTCGCCGTTTGCGGAGGTGGCTGCGGTGTTCTCTCCGCTTATCACTTAAGCATCGCGGCTGGTATAGTTGAGGCGTTGTTGCAAATATTTTCGTTGCTTATTGCTGTTTTTTTGCGAAATTAATAAAGGTTATGTTCGTTCGTTTCGCTCGCAAAAGCGTCTCGTTCGCTGAGATCTTCTTTTGCGCCTGTTACAAATTAACCAGCCTCACCAGACCACAAATGAACCGCCTTAGCTCAGCTGTCACAAAAGTGATGCCAAGCAGATAATTGCCAACCAGTGAGTGCTTTGGCTTGAGCTGCTGCCGCGTGCAGTCCAGAATGAAGTTCTTTCCGCTTCTTAAGCAATCATAGCTGCTGCTATCGGGGACAGAGAAAAATCGTTTTCTCCATAAGAATGACAGTTTATCTTGCAAAAGGAGCGCTACGACTTCAAAGCTATTGTTAGCTGGTAGTTTCAAAAACTGCCTTCTCGACAAGATTTAACAAGCCGCCTTATCTATTTATTTCTCCTAGTTCTTTTTTTTTTGCCATTTTACTAAATTTTCCTGCATCGAAAACCAAAATTCCTAAACTTTTTATACAAACTACGTTTACCGCTTGATTTCATATTTCTGCACAGAAAGCTCAATGCCATTGCCGAAATGTTCCACATAGTACAAAAGATTCCAACAAACTGCCACCGCCTTCACAGCCAACGCCGCTGCGCGCCCCACTATCGGTGCCTTCTTTAAAACAGCGCTAGCAGCAGCTCAACGGCAAGCAGCGTCACGCACAGCGCGCTCTCTTCAATTCCGGACAGACATCCTGACGACCATGAGTATAGGATGCCTCGATAGACCAGCGTCTCTCCGTACAGTGTGGTGGCACATCGGGCGACGCCGCCATCTTGATACATCCACCGCATGTGCCTGCTGTCGCGGTCAGTTATTCACGGCTGGAATTGTTAACGGCGCGCTTAAATGACACCGCTTTCGTTCATGTTGAAACTTTCGCGCCGTATGGCCATTTAGGGCCATTTTTCAGCCAACGGGTGGCGCGGGGCTGTGAAAGACTGTCATCACCCTGAACGGCGGCGCTGCTATCGAGGTGCCCTAACCATGAGGGATGCAAAGAGCCTCCACCCCACAAAGAAAGTAAGTTACGAAAAAAATTACGAGGGTTCAACGCTGCTTTACCCAATATTGAGCGAAAGCATTAGCTGCGGGGAACCGAGCGTCCTCTTTTTCTTCTTTCTCAGCCCACATATAAAACCCCGCTTTAACCAAGCCGTATGAACGTGCATTAGTGGCCTATAGGGGTAACGGAATGCCAGGGTCATAGCAGGCTGATTCTGACATAGCCCTCCCATTTGAAACGAGAGACCTAAGTTGGCAGCTCCTGTCAGCCCACACCCTAGCTGCACGTGGGGTGAGACCTCACAGTGTCACGTGGGTAAGAGGTGGCTACCGGCCGCGCTACGCTGAAGTCTCGAAACCTAGAGTAGTATTGCTTTCGCAATAAAAATTAGCTGGAATTAAGCTTTGGTTAAACCCGGTAGGTTACGTAAGCACCTCTGCTGCCCACTTCCTCTCCCCATTACGAAGCAGAGGGCGAGATGGATGGATGGATGGAATATAGGAGCGTCCCCTTCGAAACGGGGTGGTAGCAGTAGCTATCATGCTCATTTTTCTCCCTATATCTTAATTATTGATTTAGAATGGCTAACTAAACCACCATTCTATTTATTAAATTTTGTTCCTACATTACTAACATTATGTCACTTCTCTGCTTTTAAGCCACCAATCTTCCAGTCGTTTTTTGCTAGTTTCCACCGCCGGTTTATTCACCCGGCCACTGTTATCTCTAAAGCCCAGAGCTTCAGGAACAGTGATTGCGCCTGCACCAACTTCCGGATGGATACCATTACATTCGAGTATAATATGGTCAATTGTTTCACTGGAGTTTCCACATACAGCACATGCGTCATCTCCATTGTTAAATTTCTTTTTGTAGCTGCGTGTTCTAAGGCACCCTGATCTAGCTTCAAAAAGTAAGGCACTGCCTCTTGAGTTATCAAAGAAATCTTCCTTCCTGATCTGCATTTTCCACTTTCGGTATAATTCCACACTCTGTTTCTTTTCCATCGAATTTATGCAATTTTTACCTTCTGTGTTTTTCACCTGTTGCTTAATGCTCTTTATTTCTCCGTCCTTGTTAATAGCATACTTACTGGTTAGTTTCCTAGTTCTTTTCCTCCATTGTGAGTCAACGCGTTTTAGGTACAGGTATTTAAATACTTTAGCTGCCCATCTGTTACTGTCCAATTTCCTCAGGCGTTCCTCATATTATATTTTACTCTGAGCTTTCCGTACTTCGAAAGATGCCCAGCCCATATCTCCCTGTACCGCTTCATTTGTAGTTTTGCTTGGGCACCTAGTGCTAATCGTCCAACGGATCTCTGATTTGTTTCTAATGTCGACTGTACCTCTGATTTTAGGGACAAAACACACAGATTTCCCCCCCCCCGGCCTGATGCTCGGCTCTTCTGGGGTGAAATGCTTGGGAAAAGGGGCCATGAACCTAAATGTTGTTTCAAGAAGAAGAAAAAAAAAAGGGCCACATAATGGGCTGTTGCCGCGCAAGGCGGACTTATTGTTGTCCGATGGCGGAACGAATCACTGCCACATCGGCGCAACTATTTGGGCCGTGACCCAAAACAAAAAAAAGAGAGAGAGCCGCCACAGTAGCGCCCCCACTCGGCAGTGGCGCCACTGCATCTGCGGCGCATGTAGCTACCGGCCGCGGCCACCCGATGGCTTGAGCTAGGATATAGTGTTCCAGAATTGGGAAGTGTGCCGTCTGCCGCTGGCGAGCTGGTCTTTTCAGCGATGACAGGAGAGAGGGCGCTGTGTGTAAGAGGAGCGCATGAGCCCTGAGCAGACAGCTAGGTGAACTGCCTCCGTCACTGGTAGTTCTTCGGACCCCGAAGGCGCGCAACAATAAATTCTGTAGCTTTAGCTTCCACACGCTTGTTTAAATGTATTAAACCGATTCTGGGAATGAATAAATGTACTTTTTCCCTATAAAAGCGGCCGACGTCGGGGAACGTATGTATAAGCGGCGAAACACATACATCCGAGGCCTCTCTTCTCCCAAAAAAATGGCTTGGGGGAGCCAGGTGTTGAAAAAAACTGTGCCGTCATAATTTCAATCTGCCAAGAATCCAAGAACGTAGAATTACTATGCGGGATTGTGTTTCAGAGTGCTTTTCTGGTGTTGAGTCAGATACAGATTGTTCATGAATTGACAAGCAACAGTAAGACATTTCCTGAACCTATTCGGTACTTTATTTCTGAAACGTTAACGGGAGGTCGAATGACGAATTTTTAACATATATTTATGATCACATATCTATATATTTTTATTATCGGATGCGCCGGTTTATGCTGGCTAGACTGCGGTCCCCCATCGACGGTCGCGAGGACTGAAAAACCAATGGAGGGTGTTTTAGGCTAGGCTAGCGTACTTTAACGGTTCGCGCCACATGTAAATAGAGATATGTGAAGATTGCTTGGAGAAAAATTATGTCAAGGACGGTTGAATACTTATTTGAATGTAGGCACATGCATATGAACGGGCAGTTGTATAAAAAAGAATACTAAACAGATTAGCGAGAGCTCACAGAAATGCACCAAATAAAACAGCACATGACTTCAAAAACCAGCAGGGTAAACAATCGAGACTTAAGCGAACATAAATAAATAGGTCAAAAATATGGTACCAATATATGAAATGCTACAGAATTATATGAAAATGTCACAGAACTACGAGCACGTGAATGAATTAAGCTGCTAAATTCGAAAGCACCCAAGACGCGGACAGAGTCATTATATAGAGCCCTCAAACACGATTATTTGCACCTCCTCCCCTTCAGGAGCTTTGTTTGCTCCACTTTAGGGCTCGGCTCTTGGTTTAATGAATTCACATAAAAATGGAATCGCATCTGGACGTAGAACTTCACCATGCGAAGCGTAATTTCTCTATCATGGGTAGGACATCCAGGCTCGGGAACCTCTGCGCTTTGAAAGAAACATCGCGAAATTGGGGATGTTTCTTGCATTAACAATAATTCTTGAACTAAAAAAAATGTCTCTTCCAGCGTGTTTAAGAGCTTTGCAAGCTCCGTAGACGGATAAAGAAGACCTCCGTGGTCGAAGTTTGAAATTAATTCACTTTCTTCTTTTTGTGCCGGCATTATTTGCTCGAAATGAAATGCGCAGAACAAGTACAGCATTTTGGTTTGTGCATGAACTTTCGAGCCACATATACTGCAGCAGTACAAGCTGCGACCTAGAACTGTGCCTATAGTGACACACTTATGATCATCTGGAGGAAGGGCATTCAATGTAGGTTCGACGTCCTCGAACCTTCCCTCGCGAACCAAGCAGTCAAGCTCACCAATCGGAGAGGTCGCGCGGTGAGCAAAAAAAAAAAAAAAATCGAAAACTAGAGCGTTCAGTAGGGGAGAGCACAGGAGCCAAAGGAGGCGAACTGGAACTGTGACTGCGCTATCTGCCAACACGTGTTATCCTACTTGACCAATCATCAACAACATATCACAGTACGACAGAGAAGCAATGCGTTGCAACAGAATTAACGCACGACACGAGCCGCAGAAGCAGACGCCCCGAGCCTTTAATCTGCGGCGCGAGCGCTTCTGATGCGCTCCTGCGACTGACAGCGCCACCTATGCTTTTCATCGCTCCGGCGACCACCTCGCTCCCATTGCCGCTCGCTGAAGACGGCACACTTCTTAATTCTAAACACTATAGCTAGGAGCCCAGCGGCAGCCTCTCGTGGCGACGGCAGCGACCCCACAAGGCAGCGGCGCTGATCCATCTGCGGCGCACCGTGGCTACCGGCTCTACGCGACGACTTGAGCTGGGAGCCCAGCGGTAGCTGCTCCTGCTGCCATGGCGACGGCAGCGGTGCCGCTCCATCTAATGCGCACTGTGCCTACCGACCGCGGCTACCCGACGGCTTGAGCTGGGAGCCCATCTGCAGCTGCTGTAAAGGCCACCGTGGCTACCGGCCGCGGCTACGCCAAGGGGCGGATTCCTGGAGTAGTATTGCTTACGCTATAAAAACTTTTTCGCGCCTTTTTCGCCATGTGGCGCCACTCTACGGGTATCTCTGCCCCACAAAAATAAAGCAGATGCGTAATTTAGTCAATGTGGGAGAGTAAGAAAGGATTAAAGGATAAGGCCGTACGTGGACGGTCGGATCTGTCGTATTCGGCAGGCATTGTAAAAGTAAGAGGCGGTTACTGTTCAATCCAGCACCTAGAATCCTTATTTTCTTGTCTACGTGGATTCCCTGTCCTACTAGATAGATTTGTACCGGGTCAGTACTTGTGTATTGGCTTTCGTTGAAAAGAATGAGCTCAGCTTTTCTGGCCCACCCAGAAATCTACGCCTTGCTATATATATCTTCTCAAGGTTGAGTACTTCGTCTTTTTGGGTCGCGGATCCCCACGTAGACTGTATACAAGTGACGTTTTTTTAGTGCGTAGCACTACTAGCCGCAATCACGGATTCTGGCACTGCGGAGCAGGTTCGCCGTGCTCGACATGCTGAAGTACAACGGGTACAAAGGCAGAACCGAAAAGCCGGAGGCCGATAAATCGACAGTCGGCGGAGACGCGGCCGTTTCGACGCTCAAGTTCACGCAAGGCTGGCAGCGAGCTGACAGCGGACGAGCATATATCACCTTCGTCGGCTCCGAAGAATTCCCATTCCAAGGGGGAGGTAAGTTTGCGGGCTTCTCCAAGAAACGAAGTGTTCACCGCGGGTCCACTGTCACGGGAGAGATTCCGAAGGGCAAGGTCAAGTGGCAGCTTGACGCGACGGTCGCGCAGGTGGTCGCTCTTCTGAATTGGTATTAGGAACACATGGAAAATGGCGACGCCGTCGGTTCGGTCCGTTCCGAATCTCGGAAAAGTCGCGCTTCGACCATGCCGCGAAGGACGCAAACCAGATCAGTTAAAATGCACAGCGTAAGCGTAGTGTTTGTGGGTTCGGCGCTAACGGGTCTGTCTCTCAGTTTGAGGGGAAAGGGGGCGGAGGCCATAAATCGCGGTGAAACACGGGCTGTGGAGAATGCGCGGCAGAGGGAGCTGCTGTCGGTGTCTTCTCGGCAAGACGCCTGGACATGCGCCCCTTTGAAACCGTCGCCCGCGTGTTATCGACCAAGGGCAGCGACCGGAATGCTTGGGCCTTAGGTTTGTGTGTTGTGTGTTTTGGAAGCGCAACCGTCGGCACTGTTTGTCTTTGTGACTGCTGGCCACCTCTTGCGTGAGCTGAGGGAAGATATTGGAGAGGTTGTAAATCGCAGATGTGTGTAGTAATGCATGAAAGGTATAACGGGAATAAGCGTTGCTACGCACCTACTTTGTAATTGATGAACTATTTAAATCGGCCATATTTTTTTCATAGGGCCTTAAATGCCCCTAGGAAGGGATTTTACACTAGGGGTGGGCCTTAGGTGATGCTGATGAATTTTTCAATGAACTGCTTGATGTGGACGTGATTGCAATGGCTAACGGCAGCAACGGGAAGGTCATTCCAGTCTTTTGGTGTCCGTACAAAAAATGAGGAAGGATGGGCTGATGATCGGGCTGAAGGTGGGTATACCATCTTGTTATGGCTGAGGCGAGAGGAGTGAGAGTGTGCTGGTAGAATGGCAGAGTTTCGAGGGGATTCATGATAGAATTTATGGAAGAGGGAGAGGCGGACGACTTTGCGACGGTGAATAAGGTATGGGAGGTTAGCTTTGCCTTTGAATTTGGTAGCACTGAAAATGTATGAGTAATCAGAAAACATAAAATGGGCCTCATGGTTCTGAACAGATTCCAGCAAGTTAAAGTGATTAGCTTGGTAGGGGTTCCAGATAGCGCATGCGTATTCAAGCTTAGGTCGAACGAATGTGCAGTATGTTAATAATTTTACAGCAGGAGAGGTTAATCGAGGGATGCGGCGTAAGTAGCTGAGGACACGGTTAGCTTCATTTGTTAGCATAGTTATATGGTCGGTCCATGAAATATCGGCGGATAAGTTAATTCCTATGTATCAGTAGGTAGTTGTGGAGTTGTGGTCGGAACCAAGAAGAGGGTATTTCCGAGTAGTAGGGGTCTGTCTTCGATGTAAGGTAAGAAGTGCTAATTTTTTAATGTTTAAAGACATAAGCCATTTGTCACACCAGGTTTGAGTGTGGCCGAGATGAGATTGAAGTGCATTAACGTCAGTTATATTGCTAATAAGGCGATAGATCACGCAGTCATCTACAAATAAACGGATAGTTGAGGAAATATGATTAGGAAGGTCGTTTATATAGATTAAGAACAAAAGAGGGCCTAGAACAGTGCCTTGTGGTACTGCGGAAACAACGGGGGATAAAGCTGAGGAGCCGTTATTAGCGAACACAAACTGCTAACGGTTAGTTAAAAGGCTTGTATCAAATTGAAAACTAGATCGTTAAGGGCCAAGATGAGAGCTTTAAAATAGACTTTGTGGGGTAATTTATCTAATGCTTTTTCGAAATTCAGAAACAAGGCATCGGCCGGGATGTTAGGGTCAAGGCTAGAGCTTATATCGTTTATGAAGAGAGCTAAATGAGTATCACAAGAGAGTCCCCTACGGAAACCGTGCTGGTAGGATGAAAAAAGTTAGTATAAGAAATTTTACAATGTGAGAGTAAATTATGTGTTCCATTAATTTAAAACAGACATTTTACATAATTTACAAACTCCAGTTTTAAAATGTATAATAAATGTACCCTTTCGGCCTGTGCACGTCGTATAATTGCACCAAGGCGGACATCATTTAAATAGGCAGCACGATGATGATAGGACAATGAATGAACTAAAAATTACCTAATAATTTTTTACGTTTGGTTTTAGAAGGCAATAATATTTTGCGAGAGTTGGAGGCTCTCAACATCAAAGGCAAGCCCCATCTTGATATTTCCTCATTAGCGGGGCTGCTCGAAATATTTAACTTCCGAAAAACGAAAATCAAATTTCAAAGTTATCTGAGATGTTTTTTCGGCGTTGTAGATTATAAAGCAATGTATGTTTCTGCTCAAATTGATCAGATTCAGGCGTTGGCTGTTTGATAAATAAATTTCAAGAAGTGAGCATGATGTATTTACCGAATGATGAAGTATTCGATACATTCTTCAAGGTCTTGAAATATCCGCAAACTAGGCACTCGATCCTGCCACTGGCGAACGAAGCGGTCCCGCGTTATGCCCACTTTTGCTCAATTCGAAAAATTTGGCGACATCTGTTCCTCTGAACACCTCTGCGTTCGTGGCCATCACCCAGACGGCCACTAGCGTCCGACGGACAACCGAACTCGGCCGCAACTCGGCGGCCGATTTAGGACGTCCACCGGAATTCCGGCGTACGTACGAAAGCGGATGGTCGAATCCGTTCGCCCAGCGGACAGCCGCCGTACGTCCGCCATTGGATTTGCTTTTACACAGCTATGAAATAGTTTGTAGTCGTCGTGCTCGTCTGAACTGCGTATAAATCAGTAATACCGTCAAGTCTGCATTATATGATGCCAGAGCGAATCGATGCGATAGAAAGCGTTTCCATTAAACAGTTTTTTTTATTTTCTGCATGTTTCATCGTTGAATTCTTCCATCAAAAATTTTTGTTTAAAAGTTAAATGACCATTAAACATTTTTCTATCATGATGCTTCGGTGAAAGTTTAATCAGTAGCTGAATAGACGCAGCAAGCAGCAAGCTCAAAAAGAACGAAACCGAACCTATCCTTACAAAAATCTGAAATGAGCCAATCCAATCCATCTGACAAGTTGAAGTTTAGTCATGGAAGATGGCTTCACGTTTCCGTGTTCTGCATTTTCTGCGCAGTTACAAATACCTACGGCTGTAATGCACTGCTAGCATTGTTTTTGCTGTGGCTTGGTGCGGCTGGCACACTTTGTTCACCCGCCGATTCCAAAGTAAGTATTTCACCGAACTTTGGTTTCTTTAGTGGAACTTTTCGATGCACCGATAGTGGTGAGCTTTTGGGTAAGGAAACAGCTCTGTACAGCAGCCGAACGGTCGAGTGTTTTAGGCGAGACTGACAGGATGGCTCCGCGCCGACTAACTAAAGTGCAGCCTCAAGTCTGAGGGCCATCTTTCTCGGCATTACTGGACGCTGCGCCAGTAATCCGCGCAACTTCTCTGTCTCTGATAAAGGAGTGCCTGCCCGAGCTTTAAAGGAGTTAATTTGTTAACCATGCGCAACGTACTGAGTTGTAAAAACTATACGAGAAAACTTTTGCACTCCTCGAGCCTATCGTGCGACATGCCTACACTTGTGAAAACGTCGCGACTTTTTTTTTTTTAATGGACAGCCGCTGATCTTTCTCTCTCGAGCTTTACGGCAACTACAGTTTCTAGAAGGAACGGCTGTAGCTACTAAATAACTAAAGGTTTAGTACTCTCCTTCACCTTAGACAAACCAGGACAGCACCTTGCGCATGTTGGTTATGCATGTGGGACCGAACCGCGCAGAACAACCGGACAAGGAGGAGAAAAAAAAAAAAAAGTCAGCACTTGTCTTTTTCTTGACCCGTTGATCTGCGCTGTTCTGGCACGAATTTGACATACCGCCGCCGCGATACAGTTGGGCTGTGAGCTCTAGTGCCTGCAACGCCTTCTTTTATGCAAAGCAGGCATACTGGGAGGCCATGCAAGCCGCGGGTTCAAAAAAAAAAAAAAGAGCACGAGTTGAGCAAAAGTGAGATGAAAACAAAATTGTTGTTGCTTTGTCCTTACAGATATTCAAAGGCTCCTCAGAACTTCACTGCATTATTGACAGCGAGATAATGCTAAAGCTACACTAGAGCCATGCAGCACCTTATAGTGCATGATACTGAGCTTATGTCTCGCACTGAAAGCTCTTACCATGTTCTTAGATTATCATATTAAAGTAGCTTTAAACCCATGCTTGTTAATACAGTGATACCCATAAATTTAATCTAGGGCATCATGCTCACATATAAGGCTTCTGATAACCGCTGGTCACATGATGTAGGCTATAGCAGAAACCTGTACCTGGTCATCTTACAAGCATTTGTGCAATTGATGATTTTAATGTGTTGTAAAAGTTTTTGTGTTCTGTTTCTGTATGGGAATGCTTTCCTTATTGAAAGCTAACATTTGGCTTGCTACAGCAAAACCTCTACCTAGTCATCCTAAAAACAGCACCGCAGTTAGTGCTTTTAGTGTGTTGTAAAAGTATTTGTGTTCCGATTCTGTATGGCAATGCTTTTCTCGTTCAAGACTAGCATGAGGCTTCCAAAAATTTTTCAGATGCCATTTGCTGTAGCCGATTTCGTAGGCCAACAGGAAGCAGCACTTTGAACATGGAAAACTGTCATCCACGGGAGAATAACTGCAACATCCCTTTGCATTCTCATTTCTTTGGTATGGCTAAAAGTGAGTATTGTATCATTATCTATATTATTAATATTGAATCATGATTGTCAGTGTTGAAGTTGTTTGAGCGTGATGATTTTAAACACACAGGACATCCCTTCGACATTAAGGTTTTAGCTTGTTTACATGTAGGATGTAGAGCTGGTTTCAACAAACTTTATGCAGCAAATTCTTTTTACATTGTCCACCATGTTACTTTTTGTCATTGTCCATTGATGTAAATAACCAGTATTTTACCTTTACACAGTTGTGTGGCATGCAGTTTGCAAAATAGCAATGCATCCGTCACAGCCATGGATCAAGGCTAAGTGGCTTGTGCGTAGAGGGACCAGCCGCTCCAGCTTCACGTCATCTGCCTTTTTGCTCCGGTGTGCAGACGTGCATTGAGGCAAAGTGGTTTATGTGTAGAGAAACCAGGAGCTTCTTTGTCACATCGGGCTGTTTGTTACGGTGTGCAGATGCTCATCGAGGCAAAATGGCTGATGTGTAGAGGGACCAGGAGCTGCTGCTTAACGTCCTTCTACTCTTTACTACAGTGCACAGCCGTGCATTGATGCTAAGTGGCTTGTGCATGGAGGGCCCAGGAGCTGCAGCTTCACGTCTGCCTCTTCACTCAGATACGCAGGTGCGTATTGAAGCAAAATGGCTTATGCATAGAGGGACCAGGGGCTGCTGTGTGGCATAGTCTGTATATTTGCTATGGTGCATATCGAAGTACAATGGGGGGGGGGGGGGGGGCTCATGTGTAAAGGTACCATGAGCTGCTGCGTCATGTCGTCTGCCTCTTTACTATGGTGCGCAGGCATGCATCAAGGCAAAGTGGCTTATGCATAGAAGGACCAGGAGCTGTTGCTGCACATCTGCTATGATGCGCAGCTGCGTATTATGGGTGGTGGTGGAAAACATTGCCATCAGATACAAATACAGGAGGTTACTCACTAGCTGACCCTGAGGGGGCCTGTCCAGACAAAAATAAGGGGGCCCTAGTTTGGGACCCCAGTGGTGGTAGAGGGACTAGAGGCTGGTACTTCACGCTGTCTGCCTCTTCGCTACGGTGCAGCTGCGATGGATGCAGTGGCATCTCAAAAAGTGCATGCCATGCACTCGCATGTTCAGCCTGAGTGGACGACTGTGTACCTGCTATAGCTTTGTTATTCATATAATAAACCTAGGCCAAGTTGGATAAATTATAGCTCACCTCATGTGGTCAGCAAAGAAAAGCCACTCCAGAAAATCTGATGCATTTACTGTCATAGGATTCTTATTCATTTGCATGCTACTGACAAGTCAGATTCTTCACCCTCAGAAATGCCAGAAAAATAACCAAGGGTGCGTCTGCTATAGTCTAGCTCGCTCTTTCTCTGCAGACTTGAGTCAGATGTGTTTTCCATTTTTGTGGGTGGGACAGGTGTGAATCTTTGATTTTAAGCTTGCAACAAGTATGTTATTGTAGTTTAAAGGCAAAACGGTACTAATAATCGCAGCCCCCCGTGGCCTTTATCCCCTTTTAATAGTGTTGCTAGACACTGAATTATTAGTTTACTCTGCACTGTTTCTGTCTAGTTAATGTGCGGAGATGTACATATATTTATATGACTTGGAGTTGTCGACTTTGCACTTAGAAACATTGTAGCGTTATCTGATGTGTTGCTCTCATTTCTTTAATGATTTCTGTAAGGGATCGGTGGGTATGCTAGGCACCATTATTAGTCTGCTCTTTTTGGGTCACCTGTTCAATGCCCAGCTGCGGCCGTCTCCCACTTGCCCTCGGACAGAAGGCGGAGAGACGCGCACAGAGAGGCAGCTACAGTGCTTAACGGAAACGTAGGCAGAGAGGGAAAGAAGTCCCCTCTTCCGAGGACTTTGCTGTCGCACTCGAAGACGCGGGGACAGGCAGTTTGTTCTCGTTGCTGTGTCATGTAGGGGGCTCATTTTTATTTAAGGAGCTTTGCGAACAGTATACAACTAAGGGGTCCTTAGTACGCTGACTGGACCCATCACCCGGAGGCAGCACAGCTTTGAAACGAGCACCTCTTTTGGAAGAACTGCTTATCGTTCAAAGAAAAAACACTGTCAGCTTGAAGTGTGTAAGGCCCTCTTCCTTGTTGGGGAGCCCATAAAAGTGACAATTATTCAGTGCAGGCGCGCTGAGTGGGGTCTCGTTGAGGATTCCAACCCTGGATGTCAACAATGGTGGGAGATGGCGGCGTTGGAAAAGGGCAAGTGTGTAACAGGGACGGTATGATGCGGAGCGGGAGGATGTGGGTTGGCTCTTCTGATGTGGTCCGCAATGGTGCTGACTCGGACGCCAATAATTGCAATAATTGCCATCTAAAAGGAGCCGCCAAGGATGCAAGCTTTGGGCAACAATGGTTGCGCACGTGGGACACCGTTTTGATGGGTTCTAATTTTTTTCTTCTTTTTTTTTCCTAGGGGAGAGAGTTTGGCATGTGACCTAGTGAGCCAATCATTTCGAGGTCCATTCTCTAAATTCCGTTTGTTGTGAAACGAATTTGTTGTCCCTTTTGCATTGCTTCTATTAGGGAGAGGGTGAAGAACTTACGAAAGTGGAAAGATATGCCAAAATGTTTGTTAGCCAGTCATGTGTGAGTTCGTTGTCATTGGGGATGAGAAATGTGGGCGGAGTCCCGAAGTTAATGAAACGGCCCCGCGGCCTGGAGAACTCTTTCTGAGCTAGATTTTGATCTCTTTCCTCTTCGGCATAGATCATGGTCATTGTTTCACCTGTTGAAAAATACGTACATTCATGTATAAAATTTTCAGTTCATCTTCCTCTCCGTGTGCAAGTTGTTGTGGCCAGATGCAGTAAATTCACTATTTTCATTTCTATATAACGTGCCTTTCTGAAGATGGTGAGCTCTTTTGTCCAATCCTGTAAAAAAGCAGCAAAGCGCTCCCAAATCTTCCACAAAACTGTGTGATATCTTTAATACTAACTGCGGCTTGGTGTCACTCAAAACATGTAGTTGAGGTAGATTTCTTCCCCTCCCCCTCGTTTTGTTCGTTCAAATGAGGACCAGCGGACACTAACTCTTGCTTTTGTAATGCCCTAGGCCCCGCCTTAAGGCAGTACTCCAATGTCAATACCATTTTTATAGCTATGGCTGTCCAACAGCACTAATGTCTTTTATACACTTCTTTTACTAATCTCTTACCCAAGTGGTGGCCTATACTGTGGGGGCGAAAGTCTCTGGACAGTATGTCTAGATTTTGGACTAGAATCGCGATGTAAACGAATTGTGACCTTATTTCTCTTGCACACTTGAAAGAACTAATGTTCAACTTTCACATCGACAAGTATGGTCCGAGTTTCCTGGTCGATGTGAAACTTATGTGCTTTGATTGCAGTTTATGTAGTCCACACACTTGTCCCCGATATTACACAGGGGCAGATTAGGCGCCTTTACAGGGGCAGTTTCTTTGGTGCCTACTACCTTCCCCATAAAAAAGCTACAATGTTTCTTGTGAACAGCTGGCTGCATTTATAAATACCATTATTTTTTTTGTAATTTGTTGTGCGTAGTTGAGAAATCCATGACATACATGCACAGCTGGTTGCCAGAATTATGCAACCATATTTCAGTAACTAACATCCATGCTGCATGCTGCCGGTAATACATCAAGAGCTTGTGGTTGTCAGCTTTTTGTGTTTTGTGTAACTATAAGCCTTGCTATTGTAATGTCACATATAGCGCTGTAGGTAAACAAATAACTTTACTTTTAACTCTTGTAGAAGCATGAACACTGCGCAATCACTGCGGCGGGCTATGCTTCCACATTGGGCTTTAGCCACATGTCAAATGTCTATCTTTATTCTGCTGCAGCAGCTTGCATGTTATCAGATAAGTTACTTCGTCGCAGCTGCTCTAAGGAGACTCTTTCTAGACGCTTGTAGCCTAGATGTTGATGTCGATATACCCCCGACACGCCCAGGGAATGTCTTCGGTAGACGGTACATGGAAACCAGCGAAATGTGCAGTTTACAGAATAAAAAGGTAACAATTTTAAATGATGTTATTATTGATCACTTCTTTTCAGAGCAGGAACAATGACTTTAGAAATCTGCCTGTTAAACCGCTCAAAATGCAGGTTTCTGCCGCCAATGCGTACCTGTGTAATACTGCAATGCTCTGGCTGTGCTTTATGTTCATATACAGCATCCTTTATGCTTAGTTTCTCTGCATGTGCACTCCATGTCTTGGGCATTGCTGAGGGCGCATAGCAGCAAGCATAACATGCCATGCTTGGTCAGAGTAGCATGTTCAAAAAGACGACATAAAAACATTAAAATACTGAATGCCAGGTTCTGGTCAAACTATGTTTGTATCTTTTGTTGTTCTGCATGGGTTTTGCTGCAGTTATATGACCTTTCTATATAGTATGTGACAGTTCTGAATGGAGATGCATGCGTACAGTGCCATCTGGAAAAAGCAATTGAGAGAAACTGGCAGTTGCCCTTGGAGATGTGTAATCAAAGTTCAGCACAGATAACTTGAATTTCATTTTTCCTTCTATTGCAGGAGGAGCCCAGCCTGCTCTTTCCATCTTAGGCCTGAAAGACCAGCAACAGCTGATCGAGCAAATGCACAGGATAGTAACTGCTCCTGGAATCCCGGCCTGCGGAGGCCGCCCACAGAGAACTCGCTCATCTCCTCGCTAATTCCGAAATATTAGGTTTCACTAAATACCTTCTCCTCCACCACCTCCCCAAGGGAAGAGCTGTCACGGCCAAAGATAATTAAAATTATTCAAGTAGATTCTTAATACTCCAGTTGGCCTGCATTTTACCATGCCATTCCTTAACATCGATATTTTTTTTTAGTGTAGATTCTTTATGCATGCAGTTTTTCCAATAAAGCAAAAAAATGCTTTTTTTACAACCTCGCATGCTGGTATGCCTATGCACTTAGCATGTTTTCAGGAATGGTGCATTTGTGTAAAGCTCAGCTAGCATATGTGCCTCTTTGATGGAAGTTTTAATTGCACACTACTGTTCAGTGCTTTGTGTGTGAAAGTAAAGCAGACAACAGAAAACTTGAACCTGTTGCATATTCTATTGTCTGCTTTACTCTCACGACAAAGGCATTGAGCACTAGTATGTGACTGAAATTTCCATGGCACCTGCTTGCTGAGCTTTACACGAATGTTATTGGCAAGTTTTTACAACAATAGCGGGCCCTGCAAGCATGTTCCGGGAAACGTCCGAATGTCCGCCTCCGGCTGCCCGTCGGACGTCCGTGGGACGCGATCCGGATCCACGAACGATAGTCCGACGGACGTCCGCTGTACGTATATCGAACATAACCGGACTTCCGTCGGATGTCCGAAGGTCCGAAAACGGACGTCCGTCGGTCGACCGTCGGACGTCTATGGCCGTCTGGGCATGAAGCTGCAAATATTTCTCTGCTTTGCGGAGCACTTGTCGTAGAGAGATTTCGGCGAACGACTACAACTCACAATCGCTCGATCGCTGTTGTGGCGAACCTCGTTTTCTAAAGCGCTAGAATCGAAAACTGATGGAACCGCTGAGGTACGTTGTAATGCGGCAATTGTGGTATTCAGAAAAGCAAAGTGAGGAACAAGACAAGGAAGAAAACATGTTTTGATAGACAAGTTTAAATCACCAACCACAGTCAGTGTTACCGCCTCATAGTTTATTTTCTTCTCTCTCTAGTTCCTACAGTTGCTTCTATGAATATTCAAGCATATGTATAAATTATTCTATCCTGCTTAGCTAGCAGAGTTCCCACTGCTGGAACTGGTAGTGAGAAAAGTTAGAAGTGGCACAGGTCTGAAACGACATGCCGCAAACACCAGAATATTTCGTACACCAGACGACAGGTGCAGCCACTGCTCTTCAGGTAGAAACGCATACGAAAGGAAATCACGTCGGCACTTCTCGAAATTCCAGACGCCCGTGTTCTATTATGCAAAGACGCAGTCTCTACGTCAGGTCGCCTGGTTACGTGCAGCTTCTCGCAGCTCGGAATGCGGGCTGCGAGAAGCTACAACGGCATCAGGTAAGAAATTGTCTCGCCGTGTATGTTGGTTGATGCCAGATAAGAAGCGAGCATTTGTTGGCGGCGTCGGTAACTAAGGCCTGCGTCTCATCAAAGGCAAATTCGATTACACCACCTTTCTTCTTGGCCGCAATAGACGCGATGCTGGCGAAACAGGCTTTCGTCACGGAGTGTGCGTCTCTAGGATAGGGGATGAGCACTCCAATTTGGCACCGAGACTTCCTGGCGGAAATCGAAGACACGAGCCCTAGCGGTCGCTTTCGTCCTCCTTCTTCGGGCTGCTCCTATACGGGAAGAAAGCCGCCAAGAACTAGACGCAATCTTTTGGCCAACGTCGGCGTGCAACGTGAGCTACATTGTGAAATAATTAGTAGTGGCCGCGCAAGCAATCCTCCCTTGCCTCCGGAAGGCGAGCATATGGGGAGTCGGCACAGAAATCTCCTAGTGCCTATTTCATTCGACGCTATCTTTACAAAAACGCGAGATCCTGAAAACTGATCTTTCATAAACTGCCACATCCATTGCCGCCTTTATGGCCTCCAGTCAGCCAAGAAAAATGTGGGCTTGCACAGAGCGGTGCTGGCTTCCCAAGCCCGCATGTGGGTCCCTTCTTTTAGGCCCAGGAAGATATATTTCGATCAAGAAAGACCCACTGTGGGTCTGAATAGCTTTGGGCGGCCGAGGAGGTCGTATTTCTATAGAAGCGAAATTCCATAAAAAAAAAAAATAAAATAAAGCGGGTAAGTAGTGTGCGATGCCAGGTCACTTTAAAAGCACACCAGGTGGTCTAAATTAGTCTGAACCCTTTCACAACTGCATCCGATGCAGTCCTTGTGCCCCTTCGGAACGCTAAATCACACAAGGCTGACTCTTTAGATGAAAAATGCCCGTCAACCAGGAATTCAGCAAAAATATCGATGTGCGCTTATATGAATCCCCGACAGCCGATTCAGAAAGATCGCGATACTTCCATTCTTTAAGACGAAAGGAATACGTTTCGCGTGAGAAACGGAAAGAATAGTTTTCATAAAAAAAAATACATTTTCACCAGTAAGACAAGCTGCCGACGTGCTGTATTGAACGCTTTGTATAGAGGTTTTAGGCAGAAAAGGAGGGTTCAGAGGAGCATCGAGGCGAAAGCAGTTATACGTATGCATGTGGAACATCAAGAGAAAATTAAGATACGCTCGCTTAATAATTATGCAGTTATCATTGGCATGATTTCACATATTGTTTTCGTCCCGGTAGTTTGTGTAAGCATCGAGGTGGACAAAGTGTGAACTTCGACATTAGAAATGCACAGTGGTATTTTTTTTCATACAAAGTTTCACGGTGCTAGAAAGCTACACTAATGAAAGAGCCCACTTTGCCTGAGGGGCACTGGTGGGCTCAGGTAATTTACCTTGTTTAATGTCAAATTCAGCGTAAATATAGCGGATGACGTTGTAGGAGAAATAGTTTTCAGAAGTAGCATTTTGGAAGTCCGCTACAGTTGTGATGAACCCAAGAGATGAACAAGGGCACCACATATGGAATTTAAGGAACGCCAAGTTAGAGAAAAAAGGGGAACATTTACATAAGCGATTGCTTTGCTCAATCAGACATTTCAGTTCAATTCTTTAGATCGCAGAAAATCTGGCCGAAGTATGCGTCCGTTCTCTCAACGGTGCAAGGCTGTAATCCACGTTTTTTTTTTTTTTTAGTAAAGTTGTTTTTTGTCTTAGGGCATAATCGAATATGTAAAAATAAAGGAGGTATTAAATGGAAGAAAAAAGGTTAGCTGATCTAATAAAGTTCAAGAGAGAGCAATGATAAGGTCCTTGAGTCCATGAAGTGTATGAAGAGTTGTTCGGCAAAAGGCCCACTGCCGTCAGGTGCCGAATTCTCGTCGGCTTCAGTGCCGGGCGAACCCACAAGTGGTGAATACCTGCCTCGGGATCTGGTGACTTGCAGACAGACAGGACATCCTGGACGTTGATATAAATATCGATATTGCGGCCATGTTTGTATCACCACAGGTGTGAGGGCAACCCCGACCCTGATTCTCCGTAGCGCAACCTGCTCAGCGCGGGTAAGACCACTGGGGAGGGTTACCGCAAACGGTGGGACAAGAGCACGTGTGCGGCGCCGGAGGTGCTCCTTTTTGTGAGAAGCATAGTGGCATTATCCCTAGTAAGGAAGCGTGTCAATGATGAAGGTAGAGTCGCCTGGCGGGTTGCAGAATCGGCAGAGGTTTGCGAACTGAGTAGGTCACGTGGGACTCACTCAATTCGAATGGTTTGCGAGATGCGAGCCGCCAGACGATGTATATTCTGGCGGTTCTTCATAGTTCTTCCCGCTTAGTAGCGCCGCCTAGTGGCTGGCCTATCGGATAATTTTATATATGCAAATTTTAATGCGACTCCCAAAGCTTCTACTTAAGTAGCGAGAGCTAGCGGCAAATCGGAAAACATTTGTGAAACGGGTGAAAGCGTAATGAAACACGTTACTTCTCGTGTAGCGTAATGCATTAGCGCTCCACATCAGAGTGCGACAAGCTGTACTTCAAATTCATTCATTCTGTGCATTTATTGAAGGGATATCCTTTTTAGATTCAAGGTCTGCGGAAACCTTCGCAGAAAATTTTTACGTGAACAGACAGTTAAGAAAAGAAATTCTGCCTATACTGGAAATCCAGTCCACAGTCGAAAGTGCTAACCACTCGACCAAGCTAGCCGTATGTCTTTATTGCATTCGTATCACAGAAGCTATAAACTTGAGGATTTTACATAAGTCAGCCGCTTTACATGCAATAAGTGTTATTAAATAATGTTTAAATGGATCACTTTTTTTCGTGGCTTTTATATACCACGGTACACGTGAGCGAGTATTCAAAACATCACTTGGCTATACACAGAGCTCGTAAGAAGGCGATCGCAGTTCTATTCGTCCAACGTGAGGACAATAGTAGCGATAACAACGACGACGCAGTCAGTGAAAATGATCGAAACTAGAGGCTCGGTTTTAAGTGCAGGACGAGGCAACGTTAAGGGGTCCGCCTGGGTCCCAACGCTGCCGCTCACCCAAACTATCCGAAAAGTAAATGTTTCTTTTTTTTGGCATCCAAGGTTAGTCGAACACGATCAGATTCATGTGCCTTCGGTTGGCCTCTCCCCTTATATCGGTGGGGCCACTCGGAGAAATTTATCCCGTATATATTTGTTCCTTTCCTCTATATGTAAGACGCGGTACTCTTACTATCTCGGAATATCAGGCTTGCCATCCACCGGGCCTGTACAAGAAGTTTGTGTTCCAGATGACCATGGTGGGATTTGGGAAGCCGAAAATAATTGTTCACCTTATTTTAACTTGTTTCAAAGGGTACTGGTTCACCGCCTGGGTCAATCTGTAGCTCCGCTACGCTTATGCCGCGGCCACTCAAACAAGAAACGTGCGCTTAAATGCACGCTCGAATAGAAAGCAAACTTAATGCAAACACTGGTGAATTATTCCTTCAATGAAATGTCAACAGTAGTCATTGCAAGGAGAAGAGCATCAAGATTACATGACTCAAGATGATTTGATAATAGGCAGCCCAACTGGGTGATTACAGCCAAGATACTCCTCTTCTAGTCAATACGTTAACCCTGTTACTTAACAGACACAAATTTATTAACTGAGAGTTGTTAGAACCCGAACTGATTTTGAGAAGAAATTCCTTATTAAGTACTGTATCAACAGGCTGGGAAAAGTTTCTGATCACAGGGCGAGTTAGAAATTCCATATCTAGGTTATATACGATATTATGCATGAAAAAGACAAGTTTTGTTGTCTTGCCAAATCCATGTCTGAATCTATGCTTGCTATTAGAGGGAATGCTATATTAATTAAGGACTTTCATATTGTAGCTACACTTTATGAGTTCTAGAACCTTGCATGAATAAGAAGTTGTCTTCGTTTGGTCACGGCCAATTCCCCTTGTCGATACGTTGGCTCGGCTAGCCTTTTAGCTCCCCCACAACCCTTGTTCAGTGCTCTTTTAAACTGCGTAGCCATCTTCTTTCTGTCATTCTACGCTTTATTAATAGAAATGATATTTGGGTCAGTATCCATATACACATTTACCAATAGTCTTTATAAGATGTATCTGTATCTCTGGAGGTTACAAATAATGCAACTAGCACTGCTTCAGGTACGGGGTCGTTCAGCAAGGCCATGACTAAACAAAGGTGTACGTACATTTTGCGAGCCGACACAGTGCTAATACTATTACTTGTCACTCTAGGCAAGCCATTGAGCAAAGATGCCCTGATTCTGCTTCAGCCTAATTTTATTTATTTCCAATACCTCAAAGACCCCAGGAGTGCGGGGTTGTACATGTGGGGTAGGCTTGACCGTATTATCGCGATTAACAGAAAAAGTGTTCAATGGCGGCTTTGAAATGGCTTCGGTTAGAGTGAACCACGATGACAGCGGGAAGATCGTTCCAGTCGATGGCTGTCCTTACAAAAAATGAACTGAGGTGCGTTGTCGTTCCGGCATGTGGCGGATAAACAGCCAAGGTGTGGCTGATGCGACTGGATGTTCGATGAATCGGCGTGATGACTGCTGTGCTAGATGATAAGGCATGATAAAATTTATGAAAAACAAAGTCTAGATATTTTACGGCGTGCTTGCAAGCTTGGGAGACCTGCATTAGCTTTTAGATTAGTGGCGCTAGTATTTCGAGAATAGTCAGAGAAGATAAATCTAGCTGCACGGTTTTGGGTTAATTCAATGGTAGATATCAGGTTTTGAAGATGCGGGTCCCACAATGCGCATACTTCAAATTGGACCTTACAAGAGTTACTTAAGCTACATGTTTAACGGAGGTTAAACATGTAGCCTGAGCTATGTTGCGCCGAAGAAAGCCAAGTGTGTAGTTAGCGCCGTTAGTAACGTGTGTAATTGATGGAAATCAAAATTTAACGCCATTCCTAACAGCCGTGAGTGCATTCGATTTCATGCGAATTGATTGCTGATATTTTTATGTGTACCAAAGTGTTCTCGTTACACTAGAAATCCGCCTCCGAACCCAGGTTGAGAGGAAACTTTTAAAGAGGAGTCAAATTCCTATCGGCGTAAACCAAACCTGGTCGATAGCGCTGCAAACATTTGAATAGCGCAGTCATACCGGGTAGAAGCCACGGGAACTAAAAAGCTGATTTGTGCCCCACAATATAGATGGCGCGTCCGTGTTCTAGTGCGTCATCAATACCTGCGCTTCAAGGTCGAGTCGAAGATATGCGAGGAGATAATGGATGCCTTAGGATTTACGCAGTGTTTGTTGATCGTTTGGGGGGTGGTTGATAGTGCAGTTGCGTGATTGATTAGTCAGTATTGATTGGTGATTAGTGAATAAAACGAACGTGGTACAGATAAATAACCTTGTGCGTATGTCAATGACTTTGAACATGTGTGATGACCTTTGGCTAGTACCAGTGCGACAACTTTGACATTGTAACAGATGAGCGCTATAGTACTGGGGCTTCGTTTAAACACGTGTGTTGTCGGGATGGTGCTACTCGACGATCAAGGAGATGTCGTAATACGGATTCCGACAAGAAGGAGAAGGAAGCTCGGTATGGGGGGGGGGGGGGGGGGGGGGATTGAAGCAAAGACTGGGTGCCGAAGTGCGATAAGTCAGAAAAGGAAGCGAAGAGCATAAGCGTGAGGAGGAATTCGAACTGGAACGCCAGTAAGCTGCCGACGGTCATAAACGGCCCATACAGCAAAAGGTGTCGAGCTGAAGCGTCAACGTCGTTTAATAATAAGGACACAAGCGGGTGTCATCGAAGTAACAAAAAAAAAAAGCAATGAGCGCGCACGCTCTCGCGTCTGTTGTTAAGGCGAAGCTTAGCCATTCTCCTAACCTCTTTCAGAAAACGTTTTCATGTGTTTATTTCAAAGCAGGGCGCAATCTTAGACCCACCAAAGCCATAACGGAAATATGAGAACAGATCCTCAAGAATAAACGCACAGCCTTCACTTCCGCCTCGATTATTGCGATATATTTTCTGCGAGGTCTCCAGTGTCAAAACGCTTCTTCGCAGGAGAGGGCGGGCCAGATTTTTGAGCAAGAAATGAACGTCGGCAAAATCTCACGCGGAAAGAAAAAGAAGTTAGCTCAAAAAGAGCAGTGAGTCGTGCTGAATTTGGAGCAAGAAAAACATCTTAGAGAAAGAGTGGCCTGAGTGGAACTCGCCTCCTTGACTTCCTTTCGCCAGCTCCTATTACCAACATGAGAGATGAACATCGTAACGCTGTATTATGCATGCAGACTGCCTCCGGGGCATGTGTCCGATAATCACGCATCCTATTTCATCCACGCCTACGCGATTTCGCATAGCGTCCTGCGAAACCATTCAATATTATAGCACACGAACACATTACGTGGAGTGTTCACGAATGGAAACAAATAGGCGTATGGAGAAAATACTTCTGGAAAAGCAAAGAAAGGAACGATCATTATGCTCCTATGCATATTACAAAAATTGTTGGCCGGTATAGCATGGCCGGTATAGATTTGATGTTGGGAAAGGTTGAGGGTCGCCGGAGAAGGGGTAGGCAGCGAACGCGATGGTTAGATGGCATTCTCGAGGCATTGCAGATGAAGCTATGTGATGTCAAGAAGATAGTGAGAGACCGGAAAGCGTGGCGTGATATGGTCGATAAGGTCACGAAGAGTCGGACGCGACTGAACGCCTGAACTGAACTGATAGCATGGTTAAACCAAAGGCGAACTAGGCCTACTAACGCTCCAATGCCGGTGTGTCTACTTGCTTTCTGTCTGGGTGCAATCAAGAAGACAAAATGCGAGTCGAGTCGCAAAAAAAGGGTTTCCAGTGTTCCCCATTTGAAGTGGTTTATTTGATCCGACAAGACAGCGTTGCTTGAGCAAAAATATATCAACATCCAATACCGAGAAAAATTCTTTAGTCATCGTACATCTTCAGCCACACCGTTAACGGGCAAAATTTGAAAGACGCAGCCGAGAAGCGAGCTCCCGGAAGGAAGCCAAGCGGTATTCCTAAAGTAAAGCTTTCAGCTCACTTGCATCCGCTCAATACACCAGCGATGGATCAGCAGTAGCAAGAAAGTCCTCGTCTGATGATCGGAACCAACCGAGCGTAGCTAGGGGACGCCTCGTTTGGCTTCTAGGCGGGGAAATATCGCGAGCGCTTCTTGTTTGCCCTTCGACGTGCGGCAGCGCATCAGGGGACGGCAAAAGAAAGGCGTCCCGAGATACAGCCGGCTTCGCTTCATGGGCTGTTCCGTACTGCCCGGCGCCCGCCGTGGCCCCTGCATGACTGATGGTGGTTTAGCTGTAAGGAGAAAACCAGCCGCTTTCTTGGAACGACTCAGGGAACGCATGGTCTCAACGGAGAATAGTGCTATTCATTGCGGACGCCTAAAAACGTCTATGGTCCTCGCATGATGTTTTGTCAAGGAAGCACTGTGCAGTTCTAGACTTTTCTTTTTTTTTAGTTTTTCCGATAAAGTGCTTATGGTTACAGTCATACCCTGGGAGCCCCTTGCTTCTGTTATAAGTGTTCGAGGAAAACGGAAAGGAATGTAATGGTGACAGTAGGCATACACAGCTGGTCTCCTGAATTGTAACGAGGAGGCAGCTGTTTGGCTCTTTAAACGTCTTCTCAGCATTTACCAACTTACTCGTCCAGCCGCGGTGACTCAGTGTGGTTAAGGGCGCTCGAGTGTTTAACTCAACGACGCCGAATCGAATCCCGCCGGCGCTGGCTACTTTTCGATGGAGGCGAAAAGCAATGCACCCGTGTTCTTTGCCATGTCAGTGCACGGTAAAAAACGCCAGGTAGTCGGAATTGCGGGAGTCCTCCACCACAGCGTCACTCAGAGCCTAAGACGCTTTGGGAAGTCAAATACAATAAAACTAAACCAAACTAAAATACCCTGCGTTTATAACATCAGTGAGGCGCTCTAGGCAATAGCCTACCATGTGTAAGGAACAAAACAGAATGTGACTATATCGTACTGCACGGGCTACACTTTCTGTTTGCTGTTCCTCTAGGATGCATTTAGTGGTAGTGGGACAGTTCAGTACGTGATTTATTAGTGGCAGGGGCACGACGGGAATGTTCTTGGTTATGTTGCATGGACCCCTGGCCGCTGGGCGCCGAACATTCTGGTGTCATGTCGAATACTTTCGTTGAAACAACGTGTTTTTTTTTTGTTTTTTTTTTTTTCAATATTCGTTAGCCTCGCGTCAACACGGTGTCGACTGAGCCTTAAGTTACTTATAAAAGAAGTAAAACTGACTGAAAAAGCTGTGCTGAAACCTGCATATGTCGAAAAACGTATGAAGAAGTGAACTCAGAAATGAACTTGAGAAATACCAATAAGTACGCAAACAAATTCAGAAGTAGTCAATGTAGGTTTACAGGAAAATAAAACTATCACTCTATATAATCAGCGGATAACGTACTGGTAAGTATTAGTAGCGATATAAGTGAATTGTTCTCGTGGCCTTCTTACAATCATTAGATATAGGGTGTGTGTCATGGAAGTTTGCCATTGCGAGCGTATTTCTCTGCGTTCCCAAGGGTATGTACTCGGAGAATGAAAAGAGGAAAAACTAATTACCATGTGCCTTGGGGCTGGTACACACCCGAATGATCGGTATAAAACATGGGCAGGTGCTTCGAAACGATTGTTCACGGTACGCTCATGCGTGGATATGCGCAGCGGCTTACATTTCTTTTACGTGTTTTGCAGCATTTAACGGTGCATGCAAATATGAATCAACAAGCTTGATGTCTATAATATATGATGTATAGGTGAATTAAAATGCCCTTATATTTTTTTCATTGTGATACTGAAATAAACATTTGTGTCGTCTCCGTAAGAGCCGCGCATAACTCCATAAAATGGAAGAGCGAAAAGAAACGACGTTGTGTGAAGGAGAAGTTCCTCAGAACGGAAGTTTTTCTCCGAGGTGCCAAACCAAAGATCTTACTGGGAACCTAAAAGCACTGTTGATTACAATATTTTCAGCTGTACGCAGCGCGTAAACAAAGGAAAAATTAGCAAAACGTTGGCTCCATGCAGCTGGTGGATTTTCAACGTGCTTTCTGAAACTTTTCAAAGATAAACAGACAGATTAGCTTAATCTTTAGGTCCACTGGCCAGGGCTAATGACGTCTGGTGAGTTTTGTTTCAAGGCAAGCATGCACTTATTTTTGCGTTTAGCAAAAACGGCATGGCCTATGTGCCTTTGTTAAGCCTTCAATATCTGGAACGCGTCGCCTATCAGAGTCGCTCGGAGCAGCTATAGTGAGCAGTGTGTGCATAGGTCAATATAAATATCTCGCCTATAAGCCCCAATCTCCACCATGAGACACTCTAGAAAGCCTCCACCATTCAGCCACTCATTGGTCTCCCCCCCCCCCCCCTTACCTTCTGTGACCGGACTCGACAGCCCTAACGGCGTCTAGATCTTCCCTTTTTATTTCCCTGTTATCGTACACTGACCCCTCGCCTACATGCACTCGTATAACGCTTCCAAACATATCAGGGATATATTAAAGCATTGCTTATATTCCTCCGCCGTTTTTTGCTGATATCTTTTTTTTTTTCATTTTTTTTGTTGCGCGATTGCGAAATGATGCTTACCTCAATTTACCTTTCCATTCTGCCGCTTCACGTGCGACTTAACTCGTTTTCGACTAATCCTGATTTTCTCCGCATGCTGACGCCCGCAGAGAAGTTTCAAGAAATCTTCGAAGATGTCGCATAAAAACAGCATCCAAATTACATTAGTGATGCATTGAGAAGGCAATCGACGTAAACTTGAATCCTGTGTGTAATCAACACTGCCAACGCGCATATGTCTCATTAAATCACGTATATCTCCTAACGCGACAGCGTTGAAGGCCACGTTCTCTAGACGCTCCAGTGCCGGCATTGTCACTATCGTCGTTGCGAGCAAAAAATCACGCGCTTGCCTCTGACAGGGGGTAGCGGTAAGTCAGAACAAATTTTTATCATACTGGCTGGGAATCTCCGCATCGAAAGGTGACCAGCATCAGCATGCAATTTTCGGATGCTTATGAAGTGCTGCGCCATCTAGAAGCGGCCAATAAAAGCTGTCTGCTATTGCAGTCATTGCTTCTGAAAATCGGTTTATTTCATTTTTTCTTTTCCCTCTCATTCACCTGAACGACTCTTACGCCTAACAATTTTTACTAATGCACCTTTTCAGCTGATCGTAATTGTCAGGTGGTTGTGCATTGATCAACAATTTGCAATTTCACAAATTAGTGTATTTTAAGACCGCGCGTGCAACCACTATCGCTATACAACTGAATTTTCACCAATCGAAACCGCCATTATTTGATACATGGGTCCAATGGGAAGTTTCTCCACAGATATAATATCAAATTGCTCTGGCGGCCCGGAGCACGACCGTGCGCTGATTGGTCTGGTTCTGTGACGTCACGAGACCACGTGACATGGCAGAATTGGCAGGAACTGCTGACTTGAGTAGCTCCTTTGAGATCGGAGGGGGAGATAAGTATCTCAACCTTCGATTCCGAGTCGCACACATTAAGCCTACACCCGGCACGCGCTTCGTCAGGCCTTGGTTGAAGCGGCGCTTTTACCTTATGCAGGGTTCTCGCATACTCTAGTGACGAGGATGCTTGAGATAACAAATGCGGAAATTAAGCAAGCAATGCATGGATCCGCAAGGACAGTCCAGGCTGAAGCAACTAACGCGTTCGCGCCATACCCTTAAAGACGGCGCTTAAGTGTCTGTTAAAATTTCAGTAAAACATTTTGTAATTTTCTCCCTCTCGCTCCTTAAAGACCGATATTTTCCGTTCTGCGGCTTCCTTAACAATAGCATTTATTTTGTGCCTGACTGTATTAAACCTATCGGTAATTAGAAGACGACGATATCTTGGTTGCTGTTTTCTTGAGATGCGCTTTCACTATGTAGCATCAGGAAAACTCTACGTACTTCGACTTCAGTGAAAGCAATAATTTTGGCGACGATCTTTCAAGGCTAGCTATCGCTGCGAAAGTTCAGTGATTAAGCGTTATCTTACTCGTTGCGTGGTACCTCGTTATTGACAGAGCTCTTGCACCTCACTGACCATCAGAAAAGAAAGATAGCATGCATTTCTGGAGTTGCGGTACTGTATTAGGCGCAAGTGCACAGAACAATTTCCATGAAGCCAGATGAAATTATCATTCATCTTCCTTATGCCTGTTGCTATTTTAACATATTTGTATTACATTTTTGGGTAAGTTTAACATGCCGCAGAGATATTAAAAGAAAGTTTGTCAACGGGGAATCGCTGTCATTGCAGGAATTGTTGCTGGCTATGACTGCTGACACAGCACGAGACGCTCAGAAAAGCAACTCGCTTCGGAGGAATGTACGATGACGGTGACTAAGCACAACTGTGGAATTTCTGACTCCCTGTGCTTTTCCCTTTTATCTGCTTGTTTTTTTTTTTTTAGAATGTTACTGCTCCCCCAGGGAGGAGGCTGAAGAGTTGTGCCGCAGTGACCAAAGCTCAACTTAAAGGGACACTAAAGACAGCCAAAGATGGTATGAAAATCTAATAAACTACATTTGGTGACACTGTCGCCGCATATCCGGCAGCAAAAAATAGAATAATTGCTGAGATATTGCGATAAGAAGTTGAGGTTTTTTCTTGTTCCCGCCGGTCGAATTCAAACTGTGCCCTCCGACTACGTAGTCGGAGTTGAGTGACGCACACTATGACGTAAGCGGAGACTCCGTGATAGCTAGCCAGCCGGCGCGGCCCGCGGCGTCGCATCCCTCAGGGGCCAACATGGCAACAGCGTACTCGCAACGACGGCCTCAGCCGAAATAAATAAAACAATGAAGAGAGTAATTTACCGAGCGATGGACCCATAAGGGAAGAAAAAAAAAACATAGAGCGCTTGTAATGCACAATACTTTACATGTTTCTCAAGCTTTTGAGCTTGCACTGTGTATAAACAAACCGAGCCCTCGGTCATCGCAACGCTTCCTGACATGTTTACATACAAATAAGATTTATTTACCAGCAAAATAGTGTCCTCGCTGCTGCGCTTGTCAGTTTTGAAGCTTCGTCGTACTTTTTCCTTCA
The DNA here is from genome assembly GCF_055883805.1 of Amblyomma maculatum. Classification (NCBI taxonomy): domain Eukaryota; kingdom Metazoa; phylum Arthropoda; class Arachnida; order Ixodida; family Ixodidae; genus Amblyomma; species Amblyomma maculatum. The sequence goes on from NC_139346.1 coordinate 73,044,307, forward strand.
AGGTTTGTGCTACAGCTCCGTGTTCAGCGAAAATTACGTCCACGGTAGCAGAACATGACCGAAGTGCCGGCGCCACTACATTTGCCAGCGCTGTGAAATTCCACATGTTAAAATAGATCCAGTGCACAATATAGTGCGCATAGGCATCCAGAACATTAGTTGCAAGACGTGAGAGCAGGCAGCATACGCCGATGATCAAGAAGTTGTAATGTTTAGATCGGCAGCAGAAACACTTTATTGTAAATGGGGCCATGACATAAAAACTAGAAATATTTCTCAGGTACCTGTGGCGCGGCGTAGCCTAGCGGTTAGCGCCAAACGTTATGGAGCAAGCAGTAGCGAGTTCGAGTCTTGCAGCTACTGACGTTTTTTTTTTTTTTTTTTTTTTTTTTACAAATCGATTTTTTTTTCACCTTTTGTAATGTATTTCTGGTGCTTCGTTATTTTTAGTTTTTACTTTTTACCTGAGGCCCTTTTTTTCGCCGGGCGACGAGCGCAATATATCGACGCTCTCCTTGGTATGAGCGGCAAGTATGCCCCTTTTGTTTACAACGCCTGCAAATAGCACGTTGAAGGTCTTGTTGACGCAGTATATGTTGGTCAGATGTGCCATGATTTAGTGAACAATTGAATGATAATGCGTTTTTCCTTCGGTACTTAGCATATGTATGCTTTTAGTGGCGTACGTAGCTGCAGTCAAGCGGTCAGGTCGCAGTCGAAGCGGCAACGGCGGCGATATGTTGGCGCAGAAGTGTGAACGAAGGAGCGTGTCGGCGGTAGCGGATTTCGCTCGCGTGCCTCCGAATGCTCAAATGGGAACCATCAAGGCGCATCTGCTGCTCCAAGCTTGTAATTCAGGCGCTGCAGGTTCAAACAAACTATCCGAGTGCTTACGAAATGCCTGAGCCGAAACATAACCAAAACTGAAGTGGGCGCCTGTGGCGCCTCCAAGTATATTTTTGTATTTGCCTTGCAACGTTTACGTTATCTTTTCGCAGTCGTTTACGTATGATAAAAGCATGTTATCATGTTTGAGAAAAAACGTACTACCGCATTCAAACATGCAATGTAATTCGCATTTGTCAGCCTCCGGGATTCCTAGCGCGTCACGTGATTTGTAGTTGCGAGCCTCGGCCGTTTGGCTGTGGTGGCGATACCTGTATTTCTGTTATTCTTCTTTACTACCTTATAACAGCTCTGTTTTCAGTAAGAGTGGTCTTTTTGTAATCAGGAACTGGTATTCTATCGATGCAAACCCACTTCCTTTCTCTCTTTAGTGTCCCTTTAAGCCTGCACATCCCACATGCAGTGAACGAATGGGCACTCGAAGCATCCTCCACCCATAGCCCCCAAACCTCTGCAGCTCCCCTACTCTTCGCGAGGCTAAGAGAAATTGTGCCCTGCTGTGGTCAACTCGGACACGTGAGATGTATATAAAAAAAGGGAAAGAAGAGCCGGAGTGCTACCGGTGTAGGATGGCGTTGGAGGGGGAGGGAGAGGAGGACTGTTGAATGGGCGTTCTTTTCATTTTTGGCTTTTCTTTTCTCGCTGCTCCTTGTTAGTTCGGGCGTCAAGTATTAGGGCCTAGATCACTGACCGACCAAGCGGTGAAGATGAATGAAAAGGCGCTGTTTTGTTGCCCCCACACCGTTGCACAACGCGGAGTACGAGCTCTGCACTCTGCATTTGCATCATCTGGCAGTATGCATGGTAGTGCTCGCTCAAATACCAAAGATAACAATACACATAGAAGGACCGAAATGTAAGCAGAGAACGGGATAGACATGCACATATCTTCTCGTTTAACGCAGCATGCTGGAAAGTGAAAGCTGTGTGGCATTACGAAGAACAGCCAATAGACGAATATTGCTCTAGGAAGAAATGAAAGGTCAAAAACGGTATCGGCGATGTCATTCGGGCTCTCACTCCACTTCTTGGACCGGAGGCAGAAAAGATAAGGTCGAAACATGGCGGGTGCATTATTCTCACGTTTTATATAGAGTCCTCCTTACACGGGGTATCCAAGTCAAGATGAACGAAGCTTAAAAAAAAAAAAAAAAGGAAAGTAAAGGTTTATTCAGAATGCATGTCTAAATAGTGTTATCACACTTTCTCTGATTTTGCGCTTGGACATGCTTTGTTATTTGCATATATTTGATGTATTAGTCGACATAACTAAATTTTCGCAATAATTGTTTTAAGCAATAAATAATAAAAGCTCAGGAAACTTTATGATAAGGGAAGCGCGCGAGTATCCCAAAAAAATTCCGCCTCAGGTGCTTGTGACGCGGTAGCTTTGCGTAGCAACTTTTATTCGACAAAAGATGAAAGCCTGCGTATTTAAGAAAATACATATGTATATAACAGCCTTCGTGCGTCAGAGTCCGCTGCGATTAAACCGCTGTCATCTGCGCCTTCTCAAAAAGTTGCTAGGTTGAGGCCATTTGCGAGACCGACAACGGAACTTTACATTACTGGTGGCTTCGCGTTCAGCGTCGTCGGCTGTAGCCGAAGTCGTTGAAAAGCGCTCTGTCTGCAGCAATTTACACTGAACAACAGCGGCCATTTCCTGAACTCATTGTAGTCCTTCGCGCTCTTATATCAGTGTACTTATAGCAACTATCCTACCAAAGTAAATTCAGAGCCGTGTTCAGTGCTATTACCGGAATGTGTAGCTGAAATGTGTAGCTGATATTGACATCAACCTAAACAATCGACACTTCGCAGATCCTTCGCTTTGGAACACGAATCCTCCTCGCTGCTCACTATAGCTTAGGATAAGGTGGTGAACGAATGTGTTTGGTCGAGGAGAGTTTCTGCGTTTGTATCGATCTATACAGGCACATTCGTCTCATTTTCACCGAGTTGTTTTTTTTTCCCGCGCATAAACCTACTCTACTCTAGAAACGACGCTTATTAAGTGCATCATTGTTACGTACCCGAGCAACAATCAGGATTCTATGACGTCTTGCTACAATTTAAACACGCAGTCAATCCTTGTGGATTTTTTCGGTTATCACATTTATAACAAAGAAGTGGATGAAGTACACAACCGTGAAGATACCGGCCAGGTTACACACGCCTGGCCGCGTGTAACTTGGCCAGGTTACACTTGAAGTGGAAAAACAGAAGGTGGCGACGCGCGCGTCACACTGCTCAGCATTGAGTAGGCGGAGCAGCCACACAACTGCAGCACAAGCCTCTCTGTATCTCTTTCCACCTCTCTCTGTCCATCTTTCTCTGCTTAATATTGAATAGGATGAAGGGGAAGTGGCGATGCCCGCATCATGCGAGCTAACGTTGAGGGGCAGAGCGGCCACATAGATGCACCCAGTGAGAGTAAGACAGTGAAAGGGGTGTGTCTGTTGCAGGCGTGCCGGCTGTCACAGGGCAGCGTTGCACAAGCGTTGCACAAGGTGCTCGTTGGACTTCGTATCCGAGCCACTCGCCGCGTCGTGAAGCAGTTTGTGCTCACTTCCGCGCCTAAGCTGTGCTACGCACTTTCTTCGCTTTTGATTAACTATGCAAATCAGCCGTAATATTTTACACGTATTTATATCGCAGAGTGCACAGGCACGTTGCGTTTCCCCTCTGTCGAAGCTCGCTGTAGCCTCTCGAGGGTTCCTTCTTTTGGCCGGAACATCAAAAGGTTGTATATGCGCGAATAAAATAAAAAAGCTATAGGGGTATAAACTGGTATTTTTACGCACTTCTCATGTAAAAATTACTGAAGAGAAGAGTAGCTAAAACAACATTTTTAAGCATACTAGGAATGAAACAAATACAAGCAGGCGTTTCCGTGATCGATTCTTAGGATTTCTCTCAATTATACGCGCAGGTTGAAATCAACTCTGCTTCCTTACTTTCTGGGGATTGAAGAAAGTTTGTTGTCTGCATAGCAGGAAGAGGAGGAGAAGGAAAGGCAGGGAGGTTTACCAGGAGAACTAACCTGGTTTGCTCCCCTGCACTGGGGTGAGTGAGTAAGTGGATATAAAAGTGATGGTTAAGAGAGGGTTACAGGAATATGAAATCAATAAATTAGTGAAGTCATTATAGTCAGTAAATCACAGCCTATCGGTCAGGCTTGTGGTTTTCATGGAGCGGAGCAGTGCCTGGGAGGCATTCACCACCGACGATCGCCGCGGCCAGTCGGTTGTGAGCACAGATTCTTAGGTATGCGTGTACTAGATGGCTTAGTGTCTAGTTGTCAGCATAGATTCCTATGTAGATAGATTCCTATGTAGGCACAATGATGGATGGATTTGAACCCGTGGCTTCCGGCGACATTGTGAGTCCATTGAGTGGCCCGGAATTGCGTAAATGGGCTGAGCTGGACAGTATAACCTATATACTAAGTGGTTAAACACTAGAAAGCTTAGATAGTGACATTAGTTATACGGATTTCGGTTCTTTTAGACGTCTCTTTGCGCTAACAGTACTGACCGGCTGGCTTTGCTCGAAGGTTTCGTATAGCCTTTAATTTATGTATATATTTTCTCAGTTCAAAATGATATTTACAGTCAAAAACGTTGTAAGCATTTCTTCCAGCAAAGGCTTTACACGCTAATTATTTAGCCGAGCGTTGGCATCGATCTCCGACTGAAACTAAAAAATTAGACCGGGGCGCGCGCTTCAGGCCAAAAGTGTTCTTTTCTTCCTTTTCCTTTACGCTTGCCTAGCAAACATCTGCCGTAAGGAGTTCGCAGATGTCAATCTAAGCCATTTGTATTGAATACCCCCGTCATATGCTCGCGCGTTTGCGATGAGGTAGAAGAAGACAAAGGAGGAACCTCCTAGCTTCAACCGGTGCACTCGCCACTTATTGTCTAAAAGGACTCGAAGCAAGTTATAAATCAACAAGGTATTTCGGCTGTTGCATGAACTCTTTCTACGCTCTAATTTTGCTTTCCAACCGGCCGTAACACATGAAATCAAATCGCTCTGATTTCCTTGCTAACCTTAATATTATTTTACATAGTCCTATTACGAGAAACGAAGCCGTGTAACTAATTCGTTGGTGTCAGTGCAGCGCTTTCGTCTGTATTGTAGGCGATCTTGACTAGGATATATTTTCCCACAGGCTGCCTCTCCATTATGTCCCGCCACATGTCCAGGTTCAGTGGACTTTTTGGTGAGTACGTGACTATGCTACTGCTGTCGCAGGCATTAAAAGAGCTAAGGAAATTAGTTTGCAGACAGATCAAGGAGCTTCCACTTACAGCTGTAGCCTGATATGCTTTAAAACAAAATTTTGAGCTAAATTTGTAGGATAGCTTTTAAGAAGACTGCGAAAACGATATGTTCGACGGCACGAGTTACCAGCTTTGCACCAAACCGATGCTTCTTCATTCAAATAACTTTTCTTCGGGAAATGGCACCCCTAGTAGTGTTTTACGCAAAAGGAAATATGCATGCCATAATCGGTAGTTCAGTGAGGAATGACCCATATGACACGTAGTGGAGCGTCAACTGGCGCGGATAATCTAATGACAACTGTGGTAACGATTGCTAAGATCTAGCTTTATTGGCAAAACAGATTACCTGAGACGGCATGTTCGAAACGTTAGTCTGCAAGCCAATTTAGCTTCATTTCGTCTCTTCCACATGGAAGGGTGGTCTAAACGACCGTGACAAAGGATATGATGCTGGAAGAGTTTTCTGAAGTCACAACACATGTAACTAGAGCGCGTCGGACTGTTTTCGTCTTACTGCGTGCAACTAACATCCAATGTCAACTTAGGAGGCAGATATCTTGAGGTAAATATATTTGCTCTTCGATTTCACATTTATGCAGAGCAGCAGTATTTGTTGTGCTATATCTTTCTGTTTCCCTTAATTTGGGTCTTAAGTAGTATGAGCTTGTTATGATGAAAATAATCGTTTCTTTCTTGTGTACCTTGCATCTGCCCATCATTTCTCTACTTCGAATTCATCCTGGGAGAATCCTCTGTGTTACTTAAGGTACCTTTTATTTAAAACAGATCTCTCAGCGTTCTCGACGAGCAGTCCACGGCGGAGGCGGCCGCGCAATCAGACGGAGGAGCCCGAGCTGAGCTTCGGTGACCTCATCCCTGCACTTCCCTCAAGCGATCCGGAAAGGTGGGGAATATCCTGCGCTATTCTCTTCTCAGCGTCACATAGTTGGCAATTTGCGGGATAACATTCAGAGAGATGCTTTTATTCAAGCGCACATTTGACACCAAGCTATGGCCAGTAAATATATTTAGGCAATGTTAACAGACATTAATAATGCCTAGTGAGATAGAGACAAACGCCAGCCAGTAATAGACTTTTTAAATGCAAAAATAAGGAATCGACCATTAGTGAGGGCTAGCACATACTCGATGATCGTTTTCATTAGTTAATGAAGTCCAAAAAATAGCAAACGTATTGCACGCGATGAGAAAGAGGCACCTGGGCGAACGAGACTGTAAACTTTGCGTGATTAAGAAGACAGCAATAGGCGTAGGGCGAGGAAGTCTGGAGGATAAAGAAACACGTTTCTTACTTCTAAGAGAAACATAGCAAACACGATGGCGATTATTATGGTCCCTATCGCGCCTTTGATGCTTATTACTACTATATTGCAGCTAACAAGGAGGTGTACACGTTTGGCCGACTTGGCAGTAGGATTTAAGCGGGGAATTAAACTTCTATAACATGTTATAATTTTACCTATTTGCTGCCTAGCGCTGTAGCGTTCGCGGTAACAAGCGCAATGAATATCGACCTATCTGAAGACAATTGGATGCAAGGATATAGAATTATGCTAACAGCAGAAGCGGCGTTAAATGGAAAAACTGTTCGCTCAGTACAAGGTGGTTAAATAAAGCCAGCGGACGAAAACAGGCCAACTAAGCAAAGACATAAAGGAACACCAAAGGCTTTCTGTTTGTTTACTTGTGCTTCTTTCATTGTATATTTAAAATGAAAACATATGCTCGCTACTCAGTAGCTTAGAACTAGCAGTAGTTGTAGTAAAGCCACCTGTTAGATGCACAGGCGATGGTTTTGGCCTAAGGGCGTAGAGAAGATTCACTGAATACGTTACAGCTTTGGCAAAAGCAGATGCGGCTAGCTCGGTATTCTAAACATAAAAGCAAAACAAAATCAACGCCGCCATGCTGAGGTACTTAACATTTCTTACTACTGTGGTTGAAATGCCCCGATTTTCATAGTTTTGTGCACAGCGTTGTTTTCGATTTTATCCGGATATTGTTATCACGCCCAACAAAAAGGACCTTTACTGTTTCAGGTGGACTTTCAAGAGGTACCTTATCTTATCCGCATCGGTCGCAGCTGTACTCAGCCTGGTGACGGTGTCTGTGAGCGTCACCACCGTCGTCGTGAAGAAGTCCGGTAAGACCACAAATAAACTGTCTCTCGAAACTGCTCGCCTCGCTGAGTTTGCGGAGCAGCCTCCGTTTGCGGTGCCGGAGGGAACTTTTGCCATCGACGCCATTTATGGAATGCATATTGTTTCATCCTTTCTCTACATTTGTATGCTATAGTGCCATTTTCTTTCCTGGGCCCCTTATCTACCATTGTTTTGCGCAGAGAGCAGTGTAGCCATCCGTACCAGGAGAACGCTCACAGACGCAGTCATGTAAAAAGAAAAAAACTTGCAGCTTGACTAGGTGGTTACAGTCTGGTCTCACAGACCTTGCGGTAAAGGTTTGTATTCCACGCAAAGAGATGTCTCCAGTGCCAGCGTCATTGCACGCCTTCGCTGGGGGCTCAAAATTTAGTAGACGTGCTTAATTATGGCACAGGTTTGGCGAAGGTAAATGAGGAGATATTCGTTTATTCGTTTATACTGATACGTGGAAAGGAAAGGCCAAGATATTAGTCCAAGATGACAACGCACACAGCACACAGAAACACAGCAGCGTCAACCGGGCACCAACCGACACTGCTCGAATGTCATCTTCACCAAACCTCACTGAGATTCTTCTTCTTCCGTCCTTATTCAGATATCAGTAGATGCATCGCCTAATGTAACAATATATATATATATATATATATATATATATATATATATATATATATATCGTGTTGGATTGTAGAACTTTTCGTAAAGACGTTTCACTGAACTACACGATTTTTCGGCCTGCAGTAAAGCTAGGACAGCGCTGCAATGAACAGCGTTGAACGCGACAAGAAGCCACGCCTGATAATTGTTTGATGTTTGCAAGCATTACAGTTTCTGTCATAAAAGTTAGTGTCAGAAGCAGTAGTGTGCATTGTCCTCCGCGCAGCTTTTTATTTTCGGCACTTAGTCATATCACAAATGACACACCTGTCCATTCATCTATTCATTCAATGCTAGCATATTTTACTTTCTCCTATTCAGATCTCGTGCGAAGTGTGTAAGCTTTTCGTGTTAGGTATGTGTGTCAGTGGAAAATACTTTTTTTGCGGAAAATTAACGGTGAGCCAGTCCCAGGGTATGCTGGAATGAACGCAGTGCCTTTCAGGCGCATAAGAGCAAGATGATGCAGCACTATGTTTTGAGTACAACCAGCTCAGTCGTTCAGTCGTGTCCGACTCTTCGTGACCCTGTGGACCATGTCATGCCACGCTTTCCGGTCTCTCACTATCTTCCTAACATCACAAAACTTCATCTGCAGTGCCTCGAGGATGCCATCTAACCATCGCGTTCGCTGCCTACCCCTTCTCCGGCTACCCTCAACCTTTCCCAATATCAAATCTTTCTCCAGCGACTCCTCTCTTCTCATCAGATGACTAAAGTAGCTGAGCTTTATCTTTAGAATTTGACCCTCCAATGAGCAGTCAGGGTTTATGGTCGACAATATCGACTGATTTGATCTTCTGGCAGTCCAAGGAACTCTCAAGAGTTTTCGCCAGCACCCCAATTCAAACGCGTCAATTCTTCGGCGGTCAGCCTTTTTCACAGTCCAACTCTCGCATCCATACATCACAACTGGAAAGACCATAACAAGAGTTATACGGATCTTGGTTGGCAGACTAATGTCTCTGCTCTTTACTAGGCGGTCAAGGCTAACCATTGCTCTCTTTCCCAGAAGCAGGCGTCTCCTAATTTCATAGCTGCAGTCTCCTTCCGAGGTAATCTTGGAGCCCAAGAAGAGAAAATCTGTCACAGCTTCCACTTCTTGTCCATTGATGCTCCAGGACTTAATACGGCAAGACTCCATGATCTTTGTCTTTTTAATGTTCAGTTTAAGCCCAAACTTCTCACTCTCTTCTTGTACGCGCATCAGAAGTCTCTCGAGTTCCACTTCACTTTCTGCCATTAAAGTGGTATGATACGTTTTCCAGCAATCTTCGCTCCAGCTGAAGACTCGTCCAGACCGGCCTTCCTCATGATGCACTCTGCATATAGGTTAAATAGGCAGGGCGACAGTGTGCAGCCTTGCCTCACTCCTTTCTCAATCGGAAACCAATCAGTAAGACCATGCCCAGTTCTGACTGTGGCCTCTTGTCCTTCATACAGGTTCCTGAGGAGACAGATGAGGTGAATTGTAACTCCCATCTCTCGGAGAGCTTGCCAGAATCTGCTGTGATCTACGCAGTCAAATGCTTTCGCATAATCAATTAAGCAGAAGTAGATGGGTTTCTGGAACTCTCTTGCTTTTTCCATGATCCAGCGAAGGTTGGCAATTTGGTCTCTAGTTCCTCTGCCCTTGCGAAACCCAGCTTGCACGTCCGGAAACTCCGATCCACATATTGCAGCAGCCTACCTTGGAGGATTTTCAACATCACCTTGCTAGCATGCGAAATAAGCGCGATCGTGTGGTAGTTGGAACAATCTTTGGAACTGCCTTTCTTTGGAATGGGGATGTAAACTGAACTGCTCCAATCCTGTGGCCACTGCAGGGTTGTCCAAATTTCCTGACATAATGTATACAGAACATTAACAGCGTCATGGTTGAGGTTTTGAAGCAACTCGGTTGGAATTCCATCAATTCTGCTAGCTTTGTTCTTAGCAAGGCTGGCTAAGGCCCGTTCAAATTCACTCTTCAGGATGCCCGGCTCGAGATCAGTAATCACAACCGTCTTATGTTGGGTTTGCACATTCGGGTCCTTCTTGTACAGTTCTTCTGTGTATTCCTGCCACCTCTTCTTTATCTCTGAGGCTTCAGTGAGGTCCTTGCCTCGTTTGTCCTTTATCACGCCCAGCTTAGCACAGAAGCTTCCTTTGATATCTTTGATTGTCTTATACAGAGCTCTTGTGTTCCTTAATTGGCTGTTGTCCTCAACTGCTTGACACTGTATGTTCAGGAAGGCATTCTTATCTCTCCTTGCTATTTTCTGAAAATCTGCATTGAGAACCTTGTATCCTTCTCTTTCCCCCATAACTTTTGCCATCCTCCTTTCCTCAGCTGTTTGCAAAGCCTCTTCAGATAAACAGTTCGCTTTCTTGCTTTTCTTTTGCTTTGGAGCTACCTTAATAGCAACTTTTTGTATTGTATCACGAACATCGGTCCACATCTCTTCGGGCTCTCTGTCTTCTAGATCTAATTCTTGAAATCGATTCCTCACTTCCACAGCATATTCTAATGGAATTTAATCCAGATCATACCTGAAAGGCCTTCTAGCTTTCTGCGTTTTCCTCAATCTAAGCTTAATTTTGGCAACAAGAAGCTGTTGATCGGTGCCACAATCGGCCCCAGGCCTTGTTTTTACTGCTTGTATAGCGCTTCTCCATCTCAGCCGGCAAAGAATATAATCGATCTGATTCCTGTACAGACCGTCCGGTGAAGTCCATGTGTACAGGCGCCTCTTGTGCTGTTGAAAATGAGTATTCGCTATGGTCAGGTTGTTTTCTTGACAAAACTCTACTAGCCTCTGCCCAGCTTCATTTGGCTCGCCAAGGCCGAACTTGCCTATAATTCCGGATATTTCTTCACTCCCGACCTTAGCATTCTATTCCCCTATGAGAAACACGACGTCTGATGATGGGGTGCGGTCTAAAAGGCATTGTAGGTCCGCATAAAATCTCTCAACGTCAGCTTCTTCAGCAGTAGTGGTCGGTGCATAGACTTGGATAACTGTTATGTTGAAAGGGTGACCTTGGATCTGAAGTGAAATCATTCGGTCGTTTTTGAGGTTGTACCCTAGCACTGCTTTGCCCATTCTTCTGTTTACTATGCGAGCGACGCCATTCCTTCTCTTGGATTCGTGCCCACAATAAAAGACATAATGGTCGACGGAGTTAAATTCTCCCATTCCGGTCCACTTGAGTACGCTGATACCCAAGATATCAATGTTCAATCTGTCCATTTCTCGCTTGACGATATCCAGTTTACCTTGCGTCATAGATCTTACATTCCATGTTGCTATGTGATATATCTCCTTGCAACATCGGACTTTCCGGTCACTTCCCGACACATCCACAACTGAGCGTCCTTTTGGCTTTAACCCAGCCGCTTCATTCGTCCTGCAGCTACTAGGAATCGCCCTTTGTTCATACCCAGTAACACGTGGGACGCCTTCCAACCTTAGGGTGGCTCATCTTCCGGCGCCATATGATTAATGGTATTGTGGCTGGCCATAGGGATTTCTTGGCAGGAAATACTGGAGTGGGTTGCCATTACCTTCTCCAGTGATTCACTTTTTGTCAGAACTCTCTGCCGTGACCTGGCTATCTTGGGTGGCCCTACACAGCAGAGCTCACAACTCCATCGAGTTTCGCAAGCGCCCCCGCCACTACAAGGCAGTGATCCATGAAGGGGTTTACAATACGTGGCTCAAATGAACTCACTCGATGCTCGTTGTCCAGCAAATACGTCAGACCAATCATTCATGGCAATCATGTTAACAGGCAACTACAAGCAGCTAACCTGTCCTATAACCAGGCTCTCGGAGAAGGCGCAATGAAAACAGTCGATCTTTCGAACGATTACATCCGAAGCGCCAAACAGGGCGAAGTTATCCCATGTATTTACGGCGCCGTTCCCGGAGTAAACGGCCAATACATTTCAGGTAGCACTTTGAAATGGCTCCATATAATGGGTCATCATGGTCGATCGTGCTTTCCTGCGATTGACTCCTAACAGGTGGCAATAAGGAAGACCATGATCAGAATGGCTAGCACGGAAACGTGAAATTCATATCGGTAATGGTTAATGGTCTAGTTGTTAAGAAACAGTTTATGCAACGCATGTTATACTGCAAAGAAAAGATAGAAAAACCACGTTTTTATTGCATAAACAACTCGTTCTGAAATCGCTTATAAATTATCAATTATTTATGCATTTTTCTCGACGATATACAGCCAAGAAATGCAGAAATGTCATTGGCTCCCTTTCTTAGGTAGCGATGATAGGCGAATACTATACATGATGATATATTTCTAGTAATAGTTCGCGCATAATTCCGAAAATGAAAACATCCAAATAACATTTAATTTTATAACCATGGATTTACATTTAACTCTGTGGCAATAAAGAAAAATCGGTCGTAGCAAGCACGCTACCTAATTATGTGACGCTGGGTTAGTGAACAAAGACAGCAGCAGGCTAGATCTGTGTGATGTTCTTATATTGTGGGTGAAATATTGAAGTGACGTTTACATGCTACACCGTTTCATCCTCAAGCATTTAATGTAATATTCAATTTATGTTTACTTTCAGCGCCTAGGACTGACCATGTTAAAGTGGAAGAGAAACCAGGTAAGCCATATTTATTAAAAACGTTTTGCTCAAAGATGACGTAATAAGCGTAGGAGCGTCTCATTTATTGGAGCCTGCAATACATTTTATCCAATATTTCTAGGACTCGGATTTATATTTATATAACGCGGAATTCGATCAAATAAAACAGCTGTGCAGGCAAATGAGTGCATTGTCTTAATATACATTTTTAACACAAAAACACAAGTTGAACGGCGCTCTTCAATTGGTTTCCACTCCGTTGTTAGTTCTCAATACGCTCTAATTAGAAGGCACTGTGGGCAAAAGTTGAACGGAGCATATAGCACCGCACGTAGCAGTTGCATGTTTGTCTTTTCACGGTAACCGTTTTCGCACAGACTGCTGTCACCGCTTGGCTATAACAACCGAGCAGACAGTTGGAATGCCAGTGCATTATAGATGAAGAGCAAATTTTGAAGGCGACAATGGTAGAGTAGAAATCAATTCGGCAGCCTTTCCTACAGCATTTTGCCCTGTCTCTTCTTTTCCCCCTTCTCTAAGCGTAGTACAGGTAACCAATATCATCAGCAAATATATATCTCTTTTGCTAACAGTGGACCCACGTACCATAGATTTGCATTAGGGTAAGTGGGGACTTGGGGGAGGGGCATACCAGAGTTTCCTGAACATGCGCTAATGCAAATCCGTGTTTTATTTTACGCGTACAATAATCCTCAGTTTACGACAAGTGTGCTGTGTCGTGGGTTACCTTTTGTCGCTGTCCCTTGTCTGTTATAAGCTAGTTTATATGTTGCAGTGACGTAATCAAATGCACCAACTAGTCCAGCTGTCTTCTTTGATGTTTGACCACTTGGCCTATAGCACGAAGATTTACCGCCGCATTTGCAGCGCCACGTGTTTCTAACGACGTTTTCAGGGCAAGATTTTGCAAAATAGACGTACCCCGCCCGTGACTGCACTGAAATCTATCGCTGCAGCCTGAGAAACACCAAGACCTGTTTTGCTAGTCCTGCGTACGATTTTTTTTTTCTGGCGATGAAAGAAATGCTCGTGCTTTGCCTCACGTAGACGGTGCTTAAACGAGGGTTGTTTCCGTTATGTCATAATGAGTTGGCTATTCTTCTAATCGGAGATGTTCAGAACAGGAGGTTTCAATGTGTAGAAATCGCTCGCACGTGCTAATTCGAAGTTGGCGGTTAGCACACGCAAATAACCATAGCGGTAATTCAGTAGGCACATGGAACATCGCAGCAGGGGGTCCAAACATCGCTTGTTTGAAAAGCTCTCTTCAGGAGCGTGAATATTTCGCCCGCTTACCTGAAATATGTGGGGATGTACATATCATTTATACTTTATTCCCGGGCCTGCACTTTGATTAAAGCCGCGTGATGCCCACCGCTTGTCACATGCTGACGCTTTGAATGACTACAGTATATGTCACCGAATGTATAAAAATAACGCTGCAATAACACAGTGTGCAACGACATTAACATCATTACCACACCGCAATTGTACAATCAAAACTAAAAAAAAAGAAAGGTTTCGTTTAGTTGATGTTGCCAAATTGTCTAGCATTCTCGGAACATTGGCTATCAGGCTCGTGAGTGCAGTAAGTTTCCGAAGAAAAACAATTCAGCTCTTGTTATGTCTCTTCCGCAGCTCGCCTCTGGTAACCCTGTTTGGAAAAAAACATTAGTTATATCCAAGTCACTATAGCCTGCCTGTTTTTTATTTTTTTGTTTCAAATCATCTCTTGTCGCTCAACATCGCGGCTTGCTGCAACCGCTCCGACGTTACTATTATGATATAAAGAAAATGTGATTTATCTTTTCTTTCAACGTATCAGAATATTACAGGCGTGACTGCGAAGCTAATCAGATGATATATTTAAAAATATGCTTTGGAGGCATCCAAAGACCTTATTAGCGCTGCAGCGCCGGTGTTGGTGGACGCCAGAAAACAGATCATTATGCTAAATATATGAGCTGTTTGCGTAGCGCTAATAGTAACCTTGTAACTACTTTGGTGCTTTAATGCAACTGAGGATATGTAGCCAGCCGTTAGTAATACAAGTATCAGCTTTTTTAAATGAGACACTCTAGGAGCTGCGCAGTCATGTCAATCACTACACGTTCCAGCGAGGCACTTTTGCAACGCAGCTTCTCTCCTCTGTGATGTAGTGTATCGAGCAGCGACGAGCTCTGCAGCGCGGGTGGGGCACTGCAGGCCACGTGCAGGTGGATTCTGGAGTGACGTCAGTACTTGACGCCACTTCGCACCACTGGTTTCTTGTAAAGGGCGCGTGATGGACGAAATTCGTTGATCCACGCCACCAAGAGAATTACAGTTTTGAACACTACCAACCCACTATAAATATGCTTTACAATGAACCACTTACGAGCAAACGTTGAAAATTAAACTTTTAGAAGTTTGATAACCTGCACACTTGTTAAAATGATTCGCCTGTTTACAGACGTCAGCCACAACTGTCATGCAGCTCCGATGCAGCCATCTGAATATGTCAAATATTTTTGTTGAAAAATTCTCGCTCAGCTTCGCTAAAACACCCGGTATACCGCCAAGTGTCCTTTAATGCAGTGAACACGATGAGAAGACTAACAGGGAGATGGCGCGAGATTCGCATTTCGCAGGAGCGAAATGAGCCCCTGTCTTTCATTCCTTTGTCTGTACGTTAACAATCAATAACGCCCCTGTGTGCATCTGTTGCAAAATGAGAATAAATATAAATTGAATAGCAGACATCAAGCTCCCCGCTGAAGTAAGATTCATGGCAAAAAAAAAAAAGAATCTTTCTATCAAGAAAAAGGTTTCAAGCTTGACTCTCTTTTCGTCCGCGCCTTACATGGCTTCCAAACGTACGTATTTGGAAGCATCAAACATAATTTGCAGTCAAGACGAAGCTGATATCATTGAAAAGGAAATGACTTGTAACGTGATTGCTTCAGCAAGTTTTAAGCGAATCCGATATAGCGACTGTTCTTGAAGGGTCTGCCAGCCAATATCAAGCAGAGTGCCTGCTTTGCATGCATAAGTAATGTTGCTTAGTTTATGTCGCTGTCTTAGTATCGTAAGAATATTACCTAAGCGTAGTGGGCTTCTAGGAACTCGTATTAATCAGGACAACAAACTTTGGCATCTCGAAATTGTCTTCGTCATACCACTGCAAGAATCAGAGCGCGAGTTTTTTCGTCCTTGCATGTGAACCGACAGACTCCAGGGTACCGGCCTGCAGCGCCCGCTTTCTGCTGGCTTTTTACGCTCGATTCGGGTTTGAAAACATTTTCTGTAAGATTAAAAAGAAAAAGCAGCCTACATTAGTGAGATATGCTTTTGCATTTATCTATGCTTTTCTTGCAGAACAACCAAGACTGAAAAGTGCATTTTCCTGCACGTCCAACGCTTGTGTAAGAGAAGGTAGGTCGAACATTCTTGATGCTTATAAAGAGATGGTATCTGTTAAAGTTTTAAGCCGAAAAATTTCAAACAGTTATTGTGTCTGAATGTAATATTCCGAATAGGCATATATGCACAACACGGGTGATCAATAAATACCCAAATTAGGTGCGTACATTCAGGACACGAGCCAAGAAAATCCCTATTTAGCCACGTGAGCTGAACTAGTGGCAGGCTGCAGAGCAGAAAAAAAGCAGACATGTGTAGCTTCTACGAGGTACGTTATGACAGTTTTGACAGAATCACGCGGACAACACAGCCATCATGCAAACGAGAGGAAGCAGATGTTTTTCTTGTGCGTGTGCGAAATTAGGAACCTGTTTCTGATCAAAAACGCAGTTTTGTCATGAAGAGGTCCCAATAGGATATCTGAGTGGATTGTGATGCCCCAGCTGGAGCAGAGATATAGCATCTTCCTTACTGTGGCTATGCCGGCCTTCTACCCGCCTCGATATAAAGAAGCATGTAATGCTGTTCATGTTAATCATGGTGTCATCGCTCCATGTACAAATCAGCGTGTTTTCGAACTGCAGTTGTACAGTGATGGAGAGTGCGAGTGCGACAATGAAATTCACGTTAATACCTAAATGCATTAATTATTAGCTGTGCGGTGGCTTTAGTATCCGCTGTTCAAGGTGGCGGTTGTTTTCAACTTGAATGTTCACCCCTCAAATCTATTTTTAGGCCTAACTGATAGTGCGCTCAAGAGCAACAATCGACGTTTACAATTATATTAATCTTTATTCATTATTATTCGGAATTTACCTTTTCTGTCGAATTTCGCTGTCTATCACGTCGGATTTGGTGGAGTCATATGCGACCAACGCCGTATTTTTCATATCCTTGATGGGTTTCTAATGGTATCGTATCGACAGCGATCAAATTTTTCTTTGGGCGCCTTGCAGCCCAGCGCATCGCTCAGTCGGTGAACAAGAGCGACAGTGTGGGCCCGTGCGATGACTTCTACACATTCGCCTGTCAGGGCTGGCTGCGCGACAACCCCATCGTCAGCGGCGCCTCCCGGAACTCGTACAGCCTCGAGATAAGGGAGCGCGTGGAATCCGGAATGACAGCCTTCGTCGAAGGTAGGCCCACACCGGTTCACATGAAACGCTCGCTGTTTCCCATTCATGATAGTCACTCAATCACACGACATGGAGTTAAATGCCACTTCATGACGATACAATGTACTTGTTTTGGTGATATATTTAAATAAATCCTATTCTTAGAGAATACTGGCATTCTAGTGGAAGAAGAAACGGTCACAGTCAGGACATGTGATGCCGAGAGAGAATAGCCGATGGTCGCTTAGGGTAACAAACCGAATTCCAAGGAAAGGAAAGCGCAGCAGGGGGCGGCAGAAAGTTTGGTGGGCGGATTAGGTTAAGAAGTTCTCAGGTATCAAGTGGATGCAGCTAACACAGGAAAGGGTTAATTGGAGGTATATGGCAGATGCCTTCGCCCTGAAGTGGGTATAGTCTGGATGATGATGATGACGATGATGATGATTCTTAGCTATTATTATCGAAAAGTGTACCACTGGTAATTGACAGTAACCTTCGGCCACACGGGATGAAACCGTTAGTTTTTTTGCTTTGAAACTTCTCATAGAGTTGTTTATTTTTCCCGTGGTCACTGCTCTGAGCAGTGAAAAGGGAAACGTCAGAGCGTTTCGCCACAGTTTCCAAGACCTACCAAGACATCATGCGCTAAATCAGGCCACCGTCGGTGCAGAACCAACTAGCTTCATGTCTTTGTTTTTTTTTCTCTTACTCTTTAATCAATTATTTTTGAGACATTAAAAAAGTAAACATCTTTGTGCCCATCAATGCCGAAAATTAACACAAACCAAAAACATTCTTTCATGCTTTCATTTGTTTCGCTTCAAGAAGTTGTGTAGAAGTAAAAAAAGAAAAAAAAACTAAGAGGCGATGTACCCACAGGAGCGCATAAAATACTTACACGAGTAGGTTCTAAGTGCTGTTCACAGCATTATAGAATGGTAGAAAAAGAGGGAATTATGAAATTATTGAGTGAAAGAGTGAAAAAGAGTGAAGCATTTAGGAGTCAACCACAGTTTCGGTGCTAACTTTAGTGTATTCTTCCAAGGTGGAGTGAACTTGTAACAAGATTATAATATCCATTAGCGCCCAACCAAGCTCAGCGATACGCATATTAAGCAACGGTATGCGACTTTCAAAAAGCTTTGTAGCTGAGAATTTTGCCCGGTCCCGGGGTTGTGTCGGGAGTACCGCTAACCGTAGCATCCGCTCTACCGATTCGGCCAGCCAAGAGGGCTACCAGATCAGTTGGTAGGGTGAGAGCGAACCAATAGAGGCCTCCCACTATAGATGGTGCTGGTCAAATCTCTTAAATGTGTCCATCAAGGAGAATAAATTTTATAGCGAAAGCTCTACTGCTCACGTTCCGCAGCTCGTTATTCCGCTATGTGTAAACTTTGGCGGTCACCATGGCAATGGTGCGAGTCCCTCTCACAGCAAAGCGCGCACTCCGTGACATCGGTTGTAACTAAATTTGTAAAAAAAAAAATGTAAAAAAAAAACACTGCCGTTTCGATCCTGCGCAAGTGCGAACAAATGATCTTTCCTCTTTCTGGCCCGGACTCGAGACCGTTATGCTACTGTAACGCTTTTTAACTTTATTGCCAAATTTATGATTCCTTTTTACACCATAAAGAACATTACTCCACAAAAACACAACATCGGTTGAAAACCACGTGGTTTCGGGCTGCGTGATTTATTAAAAATCAAGCATAGTCAGCAACACTTCCATTCTCGGAAACCACTCAGGCACTTGGTCTTCTGTATTAAAGACATCAATAACACTCGCAACGGCTTCTCGAAAATACTGCCGTATTTTCCTCGCATCAATGTCTGCATGCCTGAAAGCTATTCTTGATCGCCGGATACTGTGCAGGCCCTATAACATGATCATGTCCAGCGGTAGCCTATCATCATCTTCAATTGGTAAATATCGAATCGCGAATGGATCCACGGGTAGGCCTTTTTTAATCGTTCGTTGTAGGATATCCCAGAAGAAAAACGCTACCCAACAGTCCAAGAAAACGTGTTCGATAGTTTCCGGCTTGCGGCATATGAAGCAGTGATTTCCTCAAGGTACAAAAAAAAAACAAGAAAAAAAAAACCTTCATTTCTAAACAGGTCTTAACTTCTTGCTCCCACTGGTACAGCCATATTTTTTTACTCATTTAAGGACTGAATTACATTGCCCTGCACAGTACAACGATCTGTACAAGGGATCGGGAGAAAGAAATATGCTACTGCCGCTGTCGGTCACACCTTGCGCTAAGCTGCAACAGACTCCCGCGCTGTGCAGCAAAGATCGTGGTATTCCAAAAAGTTCCAACTGCAACATACCCTTGCTATGAACAGTGAACATCGTCGTCTTCATGGTGTTCCATCTGTGCTGCACTTTTATTTAACCTTGTAAATAACCCATCTAGCGCGCCATCTGGGCGAGTGCAGCCGAGACGGCGAGCATGCGAATCCGGTAGATGGCATGACAAAGAGCGATGTGGCGTAGTGTAACACACTCTCGCTGAAGATAGAGACCGCATCATTGCCAGACAGGCTGCCGAGACCATCGAGCAAATAATCACAGCAGTCGTCGACCGGTGCGGAATAGAGACAAGATCCAAGGAACAGCTGTGAATTCGATGTCAGCCGATGGCGAAGGCTTTTGACTTTGTCCAAGACTGTTGAGCCTGCACAATGTTTTTATAAACTAATGCTTGCTCATAAAAATCCGCTCAAGTGCTTAGATGCATGCTAATGAGGAATTATTGTAATGAAGACGAAGTATTGCAGCCATACATGAGTAAAGAATCTAAGCAAATTGCTCATTTAAAAGGTATAATTCAAAAAGTAGTTGTGCAGTTAGAGCATCGGCGGCTTCATTGAAAAGCGATTAAATTTCCTCCTAATAACGAGGCGTTCCATTCAGGCGATTTTCATATCTCTTTTGTTAAAAAGTTATCGTTATTATCACATTGCTACTCAGTTATCAGGTTCAATTAGGAAATTTTTTAGGCGTTGGGTGAGAGACTGTCTGTCACTAAATTCAGTCCTAAAATTAGTATCCCTCAAGGGTACGGCTTATGCAGCATGGACAGCCTACGAGATCAGCAGTGCTAATAACGACAGAGAATGTACGCAGCTCGGGAGTGCACATATTATTGTGTCAATAGATCAGAGATCTCTGAAACTAAAAATGCATTTCTTGAGCTCGTGCATAACCCGGAATAAAGAGCGCACAGGAGGTGTAATTTGTAAACCTTCGTCTCACTTCTTCCTTTTTATTTAATTTCATCAGTCGCATGCACACAGAAATTTATGGCGATGAAGACGTAATGCTTATACTTGCGCAAAAACCCCAAGTTTAAATTTTGTTTGGTTTGGTTAAAACGGCCATGATACTGTCACAGCACATCCAAAAACGATTTTAGCTTAACTCAGATTTTTCAGTTCCTTTCCTGCCTTCATTTCCTTTCATTAGAATTTACATCACGTGAAACCAAATCAGTGAACAAGCCGAGTGCTTATAATATGCGGCCGATGCAATATAAGAGCGCACTTACTAAACGCAGATAGATGCAATGCTACCAAAAAAATATTTGACGGTGTCAAACTTCCGCAGCTGCATCCGTCATCTAAGGCACAGATTGGGAATAAAGTTTCTTTTGTTAGGCTCTTTCCTGCATTCTTTGTTTAATACCCGCATTGTTTTTTCTTGGTACCGGGCTTTGTCTCTTATAGAAGAGAGTGTGTTTGCAACCTTTATACCATTCGGTTCATTCCAACCTGTGAGTGTTAGGTGCCTTTTTTGTCGTCTTCAGCACGATTTTCAATGCGTGTCGAATTGCATCCGGTATGGCAACACCAAACAGACGAAGATGAAGAGAGACAAGCGGAAGCCTGTTCCACGTTTTTTTTTTTTGGCGTTTTGCGCTTTCTCTGTTCGATGTGATCTTCTCAGCTTTGACAATTCTCTCGGGCTGTTTACACTTGTTTTTCTTCTCCATATTTGCCTATCCCGCCGGTGCTGCTTTAGGGCCCTTTAAGGCAGGCACCCTTCGATAAATGCGCATACGAAGGGTTAAAGCGAGGTGTCCTCTGTATTACTGCCGTTGAAAAAGTTGTAGCCCGCTCACACAGAGCACACAGCAAACGAATACAACGAGGACGTGCTACAACAATGGCGCTAACCGAACATGTTAAGCCGACAGGAGCCTCGCAAAACTAGAAACTGCTGTTTGTTCACCGTATATCGTGTTGGAGACCGATTTTACTTCCAGTTATATTAGCAAGAAGGTCGCGAATAACTAAGATCAAGCATTGGTTACGCTTCACCTCTCACGGGAGTGCATAGCATTTTTATCGGCGCACTACATGTGTTTGCATGCGTTGCTGAACAATGCCATGCGGCGTACTGGCTGCGCCAAACCAAATATCGATAATAAGATTCTGGAAAAGATATATTCCTCGAAAACACACTGATGAAGATAAATGAGCGCGACGTAAAAGTGGAAAAGACAAACTCTCGCCCGTGCACGAACATTAGAGTAGACGAGACTTATATCGACGAATTTTCGTACATTTCTCAGAATAGTTCACGCATCGGAACAAAATTGTTATTTTGACTGAATATGAGAAGGGATTCGTTGTTGTTACTATATAACAGCACGGGTACCAAATAATGTAAAGGACAAGCACTGTACTCTGAACGTAATCCACTTAACAAGTACGCGTTCCATTTGTATCAATCAAAGATATTACTCGTTTAAGAGCAGTTCTGTAGCCGCAGCTTGTTAGGGGGGCAAGCTCTGATATAAATATTAAGATGAACGACCGAATCAGAAACAATGCGAAGTAAGAGGATTCAAAAGGGATTCAACAAAATACTGATCCTGCCTGTCCCTTGTAGTGAAGCTTCATCTTTAGTTCATGTAGGTAGAATCATGCGAATGCGTCTTGTACGCGTTCATTCGCTTGTAAATAACGGGACTATATTGGTCTTGTATATTTACAGCGGAGACAACAGGGCAGGCAGACGGCAACGCAGCTTACAACATGTCAGCCGTGAAGAAATTCGTCAACTTCGTCCGTGGTTGTGAGCAGAAAGGTGAGAAGACCTAATAATAGCTATTAAGTTTCCCGGCACGCTACCCCCGTGACATTTATGGGGTTCCACGTTACTTTAGCCAAGGCTGAAAAACGTAGCCTGCGTCTAAAGGTAGGTCGTACTTAACCGGCTTTTTTGTGTGTGTGGTGCATCGGGAACAATCAATCAGTCTTTCTTCAAAGTGCGACATCTGTACGAATTAATTAATTAATTAAAATATAAGTAAATAATGAATGAAACATTATTTCGTTTTGCCGTATCAAATGTGTGCGTGATAAAAACAAATACTCCAATACGTTCGATATTTCCGTCCACCATAAACCTCAGCGGGGCGAATTCGAGTGGACGCAATATCAGCCTATAATGTATCGATTGGTATTCGGTGCTGAAAATAATGAGTCACCAGCAATGCACTAGCCCTGTTCTTACGCGCGCAAACTTTGTCTTTCACCTATGTAGCGGCTTTCACGCGCCACTGTTGCGGCATGCGAACTGAAAAGTTTGAGATGGGTGATTTTGCGAGTGATCAACCTGCCTAAACACTTCACCTTTTAATTCCCTTGCATACATTATGTTTTATATGCACACTGTTCAGTGAGCCAATATTGAAATTAGTTTTCTGAGAATGTAACATTTCTAAATAAATAAATATGAAAGAATTCACGGCAGAAGCAGCTTTTCCGTGCGAAGCACTTTGTCTCTACTTGCATTGCCTGTTTATCTGAATTTGGAAGTTATTGAAAAGTCGTGAATAAAGAAAGCTATTCACGGAAAAGCCGCCTTGTTCTCTTTTCTTCCCGAATATTAACATTCTCGCAAAGGAAATTTTCCTATAGGCCAACTGAGCATTGTGCGCATACTATACAATGCAATCGAGAACGTATGAAATCCTAAATATTTAGGCAGTTTGATCTCTCGTGGAATGCAAATTCTGGCGGGTTTTGTCCAAACACAAGCCGCATGTATTTCAAACCAGATGCTTTCCTTAACACAAGCCGTGCTTTGCAGTCGAAGTATCGCTGGGCGCATATGGCGACCGCTACGCGAAGCGTACACCTCGCCTTAACCTCTATCTCGCTAGGCATTACCCTCATTGTATGCAAACTTGACGATGTCAGAGCTGAGGACATCGCGTGTGTCTAGCCGTTCCCAAAAAGCGTCGTTGTTTACACGGAAGCGAATTGCTCTCACTTCCGGCTTTCGGATGCTCCCCCTCGCATCGCGCGGAAGCACCTCTTCGCTGTGAAGCTGTGCCCGCTTAAGCCTCGAGCATATTCTCTAGGCCTTTCTTTAACTGGGCCTAGGTAGAGTCTTATCATGAAAATAATGGACGCCAATCGAGAACTTCAGTCATGTAGTGCCAGGTCAACATTTTATGTTTGTAGTTGATTAGGTGGAATTCTGTAATCTGCATGTTTTTCGATTAAAAAAAACTAGCGCGAATTTTCTTAGCGAGAACAACGTATTACGGATGTTGAGTTGCATGTTGTGTTGAGGAGAGGAGAAACATTGAGATTCCCGTTGACGGGGTTACGTGTGATCGTTGTCTAAAATGTGTTCTTGCGCTGTATAGGTCGATGTTTTCCGTCGTGTATTGCAAATAAATGGTGCGAGTGAAAGGCATGGCTACCGCGTGCAACTCATAGCGAACACGCCAATCTGTACGTGTAATTTGTGACATTGGGAATAGTTAAGAATAGCCGAACTTCTATTCCCATATGCTTAAAGCTTGAAATTGTATAGTGTAGCTGCGATATTCTTTATATTAAGATACTTTTTGGTAGGCCCCACATGCGCGTAACTTAGCATATATTTTGTGGCGCCCTGTAATACTATTCGGAGTATTTTTTCTGCAGCGTATTTCTCGATACCAAAGAATAATGCTGAATATTTCGCACAATTGGTGTCACGTTTTTGAGCGTTTCTTTCTCTTTTTTGTTTTGATTTCGGCATATAGGGCCTTTTACATGAGCTGAATCAGTTTCATGGTCTTATTTAAGCATTTAATTAAAATAGGGAAAACAAAATGTCGGTGCTCACGCGGTGCCATTTCATGCGCCCAGTTACGCTTTGAAGAAAAAGAGCAGCGCTTGATCGACAGTGACCCGAGAAAAATAAAACGGAGCTTATCCTGAACTACATGTAGTTTCCCCTTTTCATTCTTGTTTTCTTTTTCTACCTACGACAGTTGAATAAGATATTCGTTTGAACTGGCTTTTGGCGACCATCTTTAGTGCCATCACTTAGTGGAGAAGTAGGCGCGCACTTTGTATGAGACCGGGCAAATTTTCAGCGCACTTTGAGACGAATGCAGACACCTGCTTGGGCTGTACACTTCGACACTATCAGCATACAGGCCTTATTTTCGTTGAAAACGCAGTGGTGAGCACTGATTTTTTACAGAGCAAGAACATCGTCGTAGTTTTTTGTCGTTTCCTGCCACCTTTCTCTAAACACCGAGAAAACGAACAACATAAGAAATGTGCTTAAAAATAAGGGATTATTCTCTATCCTAAACGAACCCGAACGTTCTGTGAATATTTCAAATATTTATTGTTATTCAGGGTTAAGAAAAACATTACGTTGGCCATAACCAAACGTAGCCGAAGTTGGGTGACAGGATAAATAGCCATTCATTTCACCCACCTGCAGTACACCAGTTCTTATTAGGTTTTTGCCCAAGTTGCGTGAAACACTTGATGTGATCAGTATCAGTATTCATCTAAAATATTGTTCTATTTCTTCATGGGCATGAACGTTCATCGTATGATGGCTGTCATTTTAATTTTTGCAGAAATAAGTACCAGTTAAAATAAAGGCGCGTGCATTCCACGTTGGTCATAAACTGCATTCTTGAAATCGCAGCATAGTCCCCCACATGTATTTTCTCCCAATCCCCAGGCATATTTCACCTCTGAGCACAATTTAAATTTCCAGCCATCACAGAGCCCCTCTAGTTTAATTTCTGAGCAATCATAATTAGGACCAACACAGAACCTTATACCACATGACTAGAGTAATAATATTCCAACCAACGTTTAAATGCATACGTGACGTTGAAACAATATAAGTATTTTAGTCGCTCTGGTCGCTTCAATGGAGTTTTCATTTCAAGACTAAGAAATGGCCATGCGCGTATCACATATGACTTTTTTTCAACAAGACATTGAGAGCCAAACTGCCTGCGACGAATTTGGGCAAGTACTTCAATTTTTACCCCTGTATTTAGATTAAAACGGCATATGTAAGATTTGGTTTTGCTATGTTTATGGGGTTGAACGTCCCAAAGCAACCCAGGCTATGAGAGACGCCGTAGTGGATGGCTCCGGCAATTTTGGCCACCTGGAGTTCTTTAACTTGCACTGACATTGCACAGCACACGGGCGCTTTGTTTTTCGCCTTTGCCCGAAAAGCAAGCGCCGAGGCCGCTATTTAATTCCGCATCCTTGGGCACAGTAGTAGAGCGCCCTATCTGCGCCACCGTGGCGGGGCGGTAACCATGTTTGATTGAGGTTCGCTTAAGAACTTATTTTGTTTGCTTGGTTCATTTTTATCAGATGGCGGGTTAATTATTCGTCAAAAAAACTGCCTCAACTTAACAAAATCGGCATTGTTTTTTCAGTTTACTCACAAATATATTAACGTTAGATAATTTACCTTAGCCCCGCCGGGATGGCGCAGTGGTTACGGCGCTCGACTACTGTTCCCAAGGGCGCGGGATCGAATCCCGGCCTCGGCGGCAGCTTTTCGATGGAGGCGAAAAGCAAGGCGCCCGTGTGCTGTGCGATGTCAGTGCACGTTAACGAACCCCAGGTTGTAGAAAGTTCCGGAGTCCTCCACTACGGCGTCTCTCATAGCCTCAGTTGCTTTGGGACGTTAAACCTCACAAACCAACCAACTAACCAACCTTTTTCGAAGTCATGCTTTAGAAAAGTGTTTAAAAACATTCAATAATTTGTCACTCATAACGTCTTAAGACTACCTCGAATTAGGCGGTTTGTGACTGCAGGAATTTTCTATTCAGATGCCCAGACTTCGTTCTTTAATTTCTTCTATTGCGAGTTCAATTACAACATCAAGGGTGATAAGGCTTACATAAATGCAGTTCATAAATTAGCCGTAGTATATCATCCCAAAGGGCCGCCATTCCTTTATCTCGCTGCATGCGTCCTGCTCTACAACGGGAGCGCCTCGCAGAAACCATCGCCGACGTGGGAATGAAGCCATTGAAGCGAGTTCTGGCCGACCTCGGCCTGCGGAGCTGGCCAAGCGTGCGAGCCAGTGAGCCAGGTGTAGAGACTGTGGCCGGAAACGTTGCCAGGGACCTTGGCGAGTCGACCGTCTTCTCGGTGTCGTACGGGCCGGACCTGGCGAACAATTCTCGCAACATCATTACGGTGAGGGGGTGGTCAAGCGAGAGATAAACATTTCAGCGGATTGGGCAATCTACTTTCAAGACTTCACTGAGCATAACAATGGCTTACATTTTTCTGAGCATACTTCTTCGGGACGTCCTACTAATTTTTTTCTTGTGATTTTCTCTAGTCTGCTCATTGTAAATCCCATACAATACTCGGGAGCATATAAACATGTAGGATAATTTTCTTAATTGTTTAGTAAATGGGGGCTGTCTATTCTTCCTCTAATCTGCGAAAAAAGAGCAAAGTACAAGGAGCATACCAAGCGCAAAGTTGTCATTCTATGTCTGATAAAAGGTATTGAATTTTCGACTGCGTTGTAACCAGGGTAATGCCACACTGGTGAAGCCTTAAAGACATTACTTTTAAAGCCATCGTGTGAGCGGGAAGACATTTCATGTATAGATTGTTTCAAATAGAAATAAAATTATGCCTGCTTGCCCACAAGACCAAGAAATAACGGCTGCATTTCCCAGCCGATCGGATCCATTTTGTTTGC
The DNA here is from genome assembly GCF_055883805.1 of Amblyomma maculatum. NCBI lineage: Eukaryota > Metazoa > Arthropoda > Arachnida > Ixodida > Ixodidae > Amblyomma > Amblyomma maculatum. The sequence continues at coordinate 73,071,498 of NC_139346.1, forward strand.
CTATGCAGATTTCTCTCTTGAAATCAGTCTGTTGACTTTATGAAATAATATTCTAAGCCAGCAAAAATATATGCGCAGTGCATTTATTTGCTTCGAGCTTTTATCTATGCGCCCCGCCGCAATGGTGCTGTGGTAATGATGCTCGACTACTGTGCCCAAGGATGTAGGATCAAATTCCGGTCACGGTGGCCGCTTTTCAATGGAGGCGAAAAGCGGAGGGAAAGCGATGTGCGATGCCAGAGCACGTTTAAGAACTCAGACATTTCCGGAGCACTCCAGTTCGGCGTCTCTATTAGCCTGAGTTGCTTTCAGACGTTAATCCTCATAAACCAAATATTGTAGCCAGAGTGGGTTTATGACGCTCGCTGTGTTTTTCTGAGTGCAATACTATAAACCATCGTAACTGATTTTCTTGTTGGGTGGCCATTTCAGGGACATAGTGTCACATTGCTTCGGGAAAGGGTAGGGAGAGAAAAGGAAAATTTGGAACTTAGTGTGAAGTAAATGTTCACCATTGGTAACTGCTCAGTTCTTCAAAATTTTTATTGATCGCACTTTTCTCGGTCGAGACATGTTGTTCCCCTACCCCGTTTCCTACCTTGCTTCTATTCGGGGCCACATTCGCTTTTTCGCCCTCTATGAAGCATCGCATTTGCGCTTGATATGCGTCTCCTCATCTCTTGTGCTCGTAGGTAGACCAGCCCGTGCTCTCCATACGCCGGGGCCACCTGCTGGGGAACGCGAGAAACCTCGAGGCATATCGTAACATCGTCAAGCAGGCTATGTCCCTCGTAAAGCCGAACGAGCAGCTGGACGGACTTGCCGGGGACGTTATGAACCTCGTGCATCGCATCGCCAGGGTATGTTGTCTCTATGCTTCTTTATTATTCTTGTGAGTGCAATACTCGTACACCTCGCTGCGAAGTGCTTAACGAGGTCATGACCTCTTTCTCTACGGCGGACATTTATTATAGCGCAATGTCAGTAAAGTACACCAAGACTTCCATCCACAGCAACTTTTCTAATCTATTGATAGTAATAGAAGTAATAGATAGTAGTAGTAGATAGATAGTAATACCAAACCAAACCAGTAATAGAAGCGCGAGTGACTGAAAACATTACGTCGGCTTATTAATACAATCTGCCCATTTTTACAACTGTTCTTATTTCATAGTGGAAAGTACTTCAATCACCATAACAATTTGTTTTGAGCCTAGTGTTGTTGACTGCTTGACCGCTCTTGGTTCATTGGTTCACAATTTTCTGCGCCTACCTTATAGAAACAAGCGTTCTGTGCATTTATTACGGTTCAGTATTCTGCATCGTAAGTTCGGCCATTTGTTTTTTCCTGGTGCTTGATATTCTGGCTTTGAGCACGACGTATCTTCTGATGTAACCAATAATTCCTATAGAGCCTTCCGGAGGTGTTGAATATAAGATGCTAGAATGCAGGCACGAAGCCTGCCGGACATTGAGCCACCGATAAGAAAGCACGACACATAACACTGGTCATTCTCTTGTTATCGTTCCTCCCTGTCAGGCGCAAAATTTATTCTTATTTGTAACCAATTCATGATAAGTTCTTTAATCAGTGTGTAGACCTTCGAGAAAATAGTATCTCCCTTATCTAGTTTAATAGATTGCCTACATAAAGAAGCATTTCTTATTTAATTTCGTGGAAGTACTTTCTCTAAGTTAATTAAAGTATACAAGAGTATTAAAATGCACCTTGACTGCTTGTTCTCTTGAATATTAGAAACAATTTTCACAAGACCACTTCAACTGCTCGAGCTTTTAAATACGGTGGTGGGAATTCCTTCCGTGGCGTTCTGTCATCGCTTTCTTTCAAAATTATTGTGAGTGTTTTCGCACTATCAGATGATTGGCCTATTTATACTAGCGGCCAGGAGGCTGATGCGAAGTTTCTTGTTACGCCATCAGAAATGTGTGATGCTCCATAAAGTAAGACGTTTGGTGCGTGGGCCGTTTTTGTTTTCTAAGAGAGATTGCTTTGCTTATTATTTCAAACCTGGCCTTCTCAATCCAGTGATGCTAAAATGTTACGCTTTGCATTATCAAAAAGAAGCGGCGTTCTCGTACAGATGATGATTGTAGTGTTCGAGGCGCCGTTCAGGCGCCTGTCCTGTGAGACCACTCGACGGCGTACATCCGGTGCTCCCTGGAGCACGCCAGAAACACGCCGGAGCGGCCAGAAACACGTATGGTCTCGGCGAGCGAGGAAAGAAGACTCCCCCGTTTATTCATGCGAAAGCTATGTTCGCTATGTTCACAGATTTCTGTCCGCATTCATCTCTCGGGATACATGGCACGAACAGCAAACACACCTGACTACTGCTGGGTGCGGCACGCAGTCTGCATGGAGGGGCTCTCGGCACATCCCCACTTTTCCAGCGTCTAGGACGAGAAAACAGCGCAAGCATTTCGCGGTACAACTCTGTCAACCACAGAATAACAGAAAAATTCACCTTTCCTCATTGATGCCAAACCTTACTGACTTTCTCGTTAGTCTTCCGAACCTTGTCAAGGTCTGACTCCGGGGCATCTGCGTTTCCGTGTTCTCTCCTGCAGTCTCTGCGGAAGAGCTCTCACTACGAGAAACCGACTCGGCGGGATTGGATTCATTTTCGCTGACGGGAAATTCATACAAGCCGAAGTCGATGTCTGAGATTCCTTCGACTTCGCCGGATTATGATCCCACCCTCCGTTTCGACCAAGTAGGATACTGGATTTGGTGCTGGCCTCTCCACTTTAGCCTTTACGTTAAGGTCTGTTACTGCAACTAGATCGCCAGGCTTCAATTGTGGGAGATCTTTAGCTCTGTGGCGTTAGGTAAAGTACCGCGTCTGTTGTTCTCATTTAGAATGGTATTTTGCCCTTATGCGTATCTGAATTTCATATCCAGAGCTTCGCAGCATGGGCACTCAGGTCCACAGGCATCTGGCCATAAGAATTTCATCGGACTGAGCCCAAGTATTCCTGGCGTTGCTCTGTAGGCTAGAAGAGCCAAGTATAGGTCTTCGGATTTTTGCACAAGGTGCTTAACTGTCTGCGCCATCCTTTCGACCTCTCCGTTGCCTTGAGGATGCCACGGACTCACAGTCGCATATCGGAAACCATGCATATTTGCGATATTCTCGAGCTTTGTGCATGCGAACTGTGGGCCATTATTCGTGACAACACGCCCGGAGATGCATTGACGCGCGAAGATGCTTTTCAGCCGTTCAATCACAGCAGTGGCATTTGTTGACGAGAGGAATGCTCCTTCAGGGTATCGCGATAAGTAATCGACGACCACTAGGTTTGAGCGTTTCTCAATCACGCATAAGTGAGCCCCAACCTTGTCCCAAGGAAAACAAGGTGTTTCAGAAGCGATCCTCGGTTCTGTAGCGTTCTCTACATGTTGAGAACATATTTTGCAATTTTTAACCACGTGTGCTAACTGAGCACTTAGTCTAGGCCACCACACTGAAATTTTAGCTATTTCGCGGCATCGCGAAATGCCCTGGTGACCGTCAAGCAGTTTCCGGAACACTTCATATCTTAGTTAGTGAGGCACGAGAAGCCTAGCTCTTTCTATCAAAAACTCCTCCACAAGTGTAATAAGCGCTCTATCTTGTCAGTACGGTGCAAAAAAGCAGGGAATGTTTTGTTTTCTAGGCTACTTATCTTTACACTATCCGTAGCGCTCTACAAACTCCGACCCGTGCTTGACATTCTGTCACTCTTGCAAGCAGGTAGTTCCTGGCTTCCAAGCCCATTAGGCATGCTTTAGAAATCATGTGACTTCAGATACGGTCAAGCAGATTCTATCATGTTTCAAAAACACAGCAGCTCGTGACAGAATGTCAGCGGTCATTATAGCGCTTTCCCCGGTACATACACCCCTGTACTGATAGCGCATCAAACGGAGTAGAAAACACTGCAATCTCGGTGGCATGGCATCAATTACACCCTTTCCCAGTAACGAAATCAAAGGTTGGTCATCAGTTTCAAAAGTCACTATAGTTTGCGTATGTGCTCATCAAACCTCTCGGCAGCCCACAGTAATGCTAACGCTTCTTTTTCGATCTGGGAATAGCGCTGCTTGGCTTTGGTGAGGGAACGAGACGCATAGGCAATTGGTCGTCGTTGCTGGTCTGTTTGCGTTTGGAAAGGACAGCTCCCAAGCCGTATGAGGATGCATCCGCCGGAAGAATCGTTTTTATTTTGGGATCATACATTGTCATGCAGTGCGAAGAGCATATGAGCGCTTTTAGCTTTTTGAAAGCATTTTCATGATCACACCTCCAAAGCCATTCATTTTATTCACACAAAAGACAGCGCAGTGGTGCGGCAGTCTGAGCCAGATTATGCAAAAAATGGGCCAAATGGTTGGCCATGCCTAGCAGACTTCTCAGTTCAGCCATGCTCTTATGTGGCTTTAGATGTTTTACTGCTTCCACCTTCTCCGGGTGCAGCTGTATGCCCATTTCGCTCAGAATACGGCCGAGAAACCGTACGTGTTTTACTCCAAACTGCATTTGTGTTTGTGCAAAGTTACATTTTCGTCCTGTAGACGTCTCATTACGGCTGTCAGTCTTTTGTTGTGGTCTTTTTTTGCTGCCGCCGAACATCAAAGATATAATCCATGAAGCTGACAACACCGGGAAAGTCACAAAGAATTTCTGACTTTCTCGTCTGGAAATATTCCGAAGCGGAAATGATTCCGAATGGAAGCCTGGTAAAACAGTATCTACTAAAAGGCGTTATGAATGCTGTCAACTCTCTCGAGTCCCTGCTTAGTCGAACCTGGTGAAATCCAGACTTGGCATCGAACATTAAGAGCCATTTTGCTCCTGAAAGTGACCCAAGAGCCTGATCAACTGTCGGTAGCGTGATGCGCTCCCGAAGCACACTGCTTATTCAATTTCATGAGATCCACACACACTTTAACGTCTCGCAATGGTTTCACGACTGGGCAATTCCTGTGCATTCCTGCGCCATTACTTTTCTAATGACGCCCATCCGCTCCACTCTTTCTATTTCGCTCTTCAGTGGTTCCCTTTGTAGTATGGGGACCTTACGTGTAGAACATATAGCATGAGAAACAGCGTCTGTTCGAAGACGAGTTTTGTATTCTCCTGGCATTATTCTTAAGCAAGCAAATGCTTTATGATAAATTACCTCTAGTACTCTCTCTCAGAGCTATCAGACTCCGCGACCTGAACTACCCCAGGTGCTTCGAGTGCTGGTAAGCCGAGGAGTGCGTCCCTGGGTGGACTCACTACGTAACACGTTGTATTTGTCGAGCTTTGGTGGCAGTTGAAGCCCTGCGACTGCACTGTGGAGCTGTTTCGTCGTCCGGCATGGCGGCTTTTGCAGGCAACGCCCGTGTAGTCTTTTCTGCCATTTTCACGCGTCGCTCGGCTAAAAAACCGTCCGGACCCCACGATCCCACTTCTGACACCATGTAGTATTCGCGGCGCCGCGGCCCGCTGAGGCGTCTGCCTCGCGAGACCACTTGAGGGCGTACATCCAGTGCTCCGTGGAGCGGCCAGAAACGCGTATGCTCCCAGCCAGCGAGGAAAGAAGACTCCCTCGTTTATTCGTTCCTCTCATGATACATGACACACAGTAAACACGCGTGACTCCTGCTTGCTGCGGCACGCAATACGCATGGAGGGGCTCCCAGCACAATGACCGATAAAGATTTAGTTCAGTTGCAGCAACATTTACAATATTTTAAGGGCCGTTAAGGAGTAAAGCATCATTACTGATGTGAATACGGTTTCAGGTCAGGGTAACCTTGACTGCAATTTTTGAACTCGGCAACATTACGGTGCAAAGTTTTCAGATGTGAACTTTCCCGTAAGGCACTGTATGCTGCAGCGGATTATGAAGGAAACATTGACTATTATCAGTACGAATGTAGAAATAAAATGGCACTTCTCCAATATATGTTCACTTGAAGCTGAATGAAAACAGATATATTTAAAATTGACGACTAGAGGAACAAAGTGAATAGAGCACAAAGAATTTCGAAGGGTGGCAGCTTAGCTATTATTGTATGCCAATTGCATCACAATATGGCTGCCAGCTACTTAGCGCTCGCTTTAAAGGCCACATTTCCAAGCAACTGCGGCATGTACGTTGTCGACGTTGTGAGCGAAACATCGCGAGCATGGCACTCGAAGCTGCTAGCTGACATGGCCGCGCATTGATTCTTCAATGGATTGAGAGATTTTACATCACATAGTATAAGACAGTTGAGAGGGGTTGCCAACTCGGATCAGTCTTTTGAGGTAAAATAAGAATAAACGTTCGTTCAATGTTCTTGTACGCCTAATCAGGCACTCTAAACTTACGCTACAAAGTCATTTTCATGCGGCTTAGTTAAAGCCAGGCTATATTTGCTGGTTGGCCACCTACACTGTCGTTTCGTACCCTTACAGTCTGGGCGTAAGTGGTTTCATAGTATTTTTTTTTCTTTTAATTTCCAGTCAACGAAAACTATGAAAGAACGCATCAAGATTGGCTCCCATTTTCTTCGGGAACGATTGGACAGCCTTCAAGGAAAAACCAGAGTAAGTGTGTCAACCTCATTGACAGAATAGTGATTCTGTTGCGTTTTTTGCTTTTACCGAGAACTGTGTTGAAATGTTTTTGTGCCGTCTGAAAGAGTAAATGTAGTTCAACGGCTGAGCACTCACATTAACATATACTAAGGCTGGCTATCATTTCTGTCATACAATTGATCCTCATTGTGGAGACGATATCAGAAACTTTGGTCACGCTGCTCAAGTTTGCGGAACCATGGTGTGATCACGTGACTAAAACGTTGCGCCATCGTTCCAACGAACAAGAAAGAAGTATGCTGGCCGCATGCATTAAAATATTCCAGATACAAAACAACGCCATAAACATTTTTAATAAGATACCTAAATGAAGTCTTAATGTTTGCGTGTTATATAGATAACATGCCATCGCGCCCTTGAACCTAAACAACTAATGAAAGATCCGGTGTCTCGTTGAGTATCCGCTGTCACCTGCTTTGAAATAGGAACAAGCAAAGCAAATCATAGTGGCATCATGTACCACTTCTCGTCTCACTGCTCAGCTCTGAACTTTTGAGAAGTTCCTTGCTAGAAATGTTGTAATGAAAAGCGCCTTCTGATGTAGACTGTCATATTTTCTTTCGTTGTGTATATATATATAGCGTTGCTTTTCTCTGTACGTTGCTTCCCTGTATCAGCAAATGTAAAGCCACTTGCCGAAAAAGCAATTAAATGTAGTGAGATCTTCAAAGGCCTATCGAAATCAACAACTATTCATCTGGGACTCAAAATGAATCGCGGGGCAATAGAAAGTACATGTACCGTAGATAGCCGCTCTACGCTATGGCGTGCGGGTGCTCCTGAGTGTGGCGTCATTTTCTTAGTCTGATGAGAAAGCAGAGGCTGCGTAGCGTTCGGCTGCGTTATCTGAGTAGATCTCTCGACAGATAAGCGTTAGCATGAGACTGCCGACACAGAGTGAACGGAGCCGGCTCGTTATAACACACAAATGAAGAGAGCTAAGAGACACTCAAGCCGAGCACCGCATCAGAAAATAAAATTTATTTTGTTGCGTTGTTCATCAATGAGAAATTAATTCAGTTGTGTATTACCTGAAGGTTAGGTTTACAAAACTCGAAGTAATACAACCTTATTCAATTTGTGATTTCCAAACCCATGGCGCCCGCATTACGCCTGTATTTCTCTATTATCGGAGCTAATATGGTGGAACGCTATTAATAAGCTTGTTATGGGAGCATTTATCTTCAATATAACACGATCTTAACAGTGTTTCCCTGCGCTCCTGCAACCTTAGAGCGGACGTGCGAACTTTTTGTCAAGTAGAGCAAGAACGGACCTTACTACGTCTCCGCCGCTATGATCACAAATGGCGCTGGTAAAAACTCAGTAATAGGTTGAATTCAGCGCGCACATGCTTGAAAGAGAAATATTGCGCAGCCACCGTAGTATTTCCTTCGGTAGAACACCGTATGCAACTTGCGAAAATCGCGAGTACAAATTTTTTCCGGCATCTTCTAGGCACTTATTCTTCACTTTCCTAATAAACTAAATTTAGTGTGTTAACTTTTCACACCACCCGAGTTCCATTCTCCAACGCACATATGATGAAACTGACACGTTTCCTGTATACGCTCTCTTCGGTTTTAGTGACAGTTGTCTTTCCCTGTATAGCAGACGCAAGTAACTTGTAAGCTAGCTTTCGTGAAGTCTTTGTAAAAGCAATGCAGTACCTCGGTAGCCCTAACGCTTTCGATCCTCACTGACCTCGATCTGCATTAAACGCAATGCAGATTTAAGAAAAAGTCTTATAGTAAAGCCCCGAGCGCGAACCAACTACGGATATCAAAGATTAAGCTACTAGATACCGGATTTATTTACCTGCTATCCAATCATTCTGGATCTATTAACCGACTCCCGTTCACTAAAAAAATAAAGAAAAAGGTGAAATCATTGTTCATAAAGGAATAACACCGTTTTATAAGTGACAAATCTGCTCTCAATGTGCCGTAAATATTTTTTTTCCTACTTTATATATGTATGTTTTTCCTTTAGTGTATTTTCATATACATGTTGGTTGGCTGTAAACTTGTTTACTCAACATTTGTGTGCGTGTAGAAACTTCTGTCCTGTAAAAGAACAAATTTTATCTGTCTTTGACCTGTGCTTGAGTGTCGACCGCTGCTTGCCTCAGGGAGGCGTGACCTCGTCAGGCAGTTTTTTCCATGCCTTTAGTCACATCCCCCTAAGACAATAGTTCTGTGTTATTGTCTTGAATAAATAAGAAAAAATAAAATAATATAAAAACTTGTCACACGGTAACACTCGAGTGCAATGGAGCTCGAGCCCGCGTTTCTTAAGGACGCTTCTTCAAATGCTCTTGTGCTTTGAAGGACATTTGAGAGCAGGTATCGTCACCCTCACCTTCACCTGAAGAACAAGTTTCGCAATCGTTACTTGAAGCGGCCGTGTATCACCGGATGCGCCCCGCCACGGTGGTGCAGTGATGAGACGCCCGACTACTGTGCCGCAGTACCCGGGTTAGATCCCGACCACTCTTACACCGTGATAGAGGTGAAACGAAGTGGCGTCCGTGTGCTGTGCGATGTCAGCGCACGTTAAAGATCCCCAGGTGGTCGAAATTACTCCATAGCCCTCTTTCTCTCTTTCCACTTTCACTCCCACCTTCCTCCCTTCCCTTACGGCGCGGTTCAGGTGTTCACAGAAACAAGTGCGAGTTACCGCGCCTTTCCCTTCCTGTGAACCAATTATTATTATTATCACCAGATGCTTCAATCCTTGTTTTAAAGCCTCAATTCGGGTCCAGTTGAATGAAGATCGGAAGTGTGGTAGGCATAACAGTCCGGAATGGCCAACAGCAAGTGTGAGTGTTTAGTGCTCTTATTGCTTAAAAAAGGAGTAGCTGCTGGACAGAGAAATATAATGAAATAAACTTTTAAATAAGCTACCCACACTGCAGAGCATGAAAAATTGGGGACATAAACGGAGAATGCTGATCTGTTCTAATAGCGTTCATGTTTTCACTATCGGAAGCAATAAACTTGTTTATCCTTGAGAAAGCGAAACAGCGCCGCATACCAGCCTGCACGTACCATAGCTGCGAGTTTCAATTAGGCAACGCGTGAAAATAGTACGCACGCATCGGCGTGCTTCGTTCACTTTCCTCCGAACTTGTATGCGTCCCGTAAACTTCAAAGCCAGCTTGCTAAATATTAGTTAATATATACCATAAATAAACGTTAACAATATCAAGGCCACATGCAATGAATTTTTTTCTTTTAAGTTATGTGGGGAGGGGGGACCTTTCTTTCTTTGCATAACTCTATGTACACTGTAATAGAAATACTGTGTTCTTTTGCTGGTTTGTGAAGCTATGTGGGGCTTAAATCAGGAGAATAATGAATTCAGCACTTCATTTGCGCTATTTTTTTTACCATTTCCAGTGGCACTGGGCCAAGTTTATTAACACTGTGTTCCAAGGAATAGTCAGAGTTCACGACAAAGATTACGTACGGGTGAAGACTCCATTCTACGTTGGCCACATGTCACGTATACTCAACACGGTATCAAGGTGACAGAATCTTTTTGTGTTGTCATGCGGGAATGGGCCATGTTTTTAAGGTTCCTTCGGCTGAAGTGTCAGCGCTTTTCATTAAGCCAAGTACTGGTATATTTGATACAAAGTGTAAAGCGAATTCTGTACTTCAGCTTATATTTGGCACATATATGATTATCAATGTTACAAGGAATCCAGCTGTTTCTTGTGGTTAGTTGCGGGAAATATTCTGCCGTAGCTCAGACGTCAGATATGCTCAAATGCCGCTTCTTCCACGCCGAATAAAATAAAAAGTGATGCCTCTAAAAATGCAAAATGAATGTTACGAACTGAAAATAAATCATTATATCACTTTAGTTTCCTCGCAGACCAAAGAAAGCAATCGTCTCATCGAATTGCTACACACCCATGCCTCCCACAGACATCGAGCAATTTTGCTACAAAGTTTGGTACTTGATAATTAAGGCACTAAAAATTTTAACTAACTTTAAATACCTTAAACTTACTTGGTAATTTAAGCCTTGATATTAACTCTGAACTCTGGGAATTAAGACATGAATGAGCCAGGAAACATAATTGTTTAAGTATAGGCGCCGCTTGAACCATTTGTCGCTACTGTCACGAAATAAATAATGGTAAAGGAAAGTGTCATTCGGACTTTCTGGCTGAAGCACTGTCAACGTTATCAAAATATGCCGTTTAGTTGAATGGGATTGTCAGAGTGCAATGCCCGGAATTGTCGTATGCTAATCCGTACCTGCAACGTGGCTCATAACGAAGGCACCTTTTAAGAACTGTTGGCAGTTATGGGACGTCTACTAGTCAGTTTGCGGATAGAGATTTGTTAGTATCGAGTTTAGCATCAGTCGCCATACGCTGTGTCGCGCCATCCGGACTCTCTGTGAACCATCCTATGCATATATCCAGTGCAATAGGCTACTAATACTGTACTACTACTGCTGTAGCTACGATAATTAAGGACATAGCCTCTTATATTCTCCCTGGCTGGGTATTCACTGCGGCGTGGCCGTTTATGAATGCTACCTAAACTCTAGGTTGCGAGCGCCGCTCCGCAAGGCGCTCCAAAAACTTGGTGTTCGCCGCGCTGAAGCAATATTCCGCAATGATTCGCTCGCATCGCAAGACGCCTAGCGATCCTGCATGTAGTACGGCTTACGTCACGGTGTAAGAACAGAAATGTATCTCAACGAGCACTCCGCACATTGCACCAAATCCCTCGCAGTTCCCGGCTCTCCGACAGATGGCGTCACACGACTGTGGGCCCTTTCGGAAGCTAGAAAGGGCGAAGTAAATTGGGCACCAATAGACGTTAGCAGAAAAACGCTGGAATATCGGGGAAGTATACGTTGAGGTCCAATGCAAACAATTAAAATTGAACCCTTCGCCGAAATAAGTAAATACCAAGAAAATAAGATGCATATTGCATTAAAATCAACAGTGTTTACCAGTCGTTCACACGATCTTCAGGTTGTTTAGTGTGTCAGAAGCATTGAGAATTGCAACAATTCGCTTGCTCCCAGGCAGATATAAACGGATGCCTGTGCTGATCGGTCATCCGTTATTTATCAACTCGTTGAACCGAAAAACATTCAGGCGATTTACCTCCCGGAGTGCAGCTTGTCTGAGTGGTGGTGCGGACGACGGTGAACGATCTTGCACGCCGCGTGGTGGGCTAAGGCCGCCAAAGCATTGCCGCACTCGTCGCTGTCGCTCAGGTTCTGGGTTTTTAGAAAAATTCGAGTGTCACTCGGAATCAGCTCGCAATACGGCCAATCGCAGAAGGTTTTGGGGTACTGAATTTTCGTTCTGGCTTTTTTTTTTTTTTCATGCGGGAGAGATTTGTTTTCCTACTCCTGTTGAGCGAAGAACCTGCAGACGCTCACTTCGTCTGATTCGTGCTTATATGAGCGCATCGACACAGTTTAGTAAAAGCTTGGTGGAGCAGCAACGGAGGGAAAAAAGGCTAGTGTGGCTAGAAATTTCCGAAATGACCCGCCGGGGTGGTGCAGTGGTAAGACGCCCGACTACTGTGCCGGAGTTCCCGGGTTCGAACCCGACCACGGCGGCTGCGTTTCGATGGAGGCGAAACGAAGAGGCGTCGTGTGCTGTGCGATGTCAGCGCACGTTAAAGATCCCCAGGTGGTCGAAATTACTCCGTAGCCCTCCACTATGGCTCCTCTTTCTCTCTTTCCACTTTCATTCCCACCTCCCTCCCTTCCCTTACGGCGCGGTTCGGGTGTCCACAGAGCAAGTGTGACAGTTACTGCGCCTTTCCCTTCCTGTGAACCAATTAAAGAGCAGGAGAAAGTCAGTGCTTGCAATGCAAGTGCGTATCGCAGTGTAGTAGGGCCCCTCTGCACTGTGACCTTATTTTTGTTTTTAATCGTGATGCGCGTTTCAAGACATTTCACCAGTGTTTTTATCGTACTTCATACTGCTTAGTGTTAGAAACGGGATATAGCGTAACTTTACTCTGGCCCTGCCGGGGTGGTGCAGTGGTAAGACGCCCGACTACTACCCGGAGTGCCCGGGTTCGAGCCCGACCTCGGTGGCTGCGTTTCGATGGAGGCGAAACGTAGAGGCGTCCGTGTGCTGTGCGATGTCAGCGCAAGTTAAAAATCCCCAGGTGGTCGAAATTACTCCGTAGCCCTTCACTACGGCTCCTCTTCCTCTCTTTCAACTTTCACTCCCACCTTCCTCCCTTCCTCTACGGCGCGGTTCAGGTGTCCACAAAAAACAAGTGTGACAGATACTGCGCCTTTCCCTTCCTGTGAACCAACCAAGTAACTAAACTCCCTTTGACGATGCCGCGGTAACAAAGCAACGCCGTGAAAACGCGCCTCTGTCGCAGCGGCGGCGTCGCGCGACGCATCGCAAGGGATTGTCGCCTCATGCGGTTAACCAAATCTGGTAGCTTTCATTTTCTTTATTGCGGGCATTAAATTCATAAAATGAACTTCGTAGAATAGTAAGTGTGAAAATATCTCACGTACAAGAAAAGACCTTGTTGGCACTGCATCTTTCGCAAGACATGGTCGCCGCGGTGCACTTACGAGTACATGGCCCTTGTACACAGCATCCCAAGATTTCGACACGAGATGCATCTCGAAATGCTTTTCGCATAGAAAGTCTGAAGCTTGGAGTAAACGATCCATACGTGAGATGGCATTTCTCCACGCCTTCAAACGGCCTTCATCCTTTTGTCGAAAACAGCGCCAACTTATCTTTGCGCGACCTGTTGCCTGCCGTGAATCATGGGGCAAAGCACTTTCGTCCCGTCCTCCAGGCTAAAAGCACTGGCGACAGCACCATACACAATCAAAGTGCAGCGATGTTTGAGTACAAGAACAACGCTGCAGACCGAATTAGAACACCATTCCGAACAAAACTTACATTTAACGGCGCGTTCACTACAAGCAGACGAAAGCGACGCAGCGGCGGGAGCGCTATCTTGGCCCACATATCTGCGTCGCCTTCTGTCGGCAGGCGGCAACCTGTTGCACAACGCTCGGAGCACAGGACAAGCGGCGCCGTTGATACACCTTTCTATTCTTAACCGTGGCTTACACGTACTCTCGAGGACAGGAGCCTGTGTACCACGCAAGCTGTAACCAAACTTGGACCATAGTTGTCGATTTGACTGTTGTACTTTAGTTTTTCCTTGTGTGCTATTAAATTAAGATGATAATTCGTTTACGTCGGGCTTCTAGTATAAAATCTCCAGAAGGGTGGTCCAGAAGCTTTTGTCCCCGATATGCATGCATGTACAGCGTTGCATGTATGCTCCCTAAAGACCCCCGTTTCATGCGCCACACTTCTTCCTACGTGACAACCTGCGCTTGCCATTTTTAGCATTTGATGCTCGCACTTCATTGCGGAGAAGCGCGTAATTCATTCATAGCACAGAACATATAGTTTTGTCGGTTTACGTGAAGTATCGGTTACAATCTCACTTCACCCCCCACCCTCTCGGGCTACCTAACTCGCGGTGCAAGGGGCAAGGCAGCACTATTCACAACGCCTATGACTGGACATGAATACATGTATACGAAGCTACGGTTAGGAAAGCGACGGAAAAAGTGTCATATGCTGCAAGCAGGAAATTCCCGTGACATTCCTGTAATACTAAATGTGCGGTGTTCTCTTGACATGTTTAAATTACAAGGAACGTATGAATATTTTAGTGTGGCCCCTTGAACAAGCTGCTTATCCCGATTTTTTTCATTACCCGACTATGTTCGTTTGCGCTGCCTGCTTGTTGCCCACCCTGGGTGCGGTAGTCTGGTTCTGAAGGGTGGTAACAGTTCTAGTCTAAGTACATCTTCGATCACAGTTAAACTAAATCGAATAAATGCCTTCCAGTTAGTATCGTAATATAGTCTATCGACTCAGACCGCTTTATTTGTGCCTCGAACGACCAGCGCAACGGTGTTCAATTACGTCGGCTTCCGTGCGGTGCTGGCACTTTCGCCCCTACTTTCGGACGCTGAGGCCGGAGATGTGGCACGGCTGCGGCTTCGGCGTCGTTTCGAGTCCCGCGGAGAGGCTTCGGGACGACAGCGCGTCTGCCTTTACGTGGCCGAGGACGCCATGCCCCTGGTCGCACTGCACGTGTACGCTGTTGTCTTCAACAAGTTGCACGCGCCCAGTGTCGAGAAGGTGAGTCCCATGAGCCTTGTAGTCGGTAGCATGTTTCCAAAACTGCTCCTGGCTCTAATCACGGATGACTGGTTCCGTTATCTAACCATGTACCAACAAGCTAATATACTGAGAAGTGTTGCTGAACTCTTGCACAGAAGATGAGAGCTACTGTTTACTCGTTGAAAATTCATGTGAACGATATGAGTTGAAAAGTGATTTGAAGCTGAACAAGTATAGGGGTAGCCTCTGTTAAATAGCCAATTCTTCGGCAGGTTAACAATGATTGTCCAATTGTCAAACTGTTGTCTAGCGGACATATCAACCCTTGTTCGGTTTCCTTTAACTGCTTGTGACCTTTTCTACAGCTTGCTCTACGCTAGATGTTCTGAAATGTGCTATTTTGGCCTGGGTCACATGACTGTTTATGAGTTACTTCTCAGAGTGCGATCATGAATTGGCAAACGTACATTTCTTTTTACTTTAGTCAATATTGTGCGAAATGTTATGGATGGGAATATTTGCCTCGAGTATTTCTACAAAGTGCATAGCTTAAAGCGCGGTATATGACATTCCCATGATGCCACCTTGGTAAATCACCGATTAAGTTGAATGCTTTTTCTTAGTGATTCCGCTAAAGCCTTCGTAAGAAGCCATTTTATGCATTGCAGCCATGCAGCGTGTTGTGGAAGCCAAGAAAAGCATCAGAAATTTTCACACGCTCAATTACTGACGCCGACAGGAGTGGATGGAGGCAGGCGAAAGGCTTTGTGATATCCCGCCACTTGATCATTGCCTATCTAAATGGCATTATCTTGACGAGTCAAGATGGCGCGGCGCTATAGTTATAAAGGGAGCTTCAATTGAAGATAGTTGCATGCCACTACTGCTTAGAAGGGACGTACGGCACCAGAACAAGATCTCTTCTCTGTATTTTCTTTTATATATACGCGAACTTAACCGATTGTGACTCTGCAGTCTTTGTTCGCGTCTAACCGCCCAGATCGGCGTGGGTCAACTTTGCCCGTGCAGTCGAGAAAGCGCTTCTAGTTTCGGCGATCGCTTATACCCGACACGCCAATATTTACGTGACAAGACGAAAGTTACCGGCTTTAATAAAAAACGCCAAGATACTATTTTGAAGCTCTATACTAGACGTACAAAAATAATGGCTCCAGAAAGAAATTTTAGTTACATTTTTTTTTCTTTTTATTCCGCCGCCCATATACTAACACTGAACCTTTTGTGGGAAAAGGAAGCCGCATTTGTCTCCTTCTATCCGAACGTCGGATGATCGGCACATACGCATGGCTTGTGCGGAACTACTGAAAAAGGTGCAGCGGTAATATTACAGTGACTTGTACTATAAGGATTAATGATTGGAGATGAAAGACAGGGAGGGATTCCCTGCACTCGCTATTGTAGGCAGCTGACGTGCGTCCGAAACTCACAGGGAAACAGGGGTCGATGCCTCTTTTCATTTCCTCAAAGAACGCAGACCGTACTGGGGGTGAGGCCTTTTAGTTGAGTTTAGTTGGAAAAGAGTTTGTTGGTAGTCCCGACTAGTAACGTTGGGCGCATCCCGCTGCTCCGACTGCGTGCTCAACCCGCGGACCACTTGTTCGAATCTCCTCATACAGACAATAAATTTCAGCTGGTCTATACTTTCAGTATGTAAAACAGTGCAACGTCGGGGATGAACAATTGAGACAAGCGCATTTAGTAGCAACAGGTATGAAGGCAGTGAAAAAAGAAAAAAAAGAAGAAGACAGAACAAATAGAAAGCCGGCTGAACACCTGAGTATTCGCAGAAGGGTGGCGCTGAGAAGAGACAGGAGGGGGGGGGGGGGCGTTGACGGCCGCCATGTGATTCCTTCAGCTGTTCAATTTTGTAGATAAAATCGGCTTGCGTAAACGCGAAGAAGCAATTAAGATTCCGGATGTAATACTGAAAACGACGTGTTCCCCAACTAATCAGTGGACTAATTAAGCGCTCATGAAATTTTTGCCCCCTCTGTCCTTCTGTCGCCGTCAGTCATATCAAGATGCATATAAGAAAAAATGCCCACAGAGCAAATGAACACTGAAGTTAGGCCTAATCCACAACTCTTCTTCACTTCAGCGCGTACAAATAAGTAAAATAAAGATGTAACAATAGCAATGGGGAGTGAAATTTTAAAGAGCGCGTGCGCAGCCTCTGGACTTCTGTTCCGTTCACCGCAATAGAAAAGCGAAGTACATAGGAACGGGTGCAGAACCGTCGCGTCAACCACCGCCACTCTCAATACGGCCGTTCCCCCCGGTCATACGAGAGAATATAAACAAAAAATGTACTTCCACATCAGCATGTTTGAACGAGAAGTGATTGACGGGCACAAAGCGATACCCAAACCATTTCAGCATGTCTTGCCCTCTAACTCGGGATAGAGCAAACTTAGAAGCTACGTATTTTGTATTGAAGTACAGATGGCGCCAGCAGTCTGCAACCTTCGGTTAACAGTTATGGCGGCAGATTTGAAAGACGCGACTACATAAACTTCCTCACGCAGAGGGCGATTGCCGTCGATGGATGCGCAAATAAGTAGCACTAATTCTACGTCTAGGTTTCTCTCAGCTGATGACGCGAAGTTTGCTGAATTCTAAAGAATTTGACGCCACGCGGCGCCGACGCTACCACCTACTCATGACATTTCGGCAGCGCGCGGCGCCGTCTGTTTGCTCTATGGGCGTGCCTCGTAGGTATGTAGCATGCATAGTATATTTGCCTCCTTGCCCAAACAATTTTCTCTGGCACATCTTTTTATACATCAAAAAAGCAATCATAGCAGTTAGCGTGGTCTCTCCACTTTTGCTCACGACTGTACGTACAGTCTTTGCCAAAAGTAACCAGGCTGCTCCGAAGGCTGGCGGAGCAAACACGCCGCCGTGTGGCGGCGTTGCGCTCGCTGTGGCTTATCGGTGCTCGTCAGCTTCGAGGGTACAACAGCTAACGTAATTTCATTACGGCGTACGATCGGCGTAACATTACGGCGATCATAACGGCGTACGAGGAAGTGCAAATTTTCTTTCATCATATCTTCATCACAGGTGCCAATATGTAAGCCATAATAACCATAATTTAAACATAAGAAAAATTGCTTCCGGTGTACCGCAAGGAAGTATTCGTGGACCTTTGTTATTTGTTATTTATATTAACGACATCTTTTCTCTTCTCAATACAATTTCATGGGTCGGGTATGCAGATGATACTGCAATATTTTTCAGGGGAACAAATACTGATGACCTAATCTGTGCGGCAAATCACGCTTTGTTATTAGTTAGAAATCGGTCTGAAAAATATTGAATGCTACAAAACCTCAAGCCATTCTTTTCCGTACAAAGAACACAAAGGTGAATTATAGGGATAAAATACAACAGGATAGTTAAGCGGGTGAGTTGGTGATACATCATTCAAAAAACAGCGCGAACAAACGGGGACGAAAGGTAGAAACCACAGGAACAAGTGCCGACTCTCAACTAAATTGTAATCGCAGGAAACACGTTTATACAAGGAACAGAAAAAATAAAACACCAAAACCAGAACGCACGTGTTAGTATGTGATATCCAGATATGCAACCTGACAGTTACGCAGGAGCAGGGTAGGTTTGCTGACACACACCAGGGAAATCATCGAGGCGTATAATATGGCTAAGAAAGAAAGATTGTGTGTCAGCAAACCCTCCCTGCTCCTAGCTGCGTGACTGTCAGGTTGCATATCTGGATATCACGTAGTAACACGTGCGTTCTGGTTTTGGTGTTTTATTTTTTCTGTTCCTTGTATAAACCTGTTTCCTGCGATTAAACTTTAGTTCAGAGTCAGCGCTTGTTTCCGTGGTTTCTTCCTTTCGCCCCCGTTTGTTCGCGCTGTTGTTTGGATGAGGGATAAAATAATTTTCGACGGCGAGGAGTTAAGCATTGTTCATGAAATTAAGACCCTTGGTGTAAATTTTTCAGAAACCCTTAAGTGTAATAAGCACGTGGATGAACTGTGCAACAAACTTAAGGTTTGCGGCATACTTAACAGACACCGCCACTCGTTACCAACAGCTGTTAAACGTCTAATTTATAACACACTATTTTTATCGACACTTAACTACTGTCATTTAGTTCGGTCAACTACATCAAAATAAAATATATTGAAATTAAAAATATGTTAGAAGCGGGCCTTGCGTGCCATTGCAAGTATTCTTTTCAATGCACATACATCTTATTATTTATTTTACTATAAACTTCTCACCATTGAATCTATTTACCCTTTCCGACTAGCATGTACATATTGCTCGTCAGTTTTGGCACGTAATCACAGCGTCATGAATTTGATAAAACTTCACAGGCGCACTTACATCTAGAATACACGTCAAAATGACGTGTTTGTGTTGCCTCTTAGTCATACCGATTATGGTCACCAGTCCATTTTTTATCATGCTGCTGTTCTTCCGAATACCCTAGCGCTTATCGATATAAACCTAGAACTGATGCCGGTACGGTCAATTCATCTATATTTCCTTTTGAGCAGCATCTTGCGATTTCTTCCGTATTGCCCTTTTTTACTTGTTTTTTTTTTTGCGTCAACATTATATCACGCTTATTTTGATGCCATGCTTTCAGATTTTTCAGAAATACTGCTCAATATCTGAGGTATCGGAATTTTATGTTAAACGTAATATCTTTTGTTTTATTTTTCTTATGCTTAGAATACAGCGTGCCTTATAATGACTGTCATTTCAATGCATTTTGAATTCATTGTGTTCAGGTTCAGTGTTTCAGTTCTGTAATATGTTGGTATCTGTATAGGGAACTGTAGTGTACAAACTTAACTCAGTATGATGTTTTATATATTATACCAGGACTGGTGCCAAACTATACATAGAGGAGGCCGAGCTTTGTCAAGCTGCCCATAAGCGGCTTTTATCCATCACCCCCTTTTCTCCTTGATATAACAAATAACAAATTGTGATTCATTGATTGAAGTTCCGTTTGCTGTAATGTAGCCGCGACGTTGCCGTAATGCTCTCGAAACTGCTCCTGGCCGAAACCAAGCCACAGTTAAAACACGGACACATTATTGTTTTGTTTCATCCTTTTATTCTCTCACATTAAATACTGTGTATTTTAAACTGTCGTATTCCACGGTCAATTTAAGAGAAGGAACGCACCGGGAGAGAGTAAATTTGGGCGCATCCCACTGCTCCGAAAAAAATATTTGATAAAAAAGATGCCGAAAGCCTCCACCAGCACCCTCCGACTCGGTGGTACAGAGGTCAAGCCTCAGCGTACTGGCGTCTCGTAGGAAATATTTGGTTTGGGCTAGGTAGTAACAATTTTTTGTAAACAAAGCAAAATATATACAGAAAAACACAGCGTCAGTTCCGTCTGAATATGTGTCGTCCTTGTCTACATTGTGCTATGTTTTAAAGTCTCGTTACATTCTAATGGGCCTCTGTAAGAAAAAAATAAAAGCTAGCTTTTAGAGCACATGATATTTTTCACGGCCATGCTTGCGCTGGTGTTAAGCTGGCTATAAGTGAAAACAAGGAAGTAGTACATTGCCCTTGACTGAGGCGTGGTGTGCTATGATTGGTCCTGCAGCGCACTGTCGGGTGCTCTTAACAAGCCCGCTCTCGAATGCAGAGCTGTGGGCAAAATGTTACGGAGAACGCGCTTGTGACTGCAGTCTTTTCAGGCTATCTGTAGAAAAGATATGATCCTTACTAGATTTGTGCGGTAGCGCACTAGCGGCATGCGCTTGATTTTCTGCTATTATATAAAACGTGACAAAATTATGATCTGTGAGGTGTGCCTTGTGTTACTGTTATGGCTATGATCATACGACAACAATGCTTGCTTGACTGAAGTTATGAAAAGGCGTATGCGATGCTGACATTGAACGTTCTGATTTGAAATTCCAGCCATCAATGGTCGAGAGAAAAATCGCTGCGAGAGGTTTAGTTTTCAGAGTAATTATTCTTTTCGTAGCGCCCTGCACACCTGTAATAATGCATCATGAAACACGAATTATGCCCGCTTTTTTCGTAGTTTTCCACCATGTCAGCACGTTTATACATGGATATTTTCACATATCGCTAAAATGACCATGCGGATGGGGGGATCAACGTGTTCGCGTTCCAGCTGCACTTCGGCCGCTTGCACACTTATGCAGTGCGACCACTTTGTCATCATTTCTGTGTTACACACCGGGAATCCAAAGTGTTTAGCTAAACCTAGGCTCTCACCTAAATTGAAACAATGCGATTCATTTCTGAAACCAAGGAAACTTGTTTTGCACCGAGGCAGATCATAGACGAAATCCTTCTGAAGGTCGCCATTCCATTTTGTCTGGACTGAAGCGCCGCCTATAGTTAATGGAAGTCGAAGGTCGTTTCTGAAGACGAGCGGCTGATTGGTTGAGTCAACAAGTTAATTCGCTTGTAAAGTATGTTAGGGCCCTAGGGTTGAACCCCTGAGATACGATTTAGTAAAACGTTTCCTTACCTTCGCTGCATATTACCAAAGCAACTTAACCACTCGTTTACTCCAAGGAACGTATTATTACCAGTATTATTACCAGCAAAGGTCTTCTCGTATGGAAATATTATACTTATATTGCGCTTCAGTTTCGCTGTGGATACATTCCTACGGCGAAATGCACTATTGGCTTCCGAATGAATGTGTGCAGCGCTAAGAACAAAACGCTTACAACGCCTACAGTGCAAAGATTTCAGGCTGTCGTCCAGGTTTGTGTGACTTGGACTGCAGTTTTGAAGGAAAATGCCACAATTCGTTGCTTACCGAAAAAAAAAAAAGATTAAGACGTTCCCCTGAAACTGCGTTCTCTGTGTCCATCTAACAGGCTGTATACACCGTTGAAACTATCCGCTACTTCATGAAGGCCTTTGTCGAACAGGCTCATTGGATGGAGCATTCTTCGAAAATGGCGGCCAAGTACAAGGTATAGTAAAGATGCATGCATGATTTTCTTAATGCGAAATGGGATGCCCAAGTATTCTGTCTTGTGCAACAAGCAACAGAGTTTACAACGTAAAATGAACCAATTCGTACAACGCCTTTTGGTGAAAGGGTCAGGTTTCCAGTTAAACTAGACGAAAGTCTTTGTACGCAAAGAGCCGGTATTGAATTAAACAATAGTTCTCAGCATTATATATGTTTTTAAATTCTACGCTAGTGCTAGCCTTATTTGTATCTGAGGAGATGTGTTGTCGCTTACGCGAGAGATGCTTTCTGGAAGTCTATGCGGGGGATTTGTATTGCAGCATGTCGTACATTACGTACTTGATTCTGGTCAGCATTAATGCAAAAACTGACTAATAAAAAAATGTGACTGATTACTTTATTCCAAGGGGGAAGGACTGTGCGCCGAAATTGAAGGCGCTAGTCATTGTAGCTACCACCCGTATTTAAAATTTATTCCCTCGCAATGTCAAAGAAAGAAGCCAACGGACACTGACACAAGCATGGCGCATTTTCGGTGCTATTGTGAAGTAGAAAGGTAATTGTAGAGATAATTGATTGCAAAGTAAAAGAAAAAAATACAAGCTACGAGTAGGATACGATGTCACGACATTGTACATTTTTATCTATTTTTCTTCACATTATATTTTCTCTGACAGCGGTCGTTAATATTTGCAACAGTGGCTGTAGCTCCCTCCTTATGTATCTAATAAAGAAGCGCATTATTTTCCTAGCATTATTTTGCCAGTCAGGCAATGTTGTGCGAAGTATTGAAAATTGAAAGAGCGCATTAGAGAGCTCGTTGCGTTAGTTTTTAACCAGAGAAGAGTATCAAAATCACGTAATTGCTATTAGTTTGTATGCACCAGGAGCTGAAGCAATTTGTTTACAAGATCGTTCAGAAGAAGCTAAAGCTTTCAGCTGCCATACCATGCGCTCAGACGCCATTTAGATATCATGACATGCCGAAAAAACAAATTCTTCTTTCAAATATTTTTTTTATGCTGGGCTAGGCACGCATTTCTTTTTGGTGATCTTCAGTTACGCGGTGTAACCCAGCTGGCTAAAAAAAAAAAAAAAAGTTGATTTGTTAGTGGTAGGTAATCTTTTTTATTATTGACATCTATGGTTTACATATTGTATGCTTTGCTTTGTAGTGCACCTTCACGGACTATAGGAATCTATTTTTCATAGTTTATCAAGTACACCTTGAAAGGTTAAATCATTCAAAGTTATAATGCAACAGCAATGCTTTGAGTCTTTCTGTTTTAGTGGCTTTAATCTGTTTATGCCATAAACCATAGTTATGCACTTGCACGAATCCATTTCTGATCTCTTCCGGACTTGGTGCTTCCAAGCAGGCGGCATACAATTAGAAAAGATTTGCGGGCCTCTTTTTAAGCGCATGATGGCCGTGCTGAAAGCATTGTACCGTGGCAGCACCTGACGCCAGTCCGAGCTACAAGGCTTGAGCTTGGTGGCTCGAAATGGTGAGCGCCAGTGGTTACAGTATCCTTAAGAAAATGCTTGTTCATTTTAAATTTCTACACTCAGGATACTCATAGATATTTAAAGTGAGAATTAAAAGGCTTTTGTGCAGCACATGCCGTAATACCATTTCGATACGTGCGTGCAAATTTTATATAGCCAGTCCTTCCCTCCCATTAAGACCCCTCAATAAACTAAACGTAGCGTCATATCTTCTCTCCTCCCACGGCGCCCGTGCTCCTTTCCCGTTTCGACAGTGGCTCCACGCACGCAGTGCGCAGCTATCAGCAGCTCTCCGGAGCAGGCGCTGGTAAAGGCGCTGTCGCCTATTCTCATCAGAGAATTTTAGCTTGCATTTTGTCGCAGTGTGTGCACGCTTAAATGTTACTGGCTGCTGAAACATCAATTCATAATGTAGAAAGAGATTTCGCGCTAAATAGATTCAGCTGTCAGTGTATTATAGCCAGGGTGTCTAACCGGAATTTTTTCCGGTTCGGGTTCACGCTTTTCAGGTTCGGGTTCGGTTTCGGCTCCAGAGACACATTCCGTTCCGGTTCGAACAGGTTCCACCCAGCTCGATCCGGTTCAAACGGGCTGAAATGGGTTCAGAAAAAAAAAAAAAGAAAAAGCCTTCAGGGGAATTTTTTGCTCCATGTTTTTAATACTGGGTTGTTTTTCCGGTTTCACTATATAAAAAATTCTAGCGGGCAGTTTGGACCACTGAAGTGTTGATGAGGCGAAAGCCGTTATAGCGCGCTAGATCGTAGCCCTCCTCTACGGCATCTCTATCTCTCTCTCTTCTTTCACTCCCACCTTCCTTCCTTCCTTTACGGCGTGGTACATGTGTCCGCGGAGAATTGTGACAGATACTGCTCCCTTTTTCCCCTGTAAATCAATTTGAAATGCCGCCAATGCCTGCTGTACTGATGCCTCGTAGACATCTGGGTCTGCTTCTGTTTGCTGTGTAGGGACGAGAGGTGGTGAAGGGTGGCTGTTCCTGGCCCTATGGGGCTGGGACGGTAGGTCAACGCCGCTTGCGGCGAAGTCTAGCCAGGCACCCAACTTTTATCTGTTGTAGGCCGTCATTGCACCCGCCACCGCTTAGGTTGTGGGCGATGGCTGCTGCGGCGCGCGTCTTTCTCTCCCTTTTCTTTTTACTTCGTCTTTACTTTCTTCTGTCCGCACGAGGCAGCGGAGGCGAAATAAAGAGCCGTTCGTTTGCTGTGCGATGTCGGACGCGAAGTGAAGAGGCGTTCGTGTGCTGTGCGATGTCAGCGCACGTTAAAGATACTAATAATAATAATTGGTTCACATGAAGATAAAGGCTCAGTATCTGTCACACTTGCTAGAAATTACTGCGTAGCCCTCCACTGTGGCTCCTCTTTCTCTCTTTCCTCTTTCACTCCCACCTTCCTTCCTTCTTTTGCGTCGCGGTTCAGGTGTCCACAGAAACAAGTGTGATATATACTGCGCCTTTCCCTTCCTGTGAACCAATTATTATTATAGGCAGCACAGGTGGGTGAGCTACAGAGCCAGTAGCAGGCCCGTGCATTTTCTTTTCCTTCTTCCTACAGCCACAACAACAATAGCGAACACAACCAGCATTCCATTCAACGCATTAAAGTTCACTGGCTACAGCCACAACAACAATAGCGAACGCAACCAGCATTCCATTCAACGCGTTAAAGTTCACAGGCGATCTAACCATCGCTTACAGGAAATTAAAGGCGCAGTATCTGTCACTCGCAGAATCCCGCTATCTTAACGGTAGACAAAGGGAATTGTGATGAACGTTTCACGATCCCGGGTGTTGCGCAGTTGGTGATGCGCTCGGTTATGGATCCAAGGAATGAAGGTTGGATTCCTTGTGGAGACAAGGTTTATTTATTTATTTTTAAACATCGTCCTCTAACGCCCTCTGCAGACAATGATGAGGCATTAAAGGCTTTTGCCTTAATAAACGTTAAAAATTCATATACTAGTACGTCTCTTAATTTTTTGTCGTCAGAAGTGACAGGCTCTAATCGGTTTTACAGACGTCAACAAAATGTTTATAATGAGTGACCGCGAATTATGGGAGAAAAATAATGATTATTGTCATTCGCACATAACCATTGCAACTAAAGCTGTCACGTGCCGAAGGTAAAAGAAAATAATGTTTCTTCCTGCGCTTTTCAAGTACAAAATATTTTACATGAATTTTAGTTTAGAGCGAGACCTCTACTACTACAAGTACAAAAATATATCGTCTGGCTGTCAGAAAAGGACTTTGAAATCAGATAAAGGTCGAACCAAGCAAACACTTCAAGAATAACTATGTATATACCACGTGTGACTGTATGTATATATCGCCTAGCTTGCGGGACCCTTTGCATTTCGCGTTTCGATATAGGTGAAAGGCAGAGAAAGGCACCCGTGTTTTGTGGCTCTAAAGACTCTGACAAAAGTCCCCTCCCCCACGTATTGGAGTTGGAGTCCTTATCGGATCTGCCGGAGAACCGGATTAATTCTCTCACTCCTTTGGCCGCGACGTGATGCGATCCCCGCCTTGTTGCGCCTGCATAGGCTGGCTATATAATGTCTTCCAGAATATTGAGGCTCTTAGACTGGTATGTTTTTTCGCATATTTACAATAAACATGACATGAAATCATGGCTGCTCATAAATATTACATTATGTGCTTAATGAATACTGCCAGCTTTTTTATTATCCGGCATAAAAGGCCGAAGCAAGAGCTCATTGTCGAGGGTTGTTGACATCATCCGAGTTCAATGACAAATTAGATGTACTTTAGTTCAAAAATGCTCTCTCGACGCTGACTTGCGTATATGGCACGGCAAGCGCTACTGTACCTAATGAATACAGTTCTGGGCGCCGCAACTTCTCCTCCCCAAAATTAAAAACACTCGGGTCTGCTTATTCTGGGCGCTTCCTCAAATGCATAGAACAGGCTCTGTACTTCTTTAATTTTGAGACAATTGCAGCTGTCTCCGATACCTTGCAGGCAGTCTTCTCCTCTTTCCAAAAGAAACGCTTCAAGCTCTTAGGGGCAGATTCTGCTGCTGTTTGCAGATGTACTTAATCGCCGCAGCGATCCTACGAAGCCGCTTCCGTGTGGCGACCAAAGGTTGTTTTTCTCGGCACTTTTCCTCGCTGGTCAACGTAATGTGATATCGATGGCCTCACGCTGCAGTTCAGCGGTTGCACATATACTGCGGCTCCTTATATATATTTTTTTCTTCCCTAGGGTCTAGTCGAAGGCTCTGTCGGTCCGCTTGACCTGGTCCCTCTCCCTGCTTTTTAAGGTTTTTGTCCCGAACTCCCTCGTCACCGCGCAACCTTCACTCCATGCAGTTTAGTCATCAGCTACGTCTTCTCTCAGTGCCACTGTCTAGCCAGTATTAGATATTCGCATCAGTGATGATGGATAATGCGATGAAATGCGTTATTTTTTTCTGACACTGTTTTTTTAAGCATGTGAATTATTACTCCTACAGATGATTTCCCTTACTCCAGCCAGTCTTTACATTTGAACATCGTAGCTTCATTCTTGACATAGTCTTACATGCCAAGGGAAATAAAGGAAACAGCTATCGCTAGGAAAAAAAGGAAGATAACAAAAAATGGGAAATTGACTTAAGAATTCATCTTTTTGCTTTTTACTGCCTAGAAAGGCTCCCGAATCGGCTAACATTCTTTATGAGCGGCGCCATTGAACACGTGTTCGGGATGAAACGATACCCCGACACCAGACAAATGCTATGCATGTGGCATTATATTTTCTATTGTTCTTGTCATATTTTAGGAAGTGACAATTTTTCAATATAGTTGTGGTGTTCGAGATATGAAGTGGCGCGCTAGAAATAAGCGAGGAGAGCGCTTTACGAACAGTGATAAAAGGAGAAGTAATGAAGGCAATTTGCCAGCAAATGTGGGTCGGAACAGTACCGTGAACCGGTTCGGAATGGTTCCTCCGATTTGTTCCGATTCGGGTTCAGTTCCAAAATTGCGGAAAAAAATCGGATTCGGTTAGGTTCCAGTTGCGGGCGAAATGTCGGGTTCGGTTCCGGTTTTTCGTTCGGTTCCGGTTCGACACCCTAATTACACCATACGTACGCGACTTCGGCGTAGGTTCAACTCGCCTTCACCTCTGTGCGCCCGTCAATCTTCAGCCGTGGGCCAGACTGTGCGGCATGCTTTGAAAAAAATTGCAACTAGGCGGCAGTGGAGAACAATTTAGCAACAGTATATGTATGGTTTTTTTTTTTCAGTTTTTACTGACTTGTGAGCTGCGAGTAGACTTGAGAAGGCCCCGCCGGGGTGGCGCAGCGATTAAGGCGCTCGACTACTGTGCCCAAGGAAGCGGGATCGAATCCCGGACTCATTGGCTGCGTTTTATTGGAGGTTAAACGGAGTGGCGTCCGTGTACTGTGCGATGTTAGTGCACGTCAAATAACCCCAGCTGGTCAAAATCTCCGGCATCCTCCACAACGGCGTCTCTCATAGCCTTATTCGCTTTGGGACGTTACACCCCACAAACTAACCAAACCAAACCAAGTAAACTTGAGAAGAGTGGCAGCAGTTGTCTTCCATGTGTTTTCGATTTCAGCTTCGGATCTATCACCGCTTGCATGCCTAGCGGGCGAAATCGAGAGCTAGCTGAACAATCGAACGCAAAGCACGGAAGATGTGGCTTTACCCGGCCGCCCAATAGCTGTGACTGCTTCGTTAAATGCAGCGACACACTGAAAACATGCAGTTAGCTTATATTCATGACAAAGACAATGCCAGAAAGCATGGCTAAGGCGCTAAAAAGCAAGATTCTTTACCTAATCGAGATCTAACACGAAAACTGTATAAAATATATGATGCGCGGGCATGCAGCACTTGGCAGGGCGAAAAAATGACCGAATCCGCACACAGTGCGTGGCGGCATATTATGTTAGAGAAGAGCAATTGCTCACTTAACACACAGAGCCGCGACCATTTCGTTGAGTTGAAGTCTGGCCGGCCGATTCAGTGCAGCGAACCCTACCTCCGGGCCGCATCTCGATTCGCGGACGGCATTGTAAACAATTGTTTGCCATCATGTTCACGTGCTCTGCACCCGAAAGGCAGCAACATGGCATTTCGAGCAAAGCAAATAAAACAAAAAGACATCGCAAGAGGCGCGAGCCGTAGGAAAATACACGGCGATGTGCGCCGCACATGTGTTTGGCACCGCGGGAAAGGAGGCAGCAACACAACAAGCAAGCAAAAAGTTCTGGGAATCAAGTGACGGCACTAGGCCGATGGGAAGGTCGCACGCGGAAGGAAAGCGCAGGAGAGGAGCCGGGAGCGAATCTACGTGTTGGCGTTACTTTTAGTTCGAGCTGCTTTACCTCCCCCCCCCCCCCCCCCCCCATTGCTTCAAAAATTTCATATATACTTTCGTATGCAGTTCTCACGCTATTACTGAGAGGAAGGCGCACACTTATCTGCAGCGAAAGTGCGCACGAGTCTTTAAATATGTAATAAATTCAGTGACAACGGATTTTTTTTTTTCAGAGTGGTGTGGCAAGAAAACTTTCTGAGTTTGGCTTTTGACAGTCCCCCCCCCCCCCCCCCTTTTTTTTTTATCGTGCACATTGAACTAAATCAGAAGGAACGTGTACAAGAGCTGTGTTACTTTTTTCTTCCGTTTGACATTCTCTTAAAAGAGCTGCGTGAAAACAATTTTTTAGCCTTCGCTGTTCTTGCTTGGCCTCCATTTTTTTTATTACGTATAAGGCACAGGCTCATGCCATGCTATTTTAACTAATGAGGCATTTCGCTTCCATTTCACCTGCGCAGAGTGCACCCAAGGCAATTCATTACTCGCTTTGCAAACCCCTGCGAGGTTGCCCACGGGCTTTTGCTGGACATCCCCTCTCATAAGTAAAAGCAGAGCTCTAGTACTGCAATGTGACGACAACCGTCTTCATTATACAGAAGATACGACAATTAATGGTTCTCTTGAAGTGAGGAAATTAGTACCGGTTTTGTTGTCACAGTAGTAAGCCTAACAGGTCAACTGGAGCCCCAAAGACTAAATTTGGCGTCATAGTTGTGAATCTTGCTCTCAAAATACATGACACAAGAAGTTTCCCCATGAACGAAGCATTTCATGAAGCAGGTTTGTGGTAACGTTTCGTTGCGATTCCCCATTTTGAAGCTTAATTATTCACGAACCAGTTCCTGATACCGGCGGCTGACCCCATATGCGTGGCATGCTGCTGGCTGCAATTTTTTTTCTCGTGACACCATGGCCAACGGACTACCAAACAGTAACATCATTTATTCTGTCAGCAGCTAGCGCAATGCTGCACTTAGGTCTAAACTGACTGCGCATGATCGCAGCACCTCCATACACCTTAACGCAGGTAGCGTAGCCAAATTGAGCACAGATACTTGCACTATCAAATATGCTGATCGACTGCAGCATTGGCTCGCGAAGAACAATATTTAGTGGTATGGAATACGGGCTGCAGTTTACCCGATTCTTTTTACTTTATTGTTCACTTACAGCTGAAGAGTATGAACGTGAACATCTTCTACCCGCTTTGGATTATGGACACCCAGAATCTGGAAAGAATCTACTCCACGGTAAGAGCCTCGCTGGAACGTAAATTTGTGCTTTCCCGCCATGTATGCTGTGTAAAGGCGGGGAAGAGGGAAAGCACTCTCTCTGCACACGAAGAGCAGGAACTCCCTATACTCGTGTCCTACACTTCCTAATGAATCAAATGAATCCTTCGTAAAGCTGACCTGCCACCAAATATTCACCATTCAACGTGGTGGGCTACACAGTATATTGTCACGTATAGGGTGACAAGGTCGACGACACAAATGACGGGTCGTTGATTGCACTGAAGAAACTCTTTATTGGGGTGACTTGCGCCCGCAAAAGAACTAAGCAACCCGGAGGCGGCGATAGCAACAAACGTGCTCCTCGGTCGTCGGACAAAGAATGCTCGTCACACTCAACCCTCAATTTA
This sequence comes from Amblyomma maculatum, assembly GCF_055883805.1. Taxonomy (NCBI): domain Eukaryota; kingdom Metazoa; phylum Arthropoda; class Arachnida; order Ixodida; family Ixodidae; genus Amblyomma; species Amblyomma maculatum. Next base: position 73,101,819 of record NC_139346.1, read on the forward strand.
AAGGCTGCACAGAACAATCTAGATAACGTCGCAAACAGCTACCAGCACGGGCTGGAACATTGTGGAAAGACACCCGAGTGGCCGAAACCTTCGAGACAGATCTCGGTGCATCTTGCGCTACAACAAAACTGATAAAGGTGTGACTCGCAACATCGAGCATTAACAAACAAAGATACGGAACTGATACGCGGTCCAGAATCAGAGTGATAAGCCTGTATGCCAGCGGCTGTTAAAAAACAACAAATACTGTTTTGAAGGTTTCGCGGCATTACTCCCCCCTTAAAAAAACATCGCCTCGATATTCCAAAACAAAGAAACTTAAACATAAAACACTGCAAAGGTTAAACACCACAGATTTTTAACGCGCGTAATATGGCTTCAGTCGTACAACATGCACAGTCGAGCGCGATTTGAAGGTTATCGCGCGAGCGTCGACCGGGTATATGAACAGCGCCATGGCCCAGAATTCTCTGCCGAGGCGAGGGAGGTATCAAGCCAGCTTCCCTCACTCTTTTTGCTGTTCCTTTAGTAGCCGTCACTCCCTGCTGGGACATCACTTTCATTTTTTTTTTCGTTTGGTTCTACGAACAGGCAGTTATCGTTGTGAGCACGACGTATTCTTCGGTATTATCTGAAATTGGACACTTTATCGCAACAAATGGAAAGCTTAGAATAGAGAAAAAGGGCGGCGAGTATGTCGCGGGGGTGATGGTTGTTGCATGGAACAGCGAACGAGGGAGAGAAGAGTGCGAAATCATGATTTTTCCTGTTCCAAACCTGGCCGCCAGGTGCCTGGAGTGCAAGGCTGGTCGACGCTCGCGCGATAACCTTCAAATCGCGCTCGACTGTACAATTTCTGGGCGTGCGCGTCGCCGTTGTGATGCTGACGTTCCGTCGGGAATGACTTCACAGTCCAGTGGTCCGACGCGGCGAAGGTTTTTGTATGGCCCAAAGTATCGACGCAACAACTTTTCACTTAATCCGCGACGGCGAATTGGTGTCCAAACCCACACTTGGTCTCCTGGATTGTACTCCGCGTGGCGCCGTCGTAAGATGTATCGTTGGCTGTCGGTGCGCTGTTTGTCTTTAATACGCAGCCGTGCGAGTCGTCGGGCTTCCTCTGCACGCTGCAGGTAGGCGGCGACGTCAAGGTTGTCTTCGCTGGTTACGTGCGGCAGCATTGCGTCGAGCGTCGTCGTGGGCTCCCTGCCGTACACAAGCTTAAACGGGGTCGCTCTGGTCGTCTCCTGGATTGCCGTGTTATACGCGAAGATCACGTACGGCAAGATGGCGTCCCAGGACTAGTGTTCAGCATCGACCTACATAGCGATCATGTCCGCGATCGTTTTGTTCAGGCGCTCCGTAAGGCCATTGGTCTGGGGATGGTACGCAGTTGTTCGTCGATGGCTTGTGTGACTGTATTCCAGGATGGCTTGCGTCAACTCTACCGTAAACGCCGTTCCCCTGTCCGTGATGAGCACTTCTGGGGCGCCGTGTCGCAAGAGAATTTGTTCGACAAAAAATTTGGCGACTTCTGCCGCGGTACCATTTGGTAGTGCTCTTGCTTCGGCGTAACGTGTAAGGTAGCCAGTGGCCACGATCATCCACTTGTTACCCGTAGACGAAGATGGAAAGAAGCCGAGGAGATCCATCCCAATTTGTTGAAAGGGCAGGATTGGGGGCGGAATCGGGTTTAGTAGTCCTGCTGGTCTGATCGGCGGCATCTTGCGTCGTTGGCACTCACGACACGCCTTCACGTAGTGGGCAACTTCGGCAGGCAGTCGCGGCCAGTAATACTCGACGCAACGTGCGCGCAAATCCGAGGTGGCCTGCTGTGGGCTCATCGTGCAATGCCTGCAGAATTTGTTGCCGAAGGGTTTTAGGCACTACGAGAAGCTGCGCGGTCTTGCTGGGTGCGAAGTTCTTCACGAGGAGGCCATTGCTTAACGTGAAGGATGATAAATGTCGCCTGAACACACCAGGAGGGGAAGCGGTCTCTCCTTCCAGTAATCGGCTAGCGCTTTCAGCTCAGGGTCTGATCGCTGTTGTTCTGCGAAACTGCTGGCGCTTACTGGTCCTAAAAAGGCGTCGTCGTCATCGTCCTTCGGGGGAGCATCGACGGGATGGTTTCGCGGCAATATTTCATAAAAATTACAGGGGTGTATATAAGTTCTCTTATGTGCAAAATCCGCAAGCATTGCAAATTCTTTGCCAAGTTGCGTTACGAGTTGTGAGTCTCGTTGCTTACCCCTATTGCTTTGTCGCCGTTTCTTTTGGTCACATATTCGGCGAAGTCAAACTTTGGGGCTTAATGGTGCAAATTTTTGGGGTTTGCCGCCCGAATTTGGAAGTCACCATTGAGACAGCCAAGTTAGGTTAGACACCAACTTTTCACAAATTTGGAAAATGTCACACCTAGGGGTCCAAGGAGCAAACATTTACTGACCCTATCGCCTCCAACACTATAACTACCATCACCATCACTATCTATGTTAACACTATCACTAGCAGCAGCTATCATTGTTAAGATCTATCGCCATTTTATTACTATCAATATCAGCACCTATTATTATTGCTATGTACCATTACATATTAGTAACCGTCACTACTATCATTACATATATGTTGGTTATGCGCTGTTGCTTCAACGTTGTTTTTTTTTTTTTTTTTTTTTTTTTTACCGTACAACGGTATCATGCGTAGATATGGGTCGCTCATGAGGGGACCGGATCCTTTGAGCGGCTCTTTCAAAAGAGCGGGTGAGTGGCGGCTCACTATATGTGGGCGGCGGTTCTTTTGATGAGTCGGCTCTCTCGTTCAGTGATCCGATTCATGCCGAACGGTTCCTTGGGAGTCGGATCTCCTTGTTGCGACTTCGGTGCCGTCTATTAGTGATGCGAGAAAGCAAATGCCCGCCCGCATGGCCTCCGAGATCACCCCTCTGCCCCTCCCCCCCCTCCCCCCGTGCGCGTTAGAGAGTTGCGCGCACGTAGGTTACCTTGGAGGCCATATACTGTTAAAAATAAACTCGTGCGACTTACTATAAAGAATATAGAAGCCACAGTCATTACTAAATTTCCGCGACTGTTGCTAGCATGCTACTAATTGTTTACTACCCCAAACACAGTGCAGGTCACAGTGCAGGACTGCAGTCATTACTAACCAAGGTAGGTGATGCAGCAGCGATTACTAGTTACTAGGACTGAACTAGCAGCGGTTACTAGGACTAAAAAGGTGAACAGAAATTTGTAAAATAATGTGGACAATGCTCGCACCAAGATGGCAAAGCGGACATTTATAATAAGATTATATTCTAGGCGCTATATTAAGATATATTAGCAGCGTGGTCATACACGCTTAAATTTTTTATTTTTGCCATTTCAAGCGCAAAAATAATTAAACTATCTTCTTTGAACTTGCGAGTGTCACTGGCTCTAAAACAGGGTGTCACCATGTAGGGGATATAAGCTCGCTGAAAGTTGCTGTTCTGTATGCGCGCGCAGAGCGGTGGTGCTCTTCGCCGTAGCTCTTCTTGTCCGAAGGATATACGTTACGGCCCGATATATGAAGACATTCAGGCAACGTTTCGGCAACATTCTGCGTTGCTTGGATGGTTACAGCGGAAGGCTGGTTCTTATTATTATGCTCGCCTGGATAGTCTAGTTCCAGTGAATAGCTCTTTCAGCTGGTAACGGTTACTACCACTCCATTTATTAACTGCCGTTACTAAGAATTTAGGAACATATGAGACAAGCACTTACTAGGTTTGCCTTTCAAAGTAGCACAACCTTTTTTTTAAGAGTGTACCTCCCACCCTTCCTCACAAGAGTCGAAAACACCCCCCTCGCCTCCCCTCGCCTTCAGCTTTCTTTTGAACCGCTCTTGCACAAGAGCGAGAATGAACGGCGGTTCACTGAGTGGCGGCTCATTGAGCGGCAGTTCGTTTGGAGAGCCGGTGACTCCATGAGCGGGGCTCGTTTGGAGAGCCATCGTTCAGTGAGCCTCCAGGAACCGTAAGCCGCGGTTCTTTTGAGAGCCACCCTTTCAGTGGGCCATCAGGAACCGTTCCGCTAGAGTCGGGTCCTCCGATTGCTGCGATTTTAGCGCCATCTATTAGCACTACGAGAAAGCAACTCCAGTGGGCCACGGCCGGTCTCGAGGGAGAACGCGCGTGGGCAGGCAGGGGTGGATCGAGCCGGCATACAAAAAGAAAAAAGACTGCCCTGTGCACGATCCTGTACACGCCGTAGACTTCCATCGGTCAGAGTGCATTCGGTTGCTTCGCTGCCGTGTCGAGGCTCCGTGCGGGCGACCCAGCCTCAATGGTGCTTGCATGCTTCGGGTGGTCGCCGCCGGTTTTGTGCTTATTTCATTTTGCTTTCCATGCTTGCTGTGCGCAATTTTCTCAAGCTTCATTACAACAAGGCGAATGTCGAATGCATAACATCTTTCGCAGCGAGCCCAAGAGAAAAAAAATCCTGTTCGGTCGCGTACAAACAGCATCGACTGAACGGAAACAGATAAGTGCCTTAACTGAAAAATTGAAACCACTCCTCACAGCATGAATGGTGAGCACTGCGGCTTGAAGTAGACAATAAATTAATGAGTCAGTGAATGAAAAACTGTCAGCATGTGTACGTGGCGGTGAAAAAAGGACAGTTGAACAAGTTTGAGTTACGGGACCAGCGAAGAAATCTGCCCCCAGGTAGAAAGGAAAAACGGGAGAAGCCGGGAGGCTGAGAGTAGTGGTCGTTAAAAAAAACTGCCTCAAATTTGAAAAAAAAAAAAGGAATATAAGAATGTAAGAAGAGAAAGAAAAAAAACGGGGAGGGCAAGGCCAACGACCGCAATTTAGACAAGAGAAGTACTAACGCGGACTGTAGCTACAAAGCGCAAACTCCGTTAAAAAAAAAAAACAAAAAAACGATGCATTTGCATTATACTTCATGCTCCCCATGAATTTACCGTCTCCGGAAATATAGGACGAACCTCGAATCCGTTGGTTTCCTTTCTGTATAATTATACTTCACTATCTATATCGGTTATATGATCCCTATCTTTATTTAGTAAAAGTCAGCGCACATGACATTTTGGGCTATTTTTAGAAGTTGATGACACCAAATATTTACTAAGGATAATTCTCAGTGTGGTGAATAATGGTCAATGTTACTGAGATAATTTTGAAATGATAGGATAAGAAATGAACAAAATCCTAGCTTGGGGAATGCGCGCACCTTCAGTAAATAGAGTGAACATAAAGAGAAAGGATCGCGTCTAAAAAAAAAAAAAAAACAGATATTGCTGTTCACTGGGATTTCGTAGTCACCACGAAGGGAGATAGAATGGCGATACAATTAGTTCCACACTTTCGTTGAGGACGGGGTGTCTTTTTAACCTGAATTGAGTAGACATGTCCGTGGCAGAGCACGCGGCATGCACATGGCACGCCCGAACACGCGTAATAGCCTGTTAATACTACGCGTATACTCCCGTAAGCATGAGGGCTCGAGTTCCGTCGCCCCCTTCCCACCAAATATTGCAGCCCCCCTCCCCCCTATTTTTCTCATATATAACACAGTTTGAAGAAACATAAATGCACTGCTGAATAATCGTGTTATATTTATTTTCACTGATACCTTTGAACGGTTGCACCAGCACATGATGCATGATCAGTGAGAGCCGGGATGCATCGTCCGAACAGCAGCGGTCAACGTGAGGCACCATGCTTGCAAGATCTGCCTCTGAAGAAAGGTTCGGCACGGCTCACTGAACGATAGGGCGAGCCGGATCTCCAAACTTCTGCTCACTCGTTCTTTAATAAGAGCGGTTGAAAAGACAGCCGTAGGCGAATAGGGTACAGGGCTCTAGCGAGAGAGTGGAATCAATGAACGAGATAAAGAAAGACAGAGCCGGCTTTCTTTCTCTCTTTCTCTCAAATAGAACCGCTGGTTGCTCCTCAGTGACCTAGACTTGAGCCGTTAAAATGAGCTAGCTCACTTCAGTGAGCTTAGCAGTTCTGAGCCACTCACTAAAGTGAGCCGTTTTTCCCATTTCTAGTCATGCGGACGGTGGCAATACGGTTTTTCTAGGCCACCCACGAGCCATAAATGTTTTCTAATTCAAAAATAGCTGCGGAAAATTTCTCTCGCAAAGACAATATTGAGGGAGAACAGCACGGTTCTGTTTAAAATTAAACACTTAGGCTTATGTGGCTAGATTCTGAGTTTTTCTGGTCACTATGTGATTTTTTCTTGCGAATTTTTAAGATATCACCTGAGCACCCTTTGTCTTGAGCTCTATGCTACCTCTTGTGAAGCTGCTCCAAATTCGTCGTTACGGTCGCGCATAATGTCCATTAGGCAATGAGCGCTCGAATGGCTACCGGCGAGTGGTGGTATTATTAGTACACGTTGCAGTGCTCTCACAAGCATCCGCTTATACACTGCAGCACACTCTTGATTTCATATATAAAGCGAACACTCAATCAACGACTTGCGTACATTCATGGCCATCTCACGATGGTGTGCTTTGAGTATTCATTGGCAAAAGCAGTCGTTTGAATATTTTTGGCCTTTCGACCAGAAATTGTTGGCTACAACACTCGCCTACGCAACACGGCTGCTCTCATCATGATGCGGGCGAAATTTCTAATTGACCTTAATGCCAGGTACATTTCATGCTGCAAAGCGGATACACGTGTAGCAGTCGGGAGCTGCGACTACTTGCTACTCGAAATCTCTCTAAAAATTGAACTATTTAATGTATTTCATGGCTAAATACGTCTCTTCTCAGGCTTGGAATTGGAAAACAAGATCAAAAAGCACTCAATGTTTTTTTTTTATTCTAGCTAGTGTCACTTTTGTTTTATATTATTCCACAAACATTTCCTTTGTATTTTGTTGGCGTTCACATTGGGCAGTGTACGTTTAAAGTTTCCTTTTTCATTCTTAGCTTTCGTTCTCCGACTAATCTATACTTAAAGTTTTTGTTTTTCTTAATGGGCACTGCCTCTGCCAATTACTCCAACTAAATATTTGAAGTGGATTCAGTAGAACAGTGACGAATCTGGGTAACTGAACAAAAAGCGGCGGACGAATAATATTAGTTACGAGGATCATGAAAACATTTTTCGTACCTACAGGAATAATGATTAATGTTCTTAAGAGGCCTTCTGACTAACATTTGTCTGACGCGAATCTGGGTGATTGCTGAACATGGAAGTGCTTCGCTGTAAGCATTCCTGAGCTTAGAACACTTTGAAAAGCCCCCCCCCCCCCCCTCCCCCCACCTCATATGCAGTCCAGAAATGCAGTTCCGCATCTAAACCTGCCATGCTTATTTGCCGGCTTTGAAGAATTCACAAAACATTAGCGAGTCATTTCACACGAGGTTTGGGCCTATTGTTCACCTCGAGGTGTCATACAATGGTATAACGAGTCTTTTATTTCCGTCCCGATTTTGCAGACCATGGTGAACCGCAAGGAGATCGCAGAGAGCTATTATCTACTTCGCCGAGCCACCATGCATCGCTACTGGTCCAAGTTTTCTAAGGAACAGGCCGAACCAGAGTAGGCTATGCCTTTTTCTTCTATTCTACGCCTTTCTGGGAACTAACCAGTGTAAAATTTCTTTCACTGAGAGCCGCAAAAGTACTCAGCGGACGCATTAGAACGTAGTTTAAGTTTACGATATCCTTCAACAAAAACGGGGCAGGTCGCAATGGTTGAAGCCTGCTCTGGCGCTGCGTCGAGCATTCCAGTTTAGGAGTAGAGACAATGAACTACTCTGCACTTGAAAACAATTCACTATCTTGATCGGAGATGTAGTCCTCTTACCGAAATTCACAGTTTGCGTTGTTTTCAGGAATATTTTCATCTTAACCTCGAGCCATCTGATTGGGAGAAATGCCGGAGGGATGTTATATTTTCTTTTTCCTCTTCTTAGTTGATCCTTTTACACCAGCCGGAAAAATGAGCTGTGCATTGCTCTAAACGTTAAGCTAGGAAACAAATATTTTAGTCATACGTTTTTTATTTATGCCGGCTACAATCCTGAGCTGCCTGGTTGTTACTACATTCGTTGCACCTCGTTACTAGCTTTTAGAACTGGGGACGCATCACCAATAACGCTAAATGCGCGACTGATTTTTTTTTCGCATATTCAGTGTGCTTTTCCTGCTGGAAGAAAGCTCAACGTAAATTCATGCACCTTGTTACTAGCCTTTAGAACTGGGGACGCATCACCAATAACGCTAAATGCGCGACTGATTTTTTTTCGCATATTCAGTGTGCTTTTCCTGCTGGAAGAAAGCTCAACGTAAATTCATACAAGATTGTTTCTTCCTAAACAGGAATCTGTTCGGCATCATAACCTTTGCTGAAGGCGTTACATCACTAAACGACATATTCTCTGGCAATTTTTAAAAAGCCACATTTTATGTATTTTTTTTCTAAGAGAATTCCCTATTTTTATAAACCAAAACTCTGCTTCCACTCGCAGTGGCATTCCATGAGGCAGAGCCTTTGACGCTCTTAAAGCGATTCCGTTCAAAGTCGTTTCTTATTATATGAATGTATCGTTCACGCGGGAAGCACAAGGCTAAAAAATTTATGCTTGTTTTGTTTACAGTAGCATCAAGAAAATCTTTAGGTAAAGGCTTTGTGCTTTTGATCTTGCGCTCATCTGAGCGCTGATAGTGACTACCAACTAAAGTTGGTTCGAAGGAAGATATTCTCACACACAATTTCTCTAAAGTAGTTCAATTTATACAGTTACTTGCTATATATGCTTGTATAGAAGGATAGATTGCACATATATAGCTTATAAATGACAAATTGTGATGTAATTAAATTTATTCTCATTGAATCAATGTGCATATTGCGTTAATGTATTACCTTTTTTTTTATGAAAGAGTTAAGGATCACTAAAAATAAGATCGAACAGCAGGAATAAAATTGGTGGCGATGCGTCTATATTAGATGCTGGTGGATGCTTAGGAAAGATAAACCTGTCATTTAGTATTGCGGAGCATTAAAAAGCATGTCTCTTTGCTGAATAAACTAGAAAATTTGTTTTTCACGCAGCTTCAGCTGGCTGCGACGTCACGCCAAGCATACCTACTTTTCATTCATATGAACTAGAAGTATCAAGCTGCAAGTGCTGATACTTTCCCCATTTTTCCCCATGTTTTCCATATGTCCTCTTCAAGGTGGCAAGGCTCTGTTTTCGACATGGACTGCACGTACGACTGTGAAGCCAACTCGTTGTGTACGTCTTTGTCGTTTTACTCGTATTAGATTGTTGATATGCTAATTCAAAAATCAACCTAGATTAGCCCCTTATTATCTTTTTTCTTCGGCGGCATATATACCTAAATAGACATTGTTATACAGCTAAGACACTAGTTTAGTTAGAAGAGAAGGAATAAGCTGTGTTTTATCTGCTGAAAGGACCTGATAAAATGCTCTGGTCGAATTCTCGGATTTTCTCCTGCTGTTTGTGATAATTTATTCTCACTGTCAGTAAAGCTGATTCGTTTGATTTGAGGGACATACTTTTATATTTTGAGAAAAGATACAACAATGAATCTTGTGAACGCATTTGCAGATATACCCATGGGGCTGTTCAGTGAGCCAATTCTTCACTCGGAAGTCTCTTCGTAAGTGTCTGTCACTATTTATAGGCGATGACAATCGATTTTTACTGAAGCGTTACATAATCGCATGACTGGACGCAGCAATGCAATATCTAAGTCACTTCAGGGACGTTTTGTCTTACTCGTAATATTTTGGGAGGCCATAATTACTGCACACATATAACTTAAATAAACAATCATCACAGCTCTTTCCGCTCTGAGCATTCCTCAGTTACTGCAACCCGGCTATCAGACGCATTTCAGCGCCCTATATACAGGACTATTTTGCGGATGTTTGCTAGGTATTTCTTCTTTCAGACACCTTATTTCATTTACCAAGATACATTGTTGGGCGAGTTGGTATTTATTCATTATTATTTATTATGTAAGAATGGGGGGTTTATTCAGCGGATCAACAGGACTTGATCAGCAGGACTGAGCAGATCAGCTTCGAACACAGCGGCAGCGAACACAGGCAGATCCAGCACGCGCAGCGATCACGATGCCACTGACTGGCATGTTCCTTGTGCACTTCTTCCTCTTCACAATTACCCGCGGGACGAAGAGGAGACATCCTGGCGACTTACGGTGTGAGCAAGACGGCAGGGTCGTAATAGGGTTTGAGGCGCTGGACGTGAACAATCTCGCGTCCGCGCCGGCGTAGATCATGGGACGGCGTAACAGGTTCCACCACATAATTAACCGGAGAGGTGCGCTCCAGAACACGGTATGGGCCATGATATTTAGCAAGAAATTTTGAAGACAGTCCAGGGGCATTGGAAGGTATCCATAGCCACACAAGAGCGCCAGACGAGAAGTGCGGTGTCGAGTGTTGGCTGTCATGGTTGGATTTATGGCGGTACTGGGTGTTGGCCGTGAATGCGCGGGCGATTTGTCGACAGTCTTCCGCATGCTGGGCTGCTTGAGACGCAGGTGTATACTCTGATATGTCTGGCTGATACGGGAGTATGGTGTCGATTGTTGCAGAGGGGTGACGGCCGTAGAGGAGAAAAAAAGGAGAGAAGCCAGTAGTAGACTGCGTTGCGGTATTGTATGCGTACGTGACATACGGAAGGACGAGGTCCCAGTTTGAGTGGTTGGAGGAGATGTACATAGAGAGCATGTCGCCAAGGGTACGATTAAAACGCTCAGTGAGGCCATTAGTCTGGGGATGATAGGCGGAGGTGGTTCTATGAATTATGTTGCACTTGGTGAGCAAGGCTTTTACAACATCACTCAAGAAAACGCGTCCTCTGTCGCTGAGCAGCTCTCGAGGTGCGCCATGGCGAAGAACAAATCGCTGCAAAATGAAGGAAGCTACTTCTGACGCTGTGGCAGATGGAAGTGCGGCGGTTTCTGCATACCTCGTCAGATGATCAACGGCTACGATAGCCCAGCGGTTGCCGGCCGCAGTGTAGGGAAGCGGCCCGTACAAATCAATGCCGACGCGGTCGAAAGGACGTGGTGGGCTGGGTAACGGCAGCAACTCTCCAGCAGAACGTTGAGGAGATGGCTTGCGACGTTGACAGGTGAGGCATGAGCGAACGTACTTGAGTACAAAGGTGTACATACCCCGCCAGTAGTAACGCAGCCGGAGACGAGTGTATGTCTTGAAGACGCCCGCGTGACCGGATTGTGGGTCAGCGTGGAAATAGTCACAAATTTGCGAACGTAGCTGCCGGGGAATAACTAGCAACCACTTGCGGCCATCTGCACAGTAGTTGCGGCGGTAGAGGAGGTTATCACGAATGGCGAAGTGGGAAGCATGGCGGCGGAGAGCACGCGATGGAGAAGCAGCTGTAGGATTGGAGATAAAATCGAGGATAGAGTTTATCCAAGGATCTTGCCGCTGCGCTGACGGCATGTCATTGATGTGAAGCGATGGCGGGGAGTCGTCGGAAGGGGAAAGGCTCGCGACCTCAGCTGTAAGGGGGCAGCGGGAAAGTGCATCGGCATCGTGATGTTTGCGGCCAGAGCGGTAAACAACGCGGACATCATATTCCTGAAGGCGAAGAGCCCATCTTGCCAGTCTGCCGGACGGGTCTTTCAGTGAGGAAAGCCAGCAAAGCGCATGGTGGTCCGTCACTACGTCAAAAGGGCGACCATAGAGGTAAGGGCGGAATTTAGTAAGAGCCCAAATAATCGCTAAGCATTCTTTTTCAGTGACAGAGTAATTGGATTCAGCCTTCGTGAGTGTACGGCTAGCATAGGCGACCACGTATTCAGCATAACCTGCTTTGCGCTGAGCGAGCACAGCGCCGAGACCAATACCACTGGCGTCTGTGTGGACCTCAGTAGGCGCTGTGGGGTCGAAATGACGTAGGACAGGCGGTGCCGTGAGGATATGTCGTAAAGCATTGAAGGCATCGTCGCACGCTGGTGACCACGACGAAAGGTCGGAACTGCCGGACAGAAGTTCTGTCAAGGGAGCAGCAATGGAAGCAAAATTCTTAATAAAGCGGCGAAAGTAAGAGCACAGCCCGAGGAAGCTACGTAGATCTTTGATGGAAGTCGGTTTGGGAAAGGCTGTTACGGCACGAAGTTTGGCAGGGTCTGGAGATACACCTTCTTTGGAAACAACGTGGCCGAGAATGTTGAGCTGGCGGGCGGCAAAACGACATTTTTTCAAATTCAGCTGCAGTCCGGCATCAGATAGGCAGGTCAAAACGTGCTTCAGACGGTAGAGGTGTGTGTCAAAGTCACGAGAAAAGACGACAATGTCATCGAGGTAGCAGAGGCATGTCTTCCACTTTAGGCCACGCAAAATGGTGTCCATCATCCGCTCAAATGTTGCCGGAGCATTACAAAGGCCAAACGGCATAACTGTGAATTCGTACAAGCCGTCGGGAGTTACAAAGGCAGTTTTGGGGCGATCAGCCGCTTCCAAGGGGACTTGCCAGTACCCGGAACGTAAATCTAGGGAAGAAAAGAGTTCGGCGCCTTGCAAACAATCGAGAGCGTCGTCGATGCGCGGGAGAGGATAGACGTCCTTTCGCGTTATCTTATTAAGGCGGCGATAATCGACACAGAAGCGGATAGAACCATCTTTCTTTTTTACAAGGACAACAGGTGAGGCCCAAGGGCTGCTTGAGGGCTGAATCACGCCATTCTGGATCATTAGGTCGACTTGCTCTTCTATAGCCTGGCGTTCGGTTGCAGACACACGATAGGGACGCTGTCGTAGTGGTGCGTGGGTGCCGGTGTCGATGCGATGAGTGACTGTAGAAGTTTGACCCAAAGAACTTTGATGAGAGTCGAAGGAGGAGCGAAAGTGATGTAGTAGGTTCAAAAGCTGAGTGCGCTGCTCTGGAGGAAGATCGGCATCGATGGAACGGAGAAACAAGTCTGTAGAGGGGGGAGCGGGCGCAATTGAAGGGGGGCTGAGCGCAGTCACGGCACAGTGCGGCGCGTCGTCAGGTTCCTCAGAGATCAGAAGAGATGCGATTGGCTGGATACTTCCGAGACATTCGCCATGGCGCAAAGCAGTAGGGGAGTTAAATGGGTTAGAGACCCATAACATGGAAAAGCCAGCGGAAATAGCGAGCACTGCGTAGGGCAATGGAAGGCACTTGCGGCGCAGGAAAGTATGGGCTGGTGTGAAGAGAACGGTGTCATCGCTAAGAGATGCACAAGCGACACGAACAAGCACTGAAGAGCAGGGAGGAAGGTCGATATCTTCGGCGACGAGGGCTTTAGCACCGGAATTTGACTGATCAGCGTCTGGTAAGGCATCGGGCATAGTCGAGAACCCCACTTCAGCTCGAGCACAATCGATAATAGCAGCATGACGCGACAGGAAATCCCAGCCTAAAATTACAGCGTGCGAGCAACTTGGCAGCACGACGAACTCAATCGTATAAAGGGAATTTTGAATAACTACTCGAGCGGTGCACGCTGCTAAAGGCTTGATATGCTGAGCGCTGGCCGTTCGCAACGAAAGTCCCGCAATTGGCGTCTTCACTTTCTTTAAAGTGCGACATAGTTTTGCGTCCATTACCGAAATCGCAGCACCAGTGTCAATTAGAGCCATGACAGCAACACCCTCGACGAAAACTTCAATTAGGTTTGTCGGCGACAGATGAGGACTTGGGAAGTTCGACTGGGTCGCAGTTCTCGCCTCAGGAACTGCGGCCTCTAGTTTTCCTCATGTGAAGCGTTCTGTCGACGTCGCATCGGAGAGATAGAGCGGCGTCGCGGCGACGGTGAACGGCGGTCGGACATGGCTGAGCGGTCTGGGGAGAACTGAGGGCCAGCTGGAGGCTCAGTAGGCGCGGAATACTGAGGCGTCGGAGACCAGTATGCAGAACCATGAGTAGGTGGTGCCGACACCGGGAGACGGTTGCGGCAGTAACGAGAAATGTGTCCAGCAAGCCCGCAAGTGTAACAGATTGGCCGGTTATCCGTCGTGCGCCAGGGATTACGTGGTCTTGGAGGCGGTCGCATAAACTGCGCAGGTTCTCGCGCAGGCGCAGGAGGCGGCTGAACGTAGGCTGGTGGCGGTGGAGCATATGCAGGTGGCTGTCGGGCCGCAACAGCCGCATAAGTTAACGGCGCTGTAACAGGCATGGGTTGAGGGGCTGGAGGAAGAGATTCAGCTACCTGTTCTTGAATAATGTGGCGCAAACTAGGAGCTAGGTTTGAGGAAGGTTCTTGATGGCAGGATATAAGGGAGAGCTGTCGAGCAACTTCTTCCCGAATGAAGCTCTTAATTTGTGGTAGGAGCGCAGAATGTTCACATGCATCTGTCAGGCCAGCAAGGGACTCGGAGTGCATGGTGTTCGCGCGAGTTATGGCCCTTTGTTTTCGCAGTTCATCATAACTTTGACACAGTGTGACCACTTGTGCGACGGTGCGGATATCTCGAGCCGACAGCATCTGAAAGGCATCGTCATCGATGCCTTGCAGAATGTGCTTGATCTTCTCGGCCTCTGACATGTGTGGGTTTATGCGCTTGCACAGGTCGACGACGTCCTCGATATAGCTCGTGAAATTTTCGCCAGCTTGCTGAGACCGCGTACGCAAGCGCTGTTCAGCGCGGAGTTTCCTCACAGCTGGTCGGCCGAAGACTTCAGAGAAGCTGGCTTTAAACGCAGACCATGATGGAATGTCCGCTTCATGGTTTCGAAACCATAGGTTTGCTACGCCGGTGAGATAGAAAATGACGTTGCTTAACTTTGTTTCCGCGTCCCATTTGTTGTAAACGCTCACTCGTTCATAGGATGTGAGCCAGTCCTCGACATCGTGGTCGTCAGTGCCGCTGAAGATGGCGGGGTCACGCTGGCGGAGGGAGCCGGGGCAGATGATGGCAGAGCCAACTTGTACGGCTTGGTGGTTGACGTCCTCAGGCATCGCAGGAGGTGGTAATGTACGGCTGCGGAGTTCCAGGGCGAGAGGATAGATCTTGACCGGCAGCTCCACCAAATGTAAGAATGGGGGGTTTATTCAGCGGATCAACAGGACTTGATCAGCAGGACTGAGCAGATCAGCTTCGAACACAGCGGCAGCGAACACAGGCAGATCCAGCACGCGCAGCGATCACGATGCCACTGACTGGCATGTTCCTTGTGCACTTCTTCCTCTTCACAATTAATTATTATTGATGCTTTGGAGTAAAGGGCTTAGGCATAGTTGTGAGTCAGCGCTTGTACTGTGGCTTTCTTTTATCTTGTCTTTTGTCTTCGTGTTCGCGCTGTTTAATTATAATGAACCTTATTTCATATATTTATAGAGAGAAATGGTACTGATGCTGAAAAAAACTCTGATTGCCATGTAAATATTCTTTCATATTTGGCAGTGAGAAGGATTACAGAGCATTGTCCATGGGCAGCAGAGATGCCTCTAACTTTGCAAACTAGAAGAGTTCAAGCATGTCCGGTGCGGTACGCGCTGTAATTTCGATGTTTTTTTTTTTTTTTTTTTTGTGTGTGTGTGTGTGTGTGTGTGTGTGTGTGTGTGTGTGTGTGTGTGTGTGTGTGTGTGTGTGTGTGTGTGTGTGTGTGTGTGTGTGTGTGTGTGTTGCAGTACGCATGAATTTGTGTCACCCTATACGTAATACGCATGCAAAATGCACAATTTGAGTGCTGTCGTCTTTCTGCAGCATATTCAGTGTAGCCAGACCGGGGGCGAGAATTGCCCACGCCATGCTGGCCGCAGTCGACAAGAGGGGTAAGCGTATCACTGTCAGAGCAATAGGAATACCTTTTGCTACAGACTTCATGACATTCTTATTGTGGGGGCCTTAAATCTAAATAGTCAGATTTGGCTCTTTTCTACTCCTTTTCGGTTGAGCTAATTAAATCGCTGCTCCTCCCTTCAGCGTTTCATTAAGGGAAGTAATAAACCTAACCAAAGCTGTGTCTTTGTATAGTTTGAAGCGGCATAGAAGACACGGATGTTAAGCCATTGCAGGCATCGCAGGATTGCACTGTTGTTTCATACTGACACGCATTGACAGTTATTCTCCCGTTGCTCTCCCCGCCTTTCATGGTGCAATTTCTGCAGTCGCAGGTGGGATATTAGTTTACACGAAGGTCCAGCAACATACACAAGACCTCTTATCCGTATTGCAACTGTGACATCACATCGGTCCTTATCAAAATATTAGTTCTACGAGGCTTTTTTTAGTTTGTGTGTGTAGCTCTTCTTATATCGTTTCTCTGAGCTCATAAAAACGTCTCCCACAGCACCTTTGCAATGTATTACCAAAGGGTGGTGCATGTTTATGCGGGTAAGTGATTATAAGGGAACACAGTTTTTTTAAGTTTCCTTACTTCTTAGCAAGAAACAGTTATTTTCTGTTATAAATACATATCCAGGACATTTTCATTTGATTTCATTTGATTTTATTACTTTAAAGACACCTCACGGGGTATTACATAAGGGGTGGGATGAGCAGAAAAGGTACAAGACAATGCAATATATGTGATCATATGCAAAAAATGTTGTTTAGATTGCTAGCAAACGATAAAGGGCAGGTGATGTCGACGATATGCTGGGGAAGGCCGTTCCAATCTTTAGCTGCTCGTGGGAAGAAGGAGGCTGAAAAAGTAACAGTTCGGGCACGTGGGCGAAACACTTGAAGCGTGTGGCTAGTGCGGTGGGAAATGTAAGATGCTGGCGTGATGTAGGGGGCACGCAGTGGCGTAGTCAGAAATTTTGTTCGGGGGGGGGGGGGGGGGGGGGGCTCACGTTGCAGCGCGTCGTCCTCCATATAGAATTTGTCGATAGATCAAATATGATTAATTCCAGCCGATAGCCAATAGCCATTGTGTATTAGGTGCTGCGAACGAATTCTTGAATGCCACCCAGTACGCACTGCCAAGACAAATGTAAAATATTAACTTTATTATAAAAGAACATATATGTATGTGACAAACATTGTGGCAGAAATAACTGACATCAATGCTTCCCTGATTCTGTCTGTTGAATAAGTACAGAAAATATTAAACGAAATCTAGAACTCAGTTCGAAACCAGCAAAGCAGTGCATACCGCTGATATGAAAACGTAAAGGCCAAGAAATGAACACTTTGACGGGAAATGCTTTATTGAATCTGTCATCCAAGACGCTTGTTTACATTTTTGTACTCCGCCGCCATCGGCGCCGCTTCGATGCCTTTTGGTCGCGGTGCTCACCGGCGTCCGCAAGATGCGTAGGGCGGCGTACAGCGGTGCAGGAAAAAAAACGAGGAGCAATAAAAAAACCAAAACGCTCCTGGGCCAATGTTCAGCTGAAGGCACGAGAAAAAAGAAAGCCCCAAAAGAGAGACACAGGGACTTTGAGGAAGCGGGGAGTCGAAGGCGAGGGAAATACCGCCTTTGAAACACTGAGCGGGAATGTAAACCTGTCTTGTTTCGTCGTCCACCCCCACCTCCGCGTCCGGCGCGAGTTGACGCGACGAGCCCGCTCGCTATCTAAACGCCCTTGAAACTTAGTGCTCGGAAATGGTTCCTGACTTTACGTGACTCCGTCTGCATTGGCGTTGCTACGAAATGTAGCCCCCAAGTTCGTAATGTTCGTGCCGAAATGTATTTTCGAACGAACCGGAAAAAGTTATTGTAGACAAAACCCAGAATGCTTTCGAGCGCCGGTGGTTGTTTTGGTCGGCGGTGCATGACATTTCGGGGGGGGGGGGGGGGGGGGGGGGGGCTGAAGCCCCATAAGCGCCCCCCCCCCACCCCCCTGGCTACGCGCCTGGGGGCACGGTTAAGTGATGAGTGAAAGAATGTGTGGTACAGTGATAGCGTGGCTATGCGACGACGAACGGAAAGAGGCGATAGTGCTGATTTAGCTTTTAGGGCTGAAACACTGACGTCGTACGAGTAAGAAGAATGAATGAACCTTGTAGCGCGGTTTTGAACGGCTTCTAGATCGTTTATGAGGTTAATATGATGCGGGTCCCATATGGCGGATGCATATTCAAGTTTAGGTCTAATGAGTGACTTGTAGGCGAGCAATTTCACGTGATGCGAGGTGAGGCGAAGGTGACGTTTAAGAAATCCCAGAGTTTTGTTGGCAGATGATATCATGTTAGCAACATGTGCATTCCATGTTAGGTCATTAGATAATGTGACGCCTAAGTACTTGAAAGATGATACAGATTCTATGGACTCGTTAGCGATTTTGTAATGGAAGGCATGACTCTTTTTGCGACGGGTAATGGAAAGAAGCTTGCATTCGCTAGGGTTCAGGGTCATAAGCCAATTATTGCACCACTGTTCAATTTGGTTAAGGTCCTGCTGGAGGGCTTCTTGATCAGTTGTGTTTGTTATTTGGCGGCAAATTACACAGTCGTCAGCGAAAATTCGAATTTGGCAGGATACATGCTGTGGGAGATCGTTAATGTATATTAAAAACAGTAGGGGCGCAAGAACGGAGCCTTGTGGGACGCCGGATGTTACAGGGAGAGGGTTGGAAGAGTGGTTGTTCACAATGACTGACTGAAAACGATTTGTTAAGAAGGCCTTGATCCAGTTTAGCAGATTAGGATGTAAGTTTAGAATATAAAGTTTTTGTATTAATCGCTGATGTAGAACTTTATCAAATGCTTTAGCGTAATCCAGAAAGATGGCGTCTACTTGAAGGTTAGCGTCCAGGTCAGCATGTAGGTCGTTGAGGAACACGACGGCATGATTCGCACCAGTATATTATGCGGCGAAAACAAGGTAATGACAGTGTGGTGGGCTGACTGCGCATATTTGTGTGTTATCGCTTCGGCGTGCGCTGGGAGCATAGTGCAATTATCATTCAACAACGTACTCGAAGTCAGAAACGAAAATATGCAAAATGAAGGTATTTGTTCCTTATATTTTGTTTTAAAATTGTAATAAAATAATAGCTGGGGTGATTACAAAATCCGCAGAGCCGGGATAAAACAGGTTGCGCATAGTTTTAAATAACAGACACACATAATTTGTATCAACCGTGAATGTAAATAAACTAAGAAAGATCGGCAGGAAAAATCTACTTCCTTGCCTAAAAGATGACTGTAAGACAGGAACTGAGCAGGCTGGATCAAGTGTCATAAAAACCACTGAAAATGGCCAAGTGCATAATTTTTACTTCTTAGAGTGTTTAGCTCGATTACCGGTGATATTGCTACACGTGCAGAAGTGACCATACTTAGGAGATGCATTTGCTTGAAAGGAAATAGGCCGCCAAGATTTTAAAACGTTTCTGCCGAACCGCAGTACGTCAGGTGCGGGAAAAATTACGAGCCTGTTTAATGCTTTGCGGCACGCGACTTTGCAAACTTTTTCACGGGTCGACAGGTGTTTTCTGAATGGTCAATGATCCGGGTGACATTTTAAATCCTCTGGTGGACAGAATATTTGGGCTATTTCGTATGTTGAAAGATGGATTATCTTTTAAAAACAAGACAGAAATTTAGGACCAGCTGTAGAGTTTTCTTATCTCAAACAGTCGAGTGCTTAAACAAAACACGCTGTAGATGGGTTTTCGTTGCAGTTACACCTACACGAATATTAATAATATAGAGGATTATTTCGTATTTATAGAAGTTTTGGGCGTGCGGGAGGTAGTGCATGATGTTTTTATTCATTCAAATTATTTTTACTAAAATGACTGTTCCGCGTATACGCACATTCTGAGCTATTTGTGATGTGCAACATACTTCTTCTTTGAAAGGGGTCAGTAAGTCTTAAAGGGATGTGAATTCATAAAATACGTGCACACCGTTAAGTTGCGGACATAATTGGATGTTATGCCCAAAACTTTCGTCGCTCTTTCAGTGGAAGTTCACATTTGAGTGCCGTTTTCCTGGCATTGAACAATGATTGCTCGGCATCAGTTTGCAGTGAGCATTAGAGAGCGTCTCCTCTTGTCCGTCATATGCCACTACTTGATGAAGAAATACATTGGCAGCTACAATCCCTTTTGGTACTGAAATGCGTTTGCGTCTGGTCTTTCCATTTCTTTTACGGATACCAATGCTGGCTCCATAACCGCGTAGATCATTCCTTATTCGGTTGCGGTATGTTAGCTTGGATAAGATTTGCGCGATGAAAGCGTCAAGAAGCTTGCGCAAACGCCAGTAGAAGCAGATAAATTTCAGATGCGATGAGATCTTCCTCTGACGACGCGCGGAAACAACGCAGGCTTCCTGTACACAATTTCGAGCACTTACCGCAAGTGGTGGACGGAGGAAACTCACTACCGGTACGCCCAAGTCCTATCCTGCTTCATGGAACAGTACAAAGGGATCGTCGACCGCAAACTTCATCTACGGGTAAGCCTATGGCAGATCCCACTTAACTAGTCAGTATATATTGAGTATCAATTGCATGCATTTCCAATGGTCTTTATTTGCAGCTTACTTCCTCTGGCACTTCCGACATGAATGTCGCCGACAACGCAGCTCCAGAGGTCCTTTTTGAGGCAAGTCTTCACTGATCTCTATAATTAATGAAATGTCTCTATGAATTTTCTATTATTGTTTAGAGTATAAAACGCAACAAAGTAGAGGCCTTATTGGTAGCAAATTTCTTCGGGGAATTTTTGGAGTGTACTTTTTTTGGAGCGGTACTTTGTTACAGTGATCTCAGAATTTTTATGGCGGACAAATGACAAACTCATCCTGCCAGATTCTGTAGTACAAAGTAATTACGTCAGGTGCGCAAACTACACTGATGCATTTGCCAGTCGTGTCATTCGTACCCGATCTATAGCCACTGCTGCCGCATTACTTGTGTCGTAATAAACGAAGATAGAAGAGACGCGCAAACGCCGTAGTTCATTTCTGCACAAGGTTATCGGCTGCGCTTCTGCTATTGCATGATATGCGTGCAAGATTGTAACAGAAAATGACATATACGACTTTATGCCCGGCAGAGCGAAGCATGCTTTCATAATTCGATGTTCATAGACAGCCAATGTATACGTACATTGCCAGTATGCGGCGCTGCTAAAGGTCAACCTCTTGTGGCGTAAAACATGCCCCACTTTTTTTTTTATACATTCCAGTAACAGGGTTCACGCTGAATTCTATGTTCTGTACATCGATAAGTGTCCTAATGCTTGTGTCCGACTCTTTAGAATATGATCACCTGTATTAGCAGTCCTTGAATTAAAACTATCATAACATCGCGAAATCACAAAGAAAGGGCTCATTAGTACAATCCTAAAGTCAATTCCTATAGCACTGGCTCCGGGTTCCATGACATGTTTTAAAAGTACATGCTTCAGTTGAAAGGTACGTAGGTTTTAACCATTGTAATTACTTTTGTTGTCCTTGTTTGCTCTCTCGGTTGCAGGCTTTCCGGCAGACTGTCGACGATATGGGCATAGACGGCACACGCTTCTCCCTGGCCAACATCGATCACTACACCGTAGACCAGCTTTTCTTCATTTCATACGCTATGGTACGGTGCATAGTCCTTCATGCAGAGACGGCCTTAGAGACGTCATTGAAAAAGGTGTACAATGTCGAATTATCAGCGCCTTTCGGCTAGAGCCGCTTTAAGTAGCAAGTAAATAATAATGAGGTTTCTTAACCCTTGCTTTACTTGTCTAATCCGCAAGTCTTTCCGGCATATTTGCGACATGTTTTTTTTTTCTTTGTCAAACACGCAGGGTTTCTGCGAAGAGCAGAAGGAAGAGTTCCTCAGAAAGGAAATACTGCATGGTACGACAAGCCCCGCCAAGTACAGGTGAGCAGGACTATACTGGAACAACGTTTAATTGTAAACAGAGCAGGTCACGTACTATACGCGCAGCGTTAACGAGGCTCAGCTCCTGATAAAAAGCGTAATTAAGGTAATTATAATAATTAACTTTTCAAAATTTGCTCGTTTTTTGTCGTTAACTAATTACTAATGATTGCTTAACTAATATCTCTGACTAATTCACTAGTATGGTTAATAATTGTTCGTACGACCACTAACATATAAATGAATAACTATCCGTACTGAAACCATCCTAATCCTTCTGAGGATGACTACGCCAGGGTGGCGCAGTGGTTAGGGCGATCGACTACTGTGCCTAAGTATGCGGGATGGAATTCCGGCATCGGTGGCCGCTTTTCAGTGGAGGCGAAAAGCAAGGCACCCGTGTGCTGTGCGATGACAGTGCATGTTAAAGAACCCCAGGTGGTCAAAATTTCCTCGGCGTCTCTCATAGGTTGAGTCGCTTTAGGTCGTGAAACCACACAAAATATTCTGAAGATGGTTGACAGCAGGCGCAGATGCACGCATGGACACGCCAGCTACTCATGAGCCATAAAAGACTTTCGCTTTAAAAAATAAAGCGGATACTTCCGTGCGTTTGACAGAAACCTGATATTCACATTTAGGTAATTGATTGCACTGGTGAAGCACCGCAGGCGGCGCATATATTAAGTTTAATCGCTTCTCTCCTTGCTCTGCGTAGGCATTCTTAATAGTTATCTTCATAAATTGGGATTAAATAATTGCAGTAGAAGTAAATTTTTTATAATGAAACTGGGACCGACGTCTCACGTTACAAAGAGCCATATCCAAGTTTTACAACTGCCCACTGATCAAATCATTTCTACCCTTTTTCAGTATTTTATTGCTTAGAATTACTCTTACGTATGCGTAAAGTATATCAAGTGCCGCCTTGAGTAGGACTAGGGCTTCCGCGGATAAAGAACTTCATCATTTTTCCCATATCCTGTTTCGAACACTTGCCTCATTTGAAAACAAAACGCTTTCAAATGTTGGCGCGTAACGAATACAGAGAGCCCTGCATTCTGAGATAAATTCAGATTTGAATCCGCAATCCGAACAAACTACTTATTATTCTCCTGAACTCTAGTAATTGAACCGACCTTTGTTCTCCTGGCCACAAAGCTGAAGATAGGCGAAATATTTGATGCGTATGTTATGGTTCTTATTTGTGAGGTTTAAAGTTTGAAATCCCGAATACAGAGGCCTAGACACGGGTAATGACTTGACGTCATATTTACAGCATCGAACGAGTGAAAAAAAACGATGAATCAGTGAATGAATGAGAGAGTGAACGATTGAAAGCAGAAATGCTGCGACGCAGATGATGATAATGAACCCGGTGAAATGAATATGATGACTAACAAAAGTAGATATTTCGACGTAAAAATTTGGATTGCGGCCTGTCAATTTCTCTAGTTTACAAATGATTTTGTCAGAAAGAAATGTAACATTTGTGGTCCCGTCCAAGAAAAGCTTAGACAGGAAGCTGCCCTCTGTTGCGTAATACTACCCGCCAAAGCTCTAGCGTTAAATACATTAGCTGCGAAATGATGCGCATTATGAAATATATTGTGCGATTAGAATATGCATGTTGGGTTCAAAGGTACGCGCACATGTGGCACGGCGAATCTAAAGGACACGCAATAAAAAGAGAAAAAAAAAGAATTAGAAAATGACCATTACTAGTCAGCACAGCATTATGACTCTCCACACGTGCCGCACACGGCACCGCTACTCGTTTCTTCCTTGCAATTGATACTTTCAACCGAAAGCGTCTACTATATCCTTGGCTAGCGCTTGTGTCAAACTAGCAGACATCACTTATCTGGCGGGCCGCTCTTTTTGGTATTGCTTCCGGTGAGAAGTACCTAATATCGCGCTCAGTATGAGCTACACAGCGTGAGCGTGTGGCCGAACGCTCGGCATGGTTGTACAGTGGCACTGATTGTGCCTTGTTTCGAGCTATCTGGAGAGGGTGTAGCTGTTCCAACCAGCTCACATCACCTCCATTTACTGGCTTTAACCTTCACCCTCAATTAGTCTTGTTTTGATATCAGTTTCGAGAATGATAACTGTAGCCGTCGGTCGACCTCCAAACTTTATTCGCGCGGTCCCGTCTCGGTCCGCACCCTTCAGTCCGCACCCTAGGTGTTATGTGGTATGCCCCTTTGCGCTTTATCACGTTACTGAACAGGGAAGGCTGGTTGGGAGTGGTGCAGACTTACATGCGTCAACGCGGTTGCTTGTACATGCTAACATTGTTGAGAATGCTAAATGAATCACGTCGTGGCTGCTTCTGATTTTGCACAGTCAGTGCTGAAATCATGCCTAAACGCACAGCCCTACTTGGGTGAAGAAAGCGCTGTCTTTGATAACTTTCACAAGGCATGTCTCATCGAAAGCAAACGCGCTGCAATATGTTGTAGTTTATGCTTCAGCGAAAACAAAATGAGTAAGAAGCAAATGAGGTATCCTTCAGATAAAGGGGAACGAGGGGTTCCAGCGTGCTTGCTGGAACAGCTGCACCCTCTCCAGGTAACTCTCAAACACGGCACAATAAGCGCAACTATACTGCCTTGAGGAGCGCTCTGCCACGTGCTCGCGGGTATAGCTCATACAGAGCGCGATAGCACATATGTTGTTCTGTCTAATGCATCGCCTGCCACCAAGTGCAGGTGTGTATTGGAGATTTGTACGCACGAGGAAATGAGACGTGGGACTCGTAATAACGATAACAAAATGAGGGATCGTCAGAAAATCTACGGCGGCCATGTTGTGTGGTCTGTTGTAATGGCACAAGGGTCAAGGAAAATGTAGCGACCCTTCTTCAGTTCGAGAAGTATTATGTGCCAAGGAAGTAAAGTACATTAAGGAACTCCGATTTAAGAACCGGGCGGGCGTTTTCGCAGCGCGCAAAGGGGGCTGTGATAATAGCAAAGCGAGTGCACATGGCTTGAGAGGCTATTCTTACCCTTAGGGAGAAATGAGCATTCGACGCGTTTATTTTTCGTAATAATCCTTGCTTTATATTTCTTTAGCATCCACGTCCCAACAAACGGCGTGTTTTTAACCACAATTATTTAAGCCAATCGTGCATTTTATGATGTCATTGTAAATAGTGCTCCACAAAGATTCCTACATTCGCGTCACTACTCTGGCTTGGTGATCAGGGCGCTCAACTGCTTATCCACGGCACGAGGAAGCTAAGTAGGTCCATACCGCGGTAGCCAAGGTTTTATGGATGAGAAAAGGAAAGCAGTCGCATGCTGTTTGATTCCAGGGCACGTTAAATAATCTCTCGTCGCCGGAATTTTCGTAGCCCTCCACTAGGCACCCTAATGGTCGTTGTAGTCTTGGGACGTTGCAAGCGTTAGAAAAGAAGCGGCGGTTTAGTTCTGTTAACCACTAATATAGAAGCATACTTTGCGAAAAATGCAGCACTCGTTTGGCTAAATACTGCTTCGTTTAGCTTAGTATTTTTCCCGCTCTGTTATGTTTATCGATATATTCAAAAGTTGCTGAGGAGGTTTATTACGACGAAGGGGGCCTAGTCATGGTCTTTAGTACAATGTTGTCACCAGAAATGAAGGCGATTAAAATGGCGACATCCAAAGCGCAGCAGGAAATACTGGCATCTTGGCAAAAGAAGAAAACTGATCCTGCGATGGCACAATTGTATAGCGCAGTGGCTAGCGAAGGTGAAGGGTTTGCTTCGGCCGGTGTTCGAAGCCCTGTGCAGCAGCAAGTTTTTTACAAGCGCTTACTGGAAGCAATCTTCAGAATTATTCCACAAATCTAAGAATGCGTATTGTAAGGTTTCTGTAATAGAAGAGATTCTATTGAATCTTTCTTTCGTGACTGCCGCATTGTGTAATGAGGTTTTTTAGGAATGGCGCTAAATTTTCTGTCTCAAAGACCCTAACATTTGTTTTATTTCAGTGCATATCAGAAGCTAATGTCGCGATATAGCCTCCTTACCTTTCTGCGTTCATTGATGGCGATGCTGGTGACGAAACTATTGCAGGGTGAATCTTCCCTTCAGCAACATGGCGTCATTTGCCGAAGCATTTAGGTGCCCAGGAGGGAGCCCCATGAACAGGACCCTACGCTGCACATTCTGGTGACATGCCGACCCGAATATATGCTACTGGTCCCCGGGTAGTCCATCCAGGCTCCCACTTCTCCTTACTGGCGGTATTGTCCGCTAAACTCGCGACGGATGTTTGAATAAAAGTTTATTCTTGCATCACCTCTAATATTCCTTTTCTACGACAAGGCGCATGCACGCCGCATTTGCACAACATTGCTTAGTGAACTTTGTTAAGCAGCATACATGGGGACAGTTTTGCTTAGTATCAAAATAACACAACGCAGCGCAACACTGAGTCTACTCTATGATCATTATTTTAACAATAACATCCTAATAGTCAACGTACTTTACATGAATACCGTGTGTTTGTATGCTTTAGGCGACATCTGGAGCAAAAATGGTTATTTCTGGTACACCTAAAAGAAATTCTTGAAGCCTAGCGTCATTCGTGTTCTGCATTTATGTCAACAGGGTTCTTTTTTGTATTGTAATGAAGCGGTTTAGATGGTTCGCACACCAATGTATTTAACGTAGCAGCTAGGACGGCCAGCGTTCACAGCGACAGCTCGAGCTTCGTCCTCTTTGTCGTCTTCACTTCTTTATCGTCTTCGGCGCACGACGTCTCTGATTTTCTCTTTTTTCTCCTTTACACGGGTCATGCATCTCTCTTACAATACTCTCCCTTTGAAAGGACGCCATCTTGGCTGATTAAGCGGAGGTCACGATGGCAGGGTCATGGTACGGTTTGAAGCGGTCAAGGTGGACAATTTCACGTCGTCTTCGGCGAAGATGTGTTGACGGCGTGAGGTGTTCTATAAGGTAATTAACCGGAGAAGTTCCTAAAGCACACGATAGGGTCCCTGGTATCGACTAAGATACTTAGGCGACTGGCCTGAAGTAGAAGAGGGCACCCATAGCCATACCAACGAGTCTGGACGATAAGCAGGCGGCAGACATGAGGATCCGGCGCGGTTGTTTTTCTAAGTGTGCGCATCTTTCTTACAGTATCCTTAAATCGTGAACAATCTTGATATCGCCTCAGAAATAAATTTACTTTGCAGATTTTAAAATAATTAAAGGTTAGAATCCTGGGGTATTGCCAGATCATGTTAGGCTATTTATTTGCACTAAACATTTGCTTCCTATGGAAAACAAACGTTTCTTTTCCAGTACCTCTACTCTCTAGGAGCGGTAAGCCTAAAGTATTACTCACACAAAAGTACTTCCAGCCCTATTTGTTTTGCTTAGAAGCTGCATGTCATGGAAGGAACGCACCTACGCAGCAGGAAAATCGATGACCCAAGCAATTATCCACAATGTGTAAAGCCATTACGTCAATGGCAAAGCTAGAAGTTCTGCTCCAAAACACATGGTTGCGCTATCACTACTTGCGCCGCATGTTTAAAGACGCAATTATGGTACGATATTTTCCCTTAATTTTGAACACACCACGCTGAAGTTGCAATTTACAAATCTGCATTTCTGTCTTTCAAACAAAAACTGGAAAACAATGCCCAGCAAGCATATCTCAAGACCTGTCTCTCTAATACGCTGCTTTAACTCACCACCAAAAGTATTACCTATACTGGTGTTTCAAGGCCACCTAAACTGCAGTTCGAAAGAAAAAGGCAAAGACTCAAGAGAGGAAAACTATTTTACACTCATGTGTTTCCACAGTGCATATTCGTCTGTCGGACTCTTTCACTTACCTATCCTTTAATCGGGTTGTCATCAGTACTCGTGCAATGCTAAGTGACGAATGGGGCGGCAGAAAAGGACGACGATGAGAGAGTGAGAGAGAGAGAGTAAACTTTATATACTGCAAAAATATAATGTAGAGCTCCTGTGGTTGGGTCCTCATTCCAGGATTTCCGCAGCATTCGTTGCCCAGCTGGCACGTTCAACCAGCCAAAGCTGCAGTCTCTCGATTCCGAACTGGACAGCGCAGCCTCCCACTGCTCTGGCGTGGCGTTGTCGATTATAGACACAGTAAAGTTTCATTGTTGGTTCTTTTGCCCTTGTGCATCAGGGGTGCGCCGTCAGAGACAGTATACGCGTTGCAGCGGAGGTTCGTTGCGGCAGAGGCGCCCCGCGGAGACTGTATGTAGCGGAGACTTGAGTACAGAAGTTTACGAGAAGAATAACTGAATATCTATATACACGGTACACATTTACAATATGCACAATAGAGATACAAGGTGGAACTGGCTAACAGGGAAATGTTTCCGCCTGGGCGTAGTCGAAGATGCAGAGTATCTAAACATAGCCCAGAACGCCGGACCGGGCCCGCGGGCTCGGTTTTACACCTTCTGAGGTCTAGCCCTAATTTACACAATATCTAATCCCGAAAACCGTCAACCTGATTGGTTCGTTGCAATTTACAACTCCCACTACAACCTTAACAGGGCTAAACCCTCCCCACAAACCAAGCACACTCTGAAAATTGCGAAATTGCTTACAGAAGAATGTCAACAGGAGAGAAAGCCAAGGTGATTTGGCTGCCGAATAACGCGTCTCGCTGTGCATTCGGCAGCTTTTTTGCACCTTGTCTCACTGGTAGGAAAAAAGAAAAATCAAAACTACTATGATCACGACCTTCCTACATTCCACTGTACACCTTGCCATTGCAACGTTATAGTCAATGAGTACCGTTGCTACGCCCCGCCGACAGGCGCCGTCTCTCACTCCTCGCCTTCCGTGACTTGCCAAATTCGCGACCCCGACTTAGCACCGCAAAAAAAAGAAAACGAAAAGAGCGGTCAGTGGTCCTGCCACCACTCGTCTGTCGCCACAAGCCTACCGCTTTTGTTAGGTGCTCGCCACCGCATTCCATAGGGTGCTTGCGTGCAATGGCGTCTCACTTGCGACCGCGGCGTCAAGGCAGCGCGTGCAAGCTGGTGTTCACAATTTCGTCTATATCTTCCACTTCGGGAACTCACTGACTGTCATTCGGCTAGTAACGCTCATCATCCTAATTGGCTATGTGTGTTTCGCCTAGCGCCTCGCTGCGCCCTCCTGTTTGCCAACCACCAGCGTCCATTCATGCTACAAGACGTCCAGAAGCGCCGCGCTCATAACCACATGGCTTCCCTGACTCCCAGCGCTAATCTGTTGGGCCTATTTTCTAGCACGCCCATGTAATGTGTCGGTTTCTGTCCACACAAGGGACATGTGTCCCTGTATACGGTCGGATGTATCTTCCTGTATAAAGAGAGGCATAATTGCATAATTTTTCTGTAGCTGCCACCAAGACACCTAATGCTCCATATTTAACTTCTTGTAGGGCGGAGAACCGTGTTCTGGTCCCCCGGAAGTGTTCCAAAATGTCTGCGTAGGTACAGTTCACTGGCTCGGTCTCTTCGGCCTCTGACCTCTCTCGGTTTGCATAACCTTGAGCTGTGAGATCGGCCTGGATGTCCCGGCGCGATAAGAAAGAACACGCCACTCGTGTACTGGTTTTCAACATCATTCAACGGTGGATTGCCGCCGAAGTTCTGCAAGAGAGCGCGCCTCTCTCGAGAAATTGGCAAAGAAGCACGTTGATTCTAGCTGTTACATAAAAGTCATTATATAGCACTTGAGCATTCGCGTGATATCAAGCACTGAACTGCGAACCAGACCACATGATAAACCAGAGGGAAATAAATGTAGGCATGATAGAAATGAAAACTAAATACGGAATACCCAACGTATAGAATGCTTGCGCGCTGAAAATGACTAACATATCACACGATACATCCACGTTTCTTTTTGTTACAAATTTTTGGTGCATGCAACCTAGTGCTATTTCACTGGTTTGACAGCTATGCAGTGAAGTGCAAAATTGCTGTCTTTTTGCGTTTCCCTTTCTCCTCGCCTTTATCTACCTTACTTAGCACACATAACCAGCTCGCTTAATCCGTTTAAGCTCATTGAAGTGCAAGTTTTGCTATGTGGCGACGTCTACAGAAGGATTCGGTGGTGTGGCTTGACTGAGGAAAATGAACAAGTTTAGTACGTAGCCAAGATCATCTAATTACTTTCTACCAAAATCGTATTGACTCGCAATGTACCAGAATGGGCAGAAAAACAAATGCCGCGGAGAGGTGGCATCATAATTAGGCGATAAATACTGTGAAATGTGTGGTCACGATAAATGAGGCTGTGGGTATGAATTGGGACGAGGAGGAGGGAAAGAGACGTTTATTTTGTTTAGGTTGGAAAACTTCCGACCGCGTATTACTATGGAATGGGAGCAGCTGCAGATAAAGGAGCGGTCTGACGAGAACTTGTTGGCGAGTTGGTTACCGTAGATTCACAATGCATGAAGCTTTGTCCTGTGGTCTTCAATGTGTTTGTCCCGTGTTTTCCGCACCTTTAAATATTGAGAGCGGTCTTACAATTATTTAATAAGGAGTACGATACTCTTTCGCCAACATAACTAACTGCGAAGGCTGAAATAAGGGATGCGATGTGGCGACAATCTTTAACCTTGCCATACTTTGGGCGTTTAGAGATGATTCTGTACTTTATATTGTGCTGTGCTAACCGTGGTCGCTCCTGCTCATTCGTCCAAAGCACTCGTCCGCCAAGACCACCGTCTTTTCCATTCATGACGGCCTGCTCTATCGCGCACTTATCTTTTCGACGGACGGAAATGGCTTTTAGTATTCCCCTGTCATCTCGGCGCCGACATTTGGGGAGCTTTTCATGGTAATCCACAGTGTACCCATGGTGAAGAGCTGAAAATCTACGCACGCCTGCGTCTGCGCTTTTCTATCGTAGGATATACAGCTTTGTACGCCATTTTGTGCGTTCTTGACTGTCTTGCCAAAGCTAAAAAACTCCTCACAAGTCCCGTGCTTTGTTGCAGCCGTTACCCTGTCCAGCCCGTCTGTTTGACCGCGCTGGAACAGATCTCTATGACCCTGTTCGTACTGCTTCCACTGGTAACCACTGCATATTCGTGCCAGTACATCATATCACCCGGTACATTGAGACCACCGTTACCATCCGTTTCCGCACGAGAGGTCACTGTACTTTCTTCTCAAGAATCTGGTTCTTCGACATGGAGCCCACAGCGAACTATTCAGCGACCACAGACGCGTTTTCCTAGCTGACGCTCTTGAGACCATCCCGAAGGAATGCCGTATCATCCACTGCACCACTATCTCTTACCAATCACAAACGAATGGCTTGACAGAACGTTTTAACCATGCTCTAAGTGGCATGTTGCCAATGTACGTGAACGCTGACCCTTCCAATTGGAACCAGGTTCTTTTCATCGTTACATACGCATATAAATCTGCGAGGCAAACCACCACTGGAATATCTCTTTTTCTCTCTCCTATATGGGCCCGAGCCACCCTGTACTATGGGCACAATTCTTCGCTACCGTCCTGACATTTCCGAATCAACGTCACTCTCCGACGCTGCCACATACGCAGAAGAATGCCATCAGAACGCCCGCTCGCTTACAACGGAAAATCAGCGGCAACAAAACCACCGCCACGACAACGGCGAAGCTTCGTTTTATTCTCCAACTCTCTGGTGTGACTCTGGGTGCCCTACACAACCCCTGGCATTTCAAAGAAGTTGCTTGCTCGCTATCACTGCCCATGGCGGGTCCTTCAGCAAACATCTGCCATCAATTAAATAGTTGAGCAGTGCATGTCGGTGGCTAAAGCCGTGGCGATTAGCAGAGTACATATTTTTTATAGTAGAAAAAGAGCCGTACTAGCGACTTATGGGCGGAAAGCACAGAGGGGTCGTAGTATAGGTGTTCAGTCAACTGACATGGACTGTTTTCCAGCCACGGGGGCGCAAGCCCGCATAGGGCGCAACTGGCTCAACTATTTAATTGATGGCAGATGTTTGCTGAAGGACCCGCCATGGACAGTGATACCGAGCAAGCAACTTCTTGGTTTGGTTTGGTTTGTGGGGTTTAACGTCCCAAAGCAGCT
The DNA here is from genome assembly GCF_055883805.1 of Amblyomma maculatum. NCBI lineage: Eukaryota > Metazoa > Arthropoda > Arachnida > Ixodida > Ixodidae > Amblyomma > Amblyomma maculatum. The sequence goes on from NC_139346.1 coordinate 73,133,691, forward strand.
CAGGCTATGAGAGACGCCGTAGTGGAAGACTCCAGAAATTTCGACCACCTGGGGTTCTTTAACGTGCACTGACATCGCACAGCACACGGACGCCTTGCTTTTCGCCTCCATCGAAAAGCTGCCATCCGAGGCTTGGATTTGATCTCGCGTCCTTGGGAACAGTAGCCCAAGGACGCGGCATCAAATCCAGATACTGCGCCTTTCCCTTCCTGTGAACCAATTATTATTATTATTATTATTATTATTATTATTATTATTATTATTATTATTATTATTCTTTAACGTGCGCTGACATCGCACAGCACACGGACGCCTCTTCGTTTCGCCTCCATCGAAACGCAGCTGCCGAGGCCGGGTTCAAACCCGGATACTCCACTGATTGATTTATTTATAGGAAGGGGAAGGCGCGGTAACTGTCTCACTTGTTTTCTGTGGACACCGCAACCGCACCGTAAGGGAAGGCAGGAAGATGGGAGTGAAAGTGGAAAGAGAGAAATAGGAGCCGTAGTGGAGGGTTTCGGAGTAATTTCGACTACCTGGGGATCTTTAACGTGCGCTGACATCGCACAGCACACGGACGCCTCTTCGTTTCGCCTCCATCGAAACGCAGCCATCGTGGTCGGGTTCGAACCCGGGAACTCCGGACAGTAGTCGGTCGTCTTACCACTGCACCACACCGGCGGGGCCGTTAAAGATCCCCAGGTGGTCGAAATTGCTCCGTAGCCCTCCACTAGGGCTCCTATTTCTCTTTCCACTTTCACTGCCACTTTCCTCCCTCCCCTTACGGCGCGGTTGAGGTGTCCTCAGAAAACAAGTGAGACAGTTACCGCGCCTTTCCCTTCCTATAAATCAATCAATCTACGCAGTCACGTTGTCTTGACTCGCTAGCGGCGGCAGCGGCATCAGTCAGTCGCTGCTATCTGTTCGTCGCGCAACGCTCCTATGGGCCCACGCGTTGCTTTCCGCAACCTTACGAAAACTCAATTGCACTTCATTGCTCCGACCACAAAGCTTCTTTTATGACAGCCAAGAACGGTTAGTGGAGTGTTTCTTGATATAATACATGTGAAAAATAAAAAAAGTTGTCTGTAATTGTATATACGTATCTTGCTCGAAATCTTTGCCTCAATCTATCGAAAAGGTGAAATAGCTGATGAGCTGGGCTTAAATTTCGCATTAGGAAGTAACGTAATAATGGGTATTTTTTTTTCGGATGCTAAAGATGCGCGTGTGTAGATGCTGGTCAAATGTAGGCAGGGGCAGCCTCGTAATCCTCAATAGCCGGAACTTTGGATAGTTAAGTTGATTGCTTAGGCAAATTGTGGGGCAGGCTCGCCGTCTCCCCTAGAGTAGATTTCTGGTCGTAGGACCGATTGTGTTTAGTTAACCTAAGAAAACATTTCGACATCTTACGAGTTCACAAGGTGACTACCAAGCTTTGCAGAATTGTTTTATTCAGCGACACGGCTTCTAAACTATAGAATATTCGTCTACAAGAAAAAATATCTGCTTACGCTATACTTTCTTCGCAAGCACATATTAGCAAAGAAGTTCGAAAACAAATTGAAAGGTACTAGAGACGCAAACGGGATATTATATAGCAGGATGGGGGCGTAATTACCTGAAGCGATGCTAATGCTTTAGAAGAGAGAGTAGTCGCAATCGCAGAAAATATTGTGACTGGAAACACTGCACAACATCAAGAAATACAGCCGTCCGATAGTGGTTCCCGCAGCATTTCATTTTGATCTTATGGCATAGACCTCTCGCCACTTTGTCCAATGCGAGCGGATAATACCTGCCAGTCACTTCTGCCCGATTGAAATGGATAGGCAACCTGCAATGGAGTTTGGTGAGACATGTGGCGCCACCTGGCGGCCGACGGGAGCTAATACTGAGGCGGCGCAGGTGGTGGTGGTAAGAACATTTATTTACACAAGGGCCAGGAGGTATGTTTGGATCGGCCCATAAGGGACCGATCCTTACAAGCACTAGGTGGAGGTCCCTAGTTGGGGACCCCAGTGGCGGTTGCCGCCGCTCGGGCGCGTCCGACTAAGGCTTGTTGGGCCTGTAAGTCGTGGCAGCCGAGCAGGACCGCCTCCCAGTTCTCCCGGGTTGGGTTGGGGATGGGGGGAATAGCCGGGTTGGAGGGGCAGGCCCACACCATGTGATAGATGTCAGAAGACACCGCTCCACAGTGTGTGCAGCTGCCACTAAAGGAGGGGTCAAAATGTTTTAGGGCTGCCGGGCACAGCAATGTATTGGTGAAAAGGCGGAGAAGAAGCCGCTCATCCGCCTTTTTGAGACCTTTGCATGGGCTGGGATAAAGGCGATGACAATTTTGATAGTACGTCGTGATATCTTTGAAGGTGTAGGCCGGATTAAAATCGGGTTCCTGATCGGGTAGGGAGGAGAAAACAGCCCGGTGAGAGAGCGCGCGGGCGGCTGCGTCTGCTGCCTCGTTTCCTGCCAAACCCTGATGAGCAGGGGCCCATATAAGGTAGCGGTGTGCGGGGTCCGTATCCCGTATGCAGTTTAAGTAAATTTTATAGGCTAGTAAGGGAGTCCAGCCTTGTCTGACGTTCCGACAGGCTTCTCGCGAGTCGGTAATTATGTATTTTGAGTCGGAATGAGAGGCCGCGAGAGCAATCGCCACCTCTTCTGCGTGTGTTGTACTTTGGGCTCTGAAGGTGAGACCGTTAACCGTTTTGCTGTTGTGAACTACAGCGGCCGTGTACCATCCCCCGTGGTGAGGGCCGGAGGCGTCCACGTAGTATACACCTGTTTTGTTGCCATAATGTCGGGCTAGGGCTTCCGCTCGTGCCAAGCGCCGACCATTATGATCTTCGTGTGACATATTCGCTGGCAGAGGTCGCACGCAGAGGGCGCGTCTCCACAATTCTGGGATGCGAAACCTGTCTTCCATGAGTGTGGTGTGTTGGATATGGAGTCGAGCAAGAAGGCGGCGACCCGACTCCGTTTGCGACAAACGCGTGTACTGATTTGTAAGGTGCGCCTCCCGGAGCTCCCGAAAAGTATTCACCACCCCAAGGGCCATAAGACGGCTGTTTGAAGTAGTGATGGGGAGGTCCAGGGCACGCTTGACAATTTTGCGAAGGATAACCTCAAGGGCATCCTCCTCTTGTTTCCGTAGGTGGAGATAAGGTGTCGAATATAGAATCCGACTAGTCACGAAGGCGTTTGCCAGCCGCAAGGCATCCTTACTTCGCAACCCCCCGCGTTTGTTTGAAACCCGGCGGACCATGCGGCCCACCTGGTCCCCCACCTTACGGAGTTTGGCCAATGTAGTGTCTGACCGTCTGTGTTTGTGTATGTAGAGTCCGAGTACCCGTATCTCGTCAGCTTCGTGTATGGGACCACTGTCTAAAGAAAGAGTGATTTGAGTTGTGCACTTTCGCGAGGGGCGGAGGTGCACAAATTCTGATTTTTGTGGTGAACACTGAAGACCACAGCGGCGGGCGTAGCTGTCTACTATCGTCGCCGCTGTTTGCAGGCTGGTTTCAATGTCCCCGATACTGCCATGCGTGGCCCACAGGGTGATGTCATCGGCATACAGGGCGTGCTGCACACCAGTGACACCATCGAGCTGGGCAGGCAGGTGCATCATAGCCAAATTGAAGAGCAGCGGGGAAAGTACTGCGCCTTGGGGGGTTCCCCGCGTGCCTAGTAGGTAAGGACCATGCTCATTATCTTGGATGCGAATGTAGCACTGACGATCCGTGAGAAATTGCTTGATGTATTGGAATGTGTTGAGACCACAGTCGGTCTGGCTTAGGTGGGTGAGTATAATCTCGTGTGTTACATTATCAAATGCCCCTTTGAGATCTAAGGCGAGTACTACCCGGTCATTATGGGGGCATTCGAGTGGGTCAAGAACTTCCCGATTGAGTTGCAGGAGGACATCTTGAGCGGATCTGTGTGGGCGGAATCCGAACATGGTGCCTGCGAATACATGTTTTTGTTCAAGATATTCAGATAGCCGGTCCCGCATCATCGTCTCCATTAGTTTGCCCACACAGGAGGTGAGAGAGATGGGACGGAGGTTATCTGTGTCAATTGGTTTCCCTGATTTAGGAATAAAGGTTACCAGAGCCGTTTTCCAGTCGCTTGGCAGGGGGATGTCCCCGCGCCAAATCGCGTTGATGTAGTCAAGGAGGGACTGGTATGCCGAGTCGGGCAGGTTCGTCAAAAGTTTGACGGTGACCTTATCCCTTCCCGGGGCAGTGCCCCGTTTCATTTTGGCAAGAGCCGCCCGCAGATCATGGAGTTGGAAAAGTTGATCCAGCTCTGTGTTATCTCTGCCTGCATAAGAGTATGATGATCCACGGGGGTCTTGGGCTGTACACAGATACTGGTCCCGGAGTTTCTGTGCCAGTTGAGTAGTGTTGCCAGAGAAAGCATGCATGGCTCTCTGCAAATGTTTCTGTGTTTCGGTTCTGTTTGGGTTGGGTCGATGAGGGCTCGAAAGAGGCTCCATGTGTTGCGGCTAGACATTTGTCGCGCGGCCGTGTTGCATCTATCCACCCAGTTGGAGTCGGCGAGATGGGCCGCGTACTCAGCCGCTTTCTGGGTGAGCTCGGCAATTCGAGCTTTAAGCTTTCTGTTGTGTTTCTGGCGTCGCCAACGGCGGACGAGGCTGCGACGGGCTTCCCAGAGGTGTAGGAGGTGGTTATCCACGTCCGTAACCGCCTCTGAGAGCTGGATATGTGTTTCATGCGAGCGAAGGTGTGTCAGCAGCTGTTGGGACCATGCTGAGTAGCCCTGCTCGGAAATGGGTGTGTTATCAAGTGAGTCAAAATTTTGCCTGAATTTCGTCCAATCTGGGATACGGGCTTGTGTTGTGGGACGTTTGAGCGGGCGTGTGTGTATTGTAATGTTAAGGATGCAGTGGTCACTACCGAGGGTTTCCTCGGTGTTGAGCCAGTCTGCGTGTCTTATGTTGCGAGTGAAGGTTAAGTCCGGACACGTATCCCGTGTCACGGAGTTTCCTAACCATGTTGGGCAGACCGGGTCAGTGTGGAGGGTGAGGCCCAACGTGGACGCAAGTTCCGCCAACTTACGTCCGCGCGACGCCTCCTTGCGATACCCCCACAGCTGACTGGGAGCGTTAAAGTCGCCCACGATCAGGAGGGGATCGCGACCCGCTACTCTTAGCGCGCGGCTGAAGAGGTCCGCGAATGTCACTCGCTTGAGTTTGGGAGGGCAGTACACGTTGAGTACATGCAATGGCGGGTCCCTGCGGCGGAGTGGTAGAATTGTCACCATTACATAGGAATAACCTAGTTGGAGATCGAGATCCACCAAGTTGGCTGTGCATGCTTTGTGTACGAGAAGACAAGACGCGGGATCCTGTTGGAACGTCGTGTAATTTGAAAGTGTGGCGCCTAGGCCTGGCTCCTGGAGGGCAACCACGGCTGGTACACACTCGAATGTTTCAAGGTAGAGGCGGAAATTGGCCCGCTTAGTGCGGTCCTTAAAGCCTCTACAGTTCCATTGTGTTATTAATGTTGAGATGGCCGAATTGGAGGTAGAAGAGCGCCTTTGACTAAGGTGTCTCGCCATGATTTAACATTTTTGGAGGGGAGGAGGAGGGAGTGGCTGCCCCAGAGCCAGCTACCTGCGGCACCAAGGGGGTTGCGGCAGGAGCGGGGCAGCTGTCCTCATTGTCCGAATCAATGATCCGACGGTTGAATTTTGCAGGACGGGATACGTCCCTAATGGGCCCCGACCGACGGAGGAGGCGGGGGTTGTCCGAGATGTGTTTTGAGTCGACCGCCGGTATGGCAGTTATGACCTTGGTGAAGATCTGGTCCATAGCGGCTTCTATCATAGATTGCATTTTTGAGGATAAGCGTTCCTCCATCGCGGAGATCGCTGTCACGAGGGCTGGCGAGAGCTCCGCGTCGCTCTCCATCGCGTCCGAGTTCTGCGAGCTCGGAGCGGCGGACGCCAATTTTGATTCTAAATTTTGAATTTTGTTCAGTAAAATTTCATTCTGTGCCCGGAGCACGTCAATCTGTTTTTTGTATTCCGCATCGAGCGCGGAGACGGTGAGTGGGGAAGAGGGGGGCTGGGGAGAAGAGGAGGCGATCCCCGCCCAGCTGCTCACCTGTTTGCAATGTTGGGGCGCAGATGCCCGGGCGCCGGCAGCGCCACCCGTCTTAAGAGCCGGGAAGTGGTGCTTGTCCATGCCGCTGAGCGGTGGCGGTGGAGGCGCCTTCTTCTTCCCAGGCGGCGTTTTGATGTCGGTGGCAGGATCAGCAGGCGGCGTTCCGCCATTGCCACCTGGAGCTTGTTGCCTTGGCTGCCGCCGTTTTGCTGGGGGCTCACGGCGTTTGGCCTTGGGGCCTGGTGCCTTGAGCTGGCGGAATTGAAACTCACTGGTGATGTGTGTCGCGGCGTCATCACCGTAGCAAACTACGAGACCAGTGAGTCACTCCAAAACAAGATCCAGTGGCGTGCTGGAGAGCTTGCCGATATCCGCAAGCTTGGGAAATCAAACGTCGCGGCGCTCACTTTTGTGGGCAAAGTGGTGCCGCGATTTATTCACTATAATTCAGAAGTGACCCTTGTACGTGCGTACAAGCGAACTGTCCCGGCCTGCGTGCGATGCGGTACTGTGGGCCACCGGGCGGACACATGCCCCTGCCCGGACAACGAAAAGTGCGGCCTGTGTGGCCAAACGGTGCCGACCGTCGACGGGGTCAAGGCACCTCATGAATGCAGTCCATCCTGTGCAGTCTGCGGGCAAGCCCACCCTACCAACTCTGACGCCGTATATGCTGCGGCCGCTGTGTTCCTTCTGCGTTCGCGTTTTGTTATCCCAGTGAGTGTGATTTACTCATTTAGTGACTTTAGTGGTCTCGTGCGATGCTTCTCCTACTACGGATGTGAACAAGAATAAAAATAAGCGCGAAGGCGGTGAGAAAGACTGCCACAATCACGAAGGAAACCTAAGCGTACCGCTTGCTTGGAGAACCTGGGGAGAATGATGAATGAAGGAGATATTGGCTGCGAGAGAGTAATGTAACTGAAATTCATTTTGTTATGGGGCCATTGGCGTACAGACGCCAAGAAGCTAAAATAAGACGATTGCCCGTGAGCGGAAGAAACGGTATAAACTTCTGACTCGGGGAGTCGCACTCTGGTTGGGGCACACTACTCAGTACGCGCTCCGTGCTGTAAAATTTGGCGTGTACTGGTATATGCTGTGGAAGATCGAGTGGCATACATCCAGAAAAGCAACAAAGCCGTGCAGTCACAGCATCGTGTTCCAGCCGCATTTCAACGGAGGCGAAATAAAAAAAAAATGTTCGTGCATCTGTGAACCGGATTTCTAATGCGGTGTATTCTATTCGAAACCACAAAGCCAAAATATCTTCAACACTTCCAATTACAGATTTCAATAAGCATATTTATCTGTAAATTAGTTCTTAAGGTGCTGAAAAAGTCGAAGTGGCGGAGTGTAGAGGCCCATGATACGCTGAGAATGGAACTTCGTTCTATCCGCACCATGCCTCCTGTAACTTTCGCGGCACTGTCGAAAGGTGCACCACGAACAAAAGTGTTCGTCATGGTATTAAACTGTAAAGCAAAACCGCGAGGAAATTATTATGCTGCTGTAATCAAACAGGAAGAACAAAAAAAGAAGAAATGGCGATCAATTTCTTCTCAGGTTCTCTCCGCACTTTCAATGTTTGGGTATGAGGTGTGAACGCAGTAGGTAAATGAAAAGCTACGTTTACAACATTTTTCATTCATTTAATTATTTCTTAATTCATCATCACATATCCGACGGATGCCCTGAGAGAATAAACTTCGTTAAAAAAAATCTCCGTCTACTCACGCGAAATTCAAAGCTGTGCGCGCGGGTGTACCCTGGCGAGCGGCACGCACTTCGCGGTGACGTCGACACCGTTCACGTTTTAAACATGAGCATTCTAGAACAGGCGGTGTCCTTTCGTCAGTATTGGTTTTCGGAAGTAACTCTGAAGACATTCGATTGCCTTAAAACAGTAGAAAATGAGAGCCGAGATGCTTCCAGCCGTACAACGCGAACGCAACCCGACCGCGCCGGCCTACTCAGATTACTCGGCGCCGCCGTTGGCGGCGCTGAACGCTGCGGTCCACTAACGCCGCCTAGCCACTTCAGGTTGCCTATAACCGCAATTCTGAAGTCGTCTTCCTGTGCGTTATGTACACAGAGAAGTCAAGATCACAACGTGAGCCGCAGCAGCCTGCTCTAAATGCACGATACTTCTTCGAAGAGGCCAAATTTGTTGCGAAACCAGTGCTGTAGAGCATTTGCCGTTTTTGTTCTGTAAGGTGAGAAACCGCCCAAATGACCCTACATGTTGACTTCTATCTTTTCTCTAACTGCTTGAATGGGGAAATACTGCATTTCACTCCAAGCGGCTGTGATTGAGGCGCAGCATAGAATGATAGCATGAGAGACAATAAACTGGTTGCGCTTGATGTATATAAGCGCTTTCGTGAACGCGCTTTGGCGCCTAAAATTCCGAAACCATGTTTCGACACCTTCTATAGCAGTCAAGCCGCATCGCCATTGAACCATTTCGCTTTTTTCGCAGCAAGAAGCAATCATAGCTTTTTTTTTTTCTGAAAGTTCAGCACATGACCCGCGACATCAAAATAAAGTAAACGAAACTTTGTCGAGGAATACCTGCGCGGAGCTCATTTTGCGCTCCTACTTATTTACAGGGAGTAATGTGCAATCGTACATTAATTCACAGTCATTATTTATGGTAGGCAGTTGTATAGTGCATCGTCGTGGCGAGCTTAAGAAGAGCAGACCGTGTAGAAAAATGGAGGGTCACTTTCACAGAATGTTTTTTTTTTTGTATGTTACAAATGATTTAAAGTGAAGTAAGTGGCGGAGGAGGCGGGGATGAAAGCCGAGGAAATAGCACAAAAAATGCCTCCAAATAAGACCTAGTGAATTTACGCCGTCTACTCTTACTAGCTCTTACCACACTTATATGGCCAGTTGCTGAATGCATCATCGCTTTGACATGCGGCCATGCTGAACTACAGTCTGTCAGCCGTTCGAGCGCACTCAAATGCTAACCGCACGGTCTAACTGTGGATGGAAATTATCAGGTAACAGAGCATAAAAGCAGGATTCCACTGTGAACTATAGGACTAAAGTCAACTGTAAATGAGAACGCGCCAAGAAAACGAAAGCGTATGACAACAACACCGATCATGAGATATTAAATTGTTGCTGCGTAAAACGTTCGAGGTACGAAACGTACGATCTAGAAAGAAAAATACCGGAAGAACTGTCGGAATCCTGTTACTCGTGCTCTTTTCCCTTAGGGAGGAAAATGAGATAGGAAACTACCAAAATACCATAGTACCTTCCTTATTTCAGAGCTTTTAACATGAGCTCCATGTTTAACCTCAAGTTCGTGTTTAACCTCAAGTTCGAAACACCAGGGTTTATCAACAGAAAGCAACAACGTAAAGAGTGAATTTAGATTGCTGTTTGAGCAGATTAGATGGCCATAGAGGGATATAGTTGTCTATGTCGAATAATAGCATCAGCTGGCCCAAAGATGCTGCCGTTTACACATTGCGTTCTAGGCGCCATATTCTGTACTAGGTAATATATAATGCTCCTGCGCTCTTTTCCATTGCTCCCGGTCTTGTAGGTAGTGGAATAAAGCCTCTGTCTGCAAGGTGGATCAGAAGTATCATCATCATCATCATCATCAGCCTGATTATACCCACTGCAGGGCGAAGGCCTCTCCCATATTTCTCCACTTAACCCGGTTCTGTGCTAGCTGCATCCACTTGACCCCTGCGAACTTCTTAATCTCATCCGCCCACCTAACTTTCTGCCGCCCCCTGCTATGCTTTCCTTCCCTTGGAATCCAGTTCGTTACCCTCAGCGACCATCGGTTATCCTCTCTTCGCACTACATGTCCTGTCCATGTCCATTTCTTCTTCTTAATTTCCACTAGAATATCGGTAACTTGAGTTATTTCTCTGACCCACGCTGCACGCTTTCTATCTCTTTACCCCTACCATTTTTCGTTCCATAGCCCTCTGGGTTGTCCTCAACTTAAGTAGAACTCTCTTGGTTGGCCTCCACGTTTCAGCCCCATAGGAGAGTACAAGTACGATGCAACTGTTGTATACTTTCCTCTTGAGCGATACCGGTAAGCTGCTAGTCATAATCTGCGAGTGCTTGCCAAATGCGCTCCATCCCAATCTTATTCTCCTTGTTATTTCCTTTTCATGGTCCGGATCTGCGGTTACTACCTGTCCTAAGTAGACATATTCGCCTACTACTTCCAGTATTTCGCTACCTAATGTAAACTGCTGTTCCTTCCCGAGGCTGTTCAAAAATACCTTAGTCTTCTGCATATTGATTTTCAAGCCTACCTTTCTACTTTTTCTGTCTAGGTCATCAATCATTATTTGCAGTTCATCCCGCGAGTTGCTTAGCAAGGCAATGTCATCAGCAAATCGCAGATTACTGAGGTATTCTCCATCTACCCTTATCCCTAACTGCTCCCATTCCAAGTCTCTGAATACTTCCTCTAAACAAGCTTTGAATAGTACTGGGGAGATTGTGTCTCCTTGCATAACACCTTTCTTTATGGGAATTTTATTGCTTTCTTTATGTAGAACTATGGTTGCTGTGCAGCCACTATATATATCTTCCAGCACTTTCACGTACGGCTCGTTGCATCACCGCCGAGGTTTCAACTGAGTCAAATGCTTTTTCGTAATCAATGAATGCTATGTATAAGGGCTGGTTATATTCCGAGCATTTTTCTATCACCTGATTGATAGTATGGATATGATCGATAGTAGAGCACCGTTTTGGAAACCCTACTTGATCCTTTGCTTGATTGCAGTCTAAGGTTGTCCTGATTCTATTAGCGATTACCTTAGTAAATACCTTATACGTAACAGACAGTAAGCTGATTGGTCTGTAATTTTTAAGGTCCTTAGAGTCCCCTTTCTTGTGAATGAAGATAATGTTTGCATTCTTCCATGCTTCCGGTACCGTCGATGACACCAGGCACTGCGTATACAGGGTGGCCAGTTTTTTTAGCACGATATCCCCCCCGTCCTTCAGCAAATCTGTAGTTATCTGATCCTCTCCAGCTGATTTCCCCCTTTTCATAGTTTCTAGTGCTTTCTTGACCTCGTCCTTCGTCACTGATGGAACGTCTGACTGTTTTTCCCTACCGCCAATCTCATTGCGGTCCTGACTACTTTGGCTACTGTAGAGATCTGTATAGAACTCCTCGGCTACTTTGACGATCTTGTCCATATTAGTGATGACGTTGCCCGCCTTGTCCCTTATAGCATAAATGTGGTTTTTGCCTATGCCCAATTTCTTCTTTACCGCTTTAAGGCTTCCCCCGTTCTTTACAGCATGCTCAATTTTCTCCATGTTATACTTCCTTATATCGGCCACCTTGCGCTTATTGATTAGCTTTGATATCTCGGCCAATTCGATCTGGTCTGTTGGATTGCAACCTTTCATACTCTGCCGTTTCTTAATCAAATCTTTCGTCTCCTTAGACAGCTTACCGGTATCCTCTCTAACTATCCTACCGCCTACTTCTATCGCGCACTCAGTAATGATATCTCTGAAATTATTGTTCCTTGCCTCTAGGGTAATGTCGCCATCCTCAGTTAGAGCTGAATACCTATTCTGTAGCGAGATCCTGAACTCTTCTGCCCTCCCCCTCACCGCTAATTCATTGATGGGTTTCTTTCTTACTAATCTATTGCGTTCCTTCTTCAGATTTAGGCTAATTCGGGACCTCACCATCCTGTGGTCACTACATCGAACTTTCCCGATTACCTCTACATCCTGCACAATGGCGGGGGTTGAACACATTATGAAGTCGATTTCATTTTTAGTCTCTCCGTTAGGACTTTTCCATGTCCATTTCCGGTTCTTCCGTTTGCTGAAGAAGGTATTCATGATTCGTAAGTTATTGCGCTCTGCAAACTCAACTAGTAACTCCCCCCTGCTATTCCTAGAACAAATGCCATAGTCACCTACTGCCTTGTCTCCTGCCTGTTTTTTCCCTACCTTGGCATTGAAGTCGCCCATTAGTACAGTATACTGCGTCTTTACTTTTCGCATTGCCGATTCTACATCTTCATAGAAGCTTTCAACTGCCTGGTCATCATAACAACATGTAGGTGCATAGGCCTGTACAACCTTCAGTTTATACCGCTTATTAAGCCTAACTACGATGCCTGCAACCGTCTCATTAATACTATAGAATTCATCTATATTACCCGCTATATACTTATTGACAAGGAAAGCTACTCCTAGTTGTCGCCTCTCTGGTAAACCTTGATAACACAGTACATGCCCATCCTTTAGTAGAGTATATGCCTGATTCGGCCTCCTAACCTCACTAAGCCCTATGACATCCCATTTCATGCCCTCTAGTTCCTCTAACAGCACTGCTAAACTAGCTTCACTAGCTAGGGTTCTAGCATTAAACGTTGCCAGGGTCAGTTTCCAATGGCGGCCTGTCCAGCGGAGCCAGGCTTTCTTAGCACCCCCTGCTGCGTCACAGGTCTGACCGCCGCCGTGCTCAGTTGTTCCGAAGCCGCTGGTGACTGAGGGCCGGGGTTTTATGGAGTTTATGATAGGTATACCCTGCGCTGCTATCAGAAGTATACCTTCATACAATTGTAACCTTGCTCATCTGGCATGCTCCACCATTGTTGATCTGCCCCAAGGCCAACGCCCCCTGCCCCCCCAACTCGCCTGATTCCGTTCTTTCAACGCTAGGGATTTAAAGGCTGCTTTTGTCGTTGTTTCAGTGGCGCAATGGATTGCCTCTAATTACCTGAACACTGAGCGTCTGAAACAACTGGTCGAATCCTATAAATGCAATTTTTGTTTTTAATTTTTGAAGCGACAATCTTCACTAGGCTAGTCAACTCCGAGTCCCGTGTGTGCTCCATCTTTAGAAACAAATATAAAGCCTCGCTTTAACCAAGCAGTATGAACGTGCCTTAGTGGCCTATTGGGGTAACGAGAATGCTAGGGTCCAAGCAGGCTGAGTTTGACATAACCGTCCCATGTGAAACGATAGACCCAAGTTGGCAGCTCCGGCTAGGTGACCACGCTCATGGACACGGACACGGACACGGCACACAGCAACTAGCGGTTAGACCTGGTGTAGTATTGCATTTGCAATAAAAGCCACAGATGCGCATGCGCAAACCACGTGACGTCACAGGAAAGGCGCAGGTGGTTGGAGCCGCCGCTGCCGCCGCAACCGCCGCCGCGACTCCGCCGGTTGACCTTTAGCCGGTGCCGTGCACTTTCAGCGGGCTGTGTTTATGTCTATACAGAAGTGTAACGGTGATGATGATGTGTAATCGGAATAAAGTTTATTGTTATGTGATGTACGGCTACAATCAATGTTTCACCGTGATGATAAGCTATGGAATATCTACAAGGTGCAACCGTGAACAACAAGGTAAGCCACAACTACGAAAAGGAACCACAAGCTAAGCCATGGCATTGCCGAAACTTCTCATTCTGATATCCAGGTTTAACCAAGCTAAGCCACCACCAATTTATTTTCTTTTTTAAGATCGCAAGGTTAAAATTAGCTACTAAGATCTTTCTTGGGGTGTGTTCCACTTTAGGTTTCATATGCGATATTTTTAATTCTTAGCAGCTGCAAAACCAGCCGTGAACAGAGACATGAGTCATTTCCTGCCTTCATTGAGTGTATGTTACCTTTGGGGTGCGTTCAAAGACACTGCTCTGTAACAATCGCCGTTTATCCCGCTGAGAGACAACCAGTGAGAAGAAAGAAGTGCTAGACCCTACAGTTTAGGAATCGGAATTATGCCCCCCCCCCCCCCCCCCTTCCCACGGAGCGGCGGTGTCTGCGATTGCCAGTTTGCTTCTCCTAACGATTTTCATCTCGAAATGAAAATTCAAATACACGCTACAAAACAATGGTACGGTTGTAACGTGGTTAAACCGAACCGTCGAGCGAAAGCAAACATCAGAAAAGGGCGTAATATACCCCATTACGACGTCCATCGGTATTAGAGCGAGAGAAGCGACCAAGCAGCTGGCAGCGCAGGCCAGTACGGCCCCTTACATAATTCTGTTCTCTCACGACGTTGCGTCCGTTCACGATTACATCGTTGTTCCCTTGTTTAATTGAGCATCTTTTTGTCTGAAAATAATGGCTGCACAAAATTGTTTATTTCAATATATCATCATCATCATCGTCATCAGCCTGGCTGTACCCAATGCAGGGAAAAAGCCTCTCCCATATTTCTCCAATTAACCCGGTTCTGTGCTAGCAGCATCCACTTGACCACTGCGAACTTTTTAACCTCACCCGCCCACCAAGTTTAATCACTGGGCATGGCTTATTTTCTTCTTAATTTAAAACGTACGTCTGTCCCCCTCTTTACTTTTTCCCTGTGGAAAGGTGTGTGAAGACGTTCGTCAGTACATCCTTAGAGCTCCTTTCGTTTCTCGTCTAAAGTCAATGCGCGCATCAGATGTTACGTCAAATTACCCGACTCTTATAAAAATCCTGCCGGTTGTGCTTTTAAATTCAAATTGTTTGACACATTAGCAGCACTGTACCTTACCATTGTCGGTGACTTTCTTATTTAATTTGGACAATTTCTGGAGTCCTCCACTACGGCGTCTCTAATAGCCTGAGTCGCTTTGGGACATTAAACCCCAGAAACCAACAAACCAAACCAACTATTTTCTTTTTCGAATTCATATAAATTAATATGTGACCAGTTTTATTTCTCTACCTATCTCCTTTGATAGGCTACTTTTCTTTCTATTCCACTCTAACTACAACTTTTTGTATCGAAATGTGCGCTCCAATCATGTACGTAATAATTTATTTATTTACTTATTTTACCCTCAGGGTATTTATACATATACATTTCAGAGGGGAGAGGCAAATATTTACAATAATAAAAGTGGACTTCCTTTTCTTTACTCTTAAATGTTTCTTCAATCAACACATATGCAGTTCGGCACCAGTGACGAAGGGAGAGGATACCAGTTCTGGACAAATGCCCTTACTGAGAAGCAGCTGCTTGTGACTCTACTCTCCACCATCTATTATGGACATGCGCAGGAACTTCACTTGTGCGCAATACTATTCTTTAGAAGGCAGGAATTTCGTGCACTAATGAGTATCATTTTCAATTATCGCGAACGAAGAATGTTTATGCTCGTAGTTTATGTGATATCTTTTTCATGACTGGACTGCACGCATTTTTGTAATGCTACACCCTAGTACCACCTTTTATATCGTGTGGGAAACGTAGCATCTCAAATAAATAAATAAATAAATAAATAAATAAATAAATAAATAAATAAATAAATAAATAAATAAATAAATAGATAAATAAATAAAAAAAAATAAATAAATAAATAAATAAATAAATAAATAAATAAATAAATAAATAATTTTTGTTCCATGATTACACTGTCTTTTCTTCCATACACCTTTTCCCTTTTCTTCCCATCTGGTTGCCTTATTATCTAGCTTCATTTATGTTATTATCTAGCTTCATTTATGACCTGTTTTCCGTTTTCGCGTGCACGCTGTTGCCGCCAGCATTCTATCCTTGATTTTAGAAGCACCAGCGGATTACCTGCTTGTCCTGTGCTTTAGCCTGACGGTGGTGGAGGTGAGGGTCTCATGTGAGTGTCCTGCAGACTCCCTATCACGCTCTTTACAGGGGAGGGCTCTGTGCTCCTGAGTTCAGCTTGTGTGCTTTGGGCATGCCCCTTCAGCTTGTCTGGAGGCGCCCGTTACTGCAGTTACTCTCGCCTACTGAGCCCGGTCCGTATGGGCAACATGCGTAATTATATGAAATTAGTGCTTTTTTTTTTAATCCTCTGTCATGTGACGCTTCTGCCTCTAACGCTGCTGTTGTCAGGCCTGTCAGGTATAGTGGTGCTGCAGTTACGTTTTAGTCATCGTCTTTCACCGTCTCTTACCGCGTATTTTCGGATATAATATAACCTGTTTTAGTGACGAATATCCCCTGCATCATATAGGTTCTCTGACATTTTGTTTTATTTTGGCTATGCCTCGTTTTGGCTATGCCTTTCTCTCTTCTTCTCCCCCTTGTCTTGTTTCATCGTTCTGCTCCTCATTGTAGTTTTCTTTTTCTTACTGGGTTTTTCTACCCTTACAAAGTCGTAAGAGACTGCTAAGCTCTCTTTTACATTCCTCCTGCTTGTTATAGACTCCACCTTACCAACTTACTAGTCTTTTTTCCAGTGAATTTTTGTTCTTTAAGTGTGTCTCTCTCACCAGACGTTCTTTGTAGATCGTTTTTGTAATTGTTTTTTGTTTTTGTTTTTGTTTTGCTGCTGTCTTTGCTTGCCCGGCTCTGTTTGTCCTGTTTGCTGGTCTGGATACTACCTTCCGAAGGCCTTTTTTTTAAGCCAGGATAGTCCCCCTTGCTACTCAGACTGTTTTTTTATTAGTAGTTTATTTCATCGTTACCTCCCCAAAAAAGGCTTCTTTTTTATTCTTGAGCTTTTCATTCTCTTTAATTTTTTTAATTGGCTTCAAGTCCGTGAAATATTTTGTTGTTCCAGACGTCCTTTTTTGTTTACCGATAGAAGGAGAAATGGAAGTCGGTAACACATTCATCCGGGATTCTCGCGTTGTCTCGCCGTAGCAACCCCGTGTCGTGTCTGAAGTAGAAAGCAGAAAACTGTATTGGACGGTTTGTTACCGTTCACTATGAACAGTAACAAACCGTTGTGTCACTATGACACAACGAAAATCCTTTCTGTGCTTAAGGCGTTCCTCTTAACCTAGGTGAAGCCGACAGAAGTACCGTGGCACCATGTGAAATGTCACGATGCATGCTATAACTAGCGTGCGGCATGCGCTAATCGCCGTTCTTCGTAAAGCAACGCTTTATTGCTCTTCGATGGATCCCGTTCAGAAGTCAGGTGAGGACTTCATTTGCACAGGCGATCAACGCTCGCAATCCGCTTGTCACAGCGTGATGTGACGGTGCCAGTGACGCGACATGACACTTGGCCTTTCAACCTACAGGGAAGCGGTATGCGGCCAAGCTCCGTCGCCTGCGTTCCTCCGACCTGCACTGCGCAGATAACAGCGTCAGATTCACTAACGACAGGATTAGGAAAAGAAACGGGGAATTTTAAATAGAAACAATTTGTGATGCTTTTGGGGGAGGGTTGGATTAAAATCAAGAAATAAAAAAAAAATAACATGCTCTAGCTAGACAGGCCATGTGGTACTGAAAGTGAGACACTAAAGAATGAAAGTGTGAAACTATAAAAGCAATGAGGTGGGTTTTCTTTTAAGATATGTTTCGTTTCTAAAATATTTCGTAGGTGAGGGATTACACCAGGCGCATATTTCACTTACTTAGAGAGGGCTAAACGAGAAATGACGCACTGAAAAATACTAGATATGAGAATACGGCTGTGTGATGCAGGCTTTAGAAAATCAATTATTTAAGGCGCTGTTGTTTTTGTTACCGCATGTGTAATCCGAAAAAACAAACAAAAAACAACTACGCTCTGCGAGGTAACTAGCTTGTAATCATTTATAGATACAGCAATTAAAGCCCTTATTAGCCGCTAATATACCAAGACATAAAACGAAGTGCAATTTTTCTGCTCTCTCGCAATTTAACGAGTGCAGAAAGAACTTTACCATTTTTATACCGCTTTCTGCATTTCCAATAATATTCCTCCGCTTAAACTGACAACATTGCGTGAGAAATTGATTGAACCTTGAGGGCTCGAAGAGAGATTTGGTTCTCATCAGAAAAACGCACTCCCACAGGTACATATCCTTTCTATCATCACCTAAAGCATATTCTAGAAACGTGTTGTAATTTGCTCAGAAGCAGTTTCTCGAGAGCACACCAACAAGCTCGTCCGCAATAATTAGTCTTATACTAGACTTGCCTGCTTTTGAACAGTGGACTCCAGGATCGCATAAACTGTCTAGATTGGCTTCTCGAATAACTAAACAGATGCTTGAAAACACCGTGATCTAGAAACGAAATATATAACCCTCCAGCGACCTATCTATCACATGAAATCATTGTAGTCATTTAAACACAGGCCTAAAATTGAAGCAAAGATTTCAGATTAAGGAGGAGAAGGAAGATGAGGAGGAAAGGCAGGGAGGTTAATGGATCCAGCAGTCGTATACCGCTGTCACAAAGGCACTTTGGATCGTCATCAAGTCGATCGAAAGCGAGCTCAATGCAGATCCAGCGTTGCTACACGGTGAATTCAATCACGATTGCCCACGATCTTGCTCTACCACCTGACTGCAATCGAGTGGTCGTTGCCACCTCCGTTCGCAGAAATTAATCAAATAGAGCAATTAAAAATAAAGGTTACTCAAAAGATTATCATAAACACACAAATATAAAATATATAACTTTGGGTTTAAATTCGTATGATTTGAACTGTAAACGTATGTTCAAACTCTCGACCCACGCAGGTGCTTCTTTAGCAGTGGTTAACACCCATGCGGGCTCGACCACGTTTGAGGCTTGCATGTTTCCGCCTGTGCTAGTCGATGAAACAGCTGTTATATGCTCGTCCACAAGCTGCGGTCACATAAAGGAGAATAAAAATTTATACAAGCTTATATTTATATACATACTACAAAAAAAAAAAAAAAGAAACCATCACAATGCATATTGTGCGTGCGGCGCCATCTTTCGTGTAGCGATATAACTTGTCGATGGGAATTCGGTGGGTACATGTAGCACGGTGATCCTCGACGGAGCTTGAAACTCATGTCACGACGCCGCGACCCGAAGTGCCCACGTGACAGCGGTATTAGCTGAACCGCGCGGCTTCATTTGTTTAGAATTCTCCTAGCCAGGATATCTGGGTGATATTTACCAAAGCCAATGCAGAGGCGTCAGACCTGTTTAAGCTTTGACTCCGCGGCTCTTTCTGGCCATGCTAACTGTTGGCCCGCTTAAATTGAGACACATTATTCGCTAAGAAAAGTATTTATAAACTCTCCTACATTCTATTGAAAACAGTGTGGCGGCCTTAGCGAAAACGGCAGGTTGCAACTATTTCGAAGTGGATAGCGGTGTAAGGTAAAAACTGTTGTCGATGAGTGTATTTTGCTTGCTAAATCGGCCCGTAATATCGACGACCTATACGTCAATTTAAGTCATTGTTGCATTTTTAAAGGTTCGTTTTGGACTCATGTGGCCTCTTTGTAATTCAATACAGGCATCCTGGTAGCACAGGAAAATATTCTGTTTGTAGTCCCCGAAAACCTCCAGCCATCAGTGGACAAAATATCATCGAGCCTCTAAAAGCAAAATAAATAAACTACTCCATGCACAAGCCAGTGTTCAGTTACCAGTTTATACTCGTTACAGGATCCTTCAACATTCTTTTTTCATTTCTTCCTATAATTTGAAGCATATTTATGCTATTCACTCTTACACACAGCTCAACCTTTCGCGCAACGCAAAAATTAACTCACTACGCTTATTGTCATTGTTTTGTTTTGTTTTTTTGCTAATGTGCATTTTTTATTTGCTAATTTGCAACGCCGTTTTTTTTATTCGCTGTTTCGTTTTTTTATTTATTGCTTTTTTATGTACCTTTCAAAAATCCTGTCTTCGGCGTTAAGAACGCGCAGAAGCCGCGCATAAGATAATATGAAATGCAATCGTATACACCACGAAAGTCTTCATTTAAGAGTCGACGTCGTGTGTTTTCGCCTTTGTCTGTGCTCGTACTTTTTCCGCGCTACAGTTATATGGACTCAAGAGTAAATTTGGCTTTTTCTACTCTTACAACAGTTTGGACGTTGAATTCTTCCACGGTGAAATTACACGCCGCTTTGAGTACTCCGAATGCAGAAGCCTGGACAACAGTCGTCATATTTCGGCTGGTAGAGCGCTGCCAGTAAAATGCACTGGTCTTGACTCGTGGGTTCGGACCCTACTGGTGAAGTGTATTTATATTCTTTCTTTGCGATCCGTTTTCTTCAAGGCATGTTCTTCAAGCAATATTAGTGCTTACAATACTAGTATTCTATTGATAAAAACTACAAAATGAAGAGACAGGTTAGAAATATTATTCTGTGCTTTTATCATTTCCTTGGTTGGGATATTTACATACCTGCGTAACCAAAAACTATTCAGTTTTTTTTCTCCAAATAATAGGACACGTGTGCTGCTGCATCCCAAAGCTTGCGAATGTGCATGCTAGATGCCGCAGTGAGTGCGTCTGAATACTTCTTTACTTCCTTACTTTAGCGGTCTGGTCCCTCGACTTCCAGCGGTGCATGTCCGGGTAGCGTTTTATCTGCGCACAACAGGGAGGAGAATTTAGCACGTTTGTCTACTAGCAGAAAGCGTCCAACAAAATATTATGTAGATACCCGGCACTTCCAAATTTCAGTTACGGCGACGTACAAGTATTATCTTTCAAAGAGAACTGCATATTAGTTTGTGCCCAAACTTAGCCTCTTAGCTGTTTGTGGGCTCGCGTCAGTAAATGGATGTGGTGTGGACTTAGCAGCCACCTTCTATAGAACCTTGCCTGCAAAATTTGATTGTGGACGAACTCAATATCGCAACTACCGATTCTTTACACATGGGCACTGCCTTTTCAACCCTGCGGTTTCGTCCGGTCTCTGGAAACAACCTGTCAACCGATTCTAGATATCCTGCGCTTTTGCTTTTATGTTCCCACAGCTTCTGTACATTCCTTGGAGAAAACGTCATTTTTTTAGACTAATCAGGTTTCTGCGATTATGTCTTCCCCTGGATGATTAACCAGTAGGAAAAGTAGATGAAGGGTGACGGGGGCTCACTTTTCAGGATTATGAGGTAGACTACCAGCCCTATGATGGCACACATGCAGATCAGGAAGACGCAGAGGAGCAGCAGGATGCCCTTGGATGACAGCCAGGGGCGCTTGGGTCCAGCGTCGCCACCAGGCGCCGACTCCACACCACTCACGCCGCTCATCGCGCTCCTGCGGAACGCAGCGATGATAGAGACTCTGAGGGCGCGACGCAGTTAGGGGCCTTTCCCGTTAAAGTTTCGAAACTGAGTGTCACTTCTCGACCACCATGAAACAACGAGAAAACTGACGAGAATTGGCGCGCCTTGATCCTGAAAATACATTCAAGAAAGTACGTCACTGCCCAATTAATGACACCAGGCTATTGCGTTTCTATTATGCATGTTTGTTTTTGTGAGAGAACAGCAGTTGGCAACGATGGGCTGTGATCCGCGGGGTCAATTGTCATGTCGCTGTTCAGTTGCTCACGACGAAAGACCACTATGAGTTGCATTAATGCTCCACTTTAATGAAGACATTACAAGTATCGAAAGCCTTGGGGCAACTATTTTGTCTTTGGGACAGCGTTTTCTTTAAGTAACAATAAAATCTATGATGACAGGCAAAGACTTTTTCCTTCAAGCGAAGTGACAGCCAGCTGCGCCATATATATAAGTGGAGATTACCTGTTAACTTACGAGCTATTAAACTATGATGCAGAGTAGAACAGTGGTGAAATTTTTTTGGATTTGTTGTTCCGGGTATGCAATAAGTTGTTTATTGCAGGGTATTCAAGTGATCACGTTACAGCTGCGTTTTCTGCCGCTTGTAGAGAGGCAGCCCTCTATAACTTTCTCTATGTTCGTCCGCACGGCTAGTGTGTGTGTGTGTGTGAGCGCATTTGTGTGTGTGTGCAAGAAAAGTGTACAGAAGGTGAAAACGTATTCATACAATATTAGTGTACTAGCGAAAAGCTACGCTAGAAATTTACAATTACTGGTATGCGCCAGAAAGAGCTAAGTTCTTCAAGGAGCGAAATGATGAAAAAAAGCAATCAATCACTTTAGTAGCAGCAGTCGCATGACAAAGTCACCCTGATTGTAAAAGTAGAAAGTCTAAGGGCGGTTTGACCAGCAACATCCCAGCTTTGAAGAGGATAATGTAGGTTTTCATAGGTGACGCCCATGCCACGCCTATATGCTAAAATAAATTGCTGCTATCGAGTGAAGTTTACCTGATTTCTGAACTAATGGCAATATGCAAGCACACCACCGGCTCTTTTGAATGAACATCGCTGAGTACACGGAAGCCTTGCTTTTTAACCTAATTGAAAAGCAGCTGCAGCGACTTCACATTTACTGGTATACTTCGGTTTAGCAGTCTAGCGCCCTAACCACTGAGCGACAGCGGTGGTTTTGTAGCTTAAGGACTCATGCTTCAAAATGTCTCTGGCCTTCTAGTTTGTCAATTGATTACTGTGTTCTAACGGTAGACGCCGCTTTTTTCTCCTGTAAGGAGATTTTCGTTTGGTTTGGTTGGTGTGGTTTAACATCTCAAAGCGACCCAGGCTATGAGAGACGCCGTAGTGGAGGGGTCTGGAAATTTCGACCACCTGGGGTGCTGTGCGATGTCAGCGCAAGCTAAAGATGGTTGGTTGGTTCACAGGAAAGGAAAGGCGCAGTATCTGACACACTTGCTCTGTGGACACCTGAACCGCGCCGTAAGGGAAGGGAGGAAGGTGGGAGCGAAAGCGGAAAGAGAGAACGGGGAGCCGTAGTGGAGGGCTACGGAGTAATTTC
The DNA here is from genome assembly GCF_055883805.1 of Amblyomma maculatum. Lineage (NCBI taxonomy): Eukaryota > Metazoa > Arthropoda > Arachnida > Ixodida > Ixodidae > Amblyomma > Amblyomma maculatum. The sequence continues at coordinate 73,156,374 of NC_139346.1, forward strand.
GACCACCTGGGGATCTTTAACGTGCGCTGATATCGCACAGCACACGGACGCCACTTCGTTTCGCCTCCATCGAAACGCAGCCGCCGAGGTCGGGTTCGAACCCGGGAACTCCGGCACAGTAGTCGGGCGTCTTACCACTGCGCCACCCAGGCGGGGCATGTTAAAGATCCCCAGGTGGTCGAAATTACTCCGTAGACCTCCACTACGGCTCCTCTTTCTCTCTTTCCACTTTCATTCCCACCTTCCTCCCTTCCCTTACGGCGCGGTACGGGTGTCCACAGAGCAAGTGTGACAGTTACTGCGCCTTTCCCTTCCTGTGAACCAATTTAATTTTAATTAATTCTTTAACGTGGACTGAAATCACGGAGCATACGGGCGCCTTGCTTTATCCTTCCTCCAAATGTTGCCCCCGTGGCCGTCTAAGGAGCATTTAACGCATAACATGTTAAAAATGAAATCGACGTGGCGCTACCTGTGAAAAGCATCACATGAAATAACCAACAGATATTTTTTGTTTTCTTTTTTGCACTAATCTCATAAGCTCGACTAAACACAACTGGCACTGATGTGCTTATCACGGGTTCCTTTTTTCTCATGTCGCAAGGTGAAGATAAGCTGCTGGGTTATTTTTTAAACCCGAATTCGCCAGCAATGAACGCCGTGTTTGCTTTCTGAGATGTGGCACCATATCAAGGAAAAGCTACGAGGTAGGAAAATGATATTTCGTTTCAAAATATATCCCTTGGGCCGTTCTTCAGTTTTCCTTCAATAGCCTCCGCAGCGAGCTGCTCAATAAAATCTAAAGATATTTGCTAGTTTTGTGAGTATTTTAGTTACTGAGTGAGGACAAGAAAAAGGGCGTCAATAATTACGAAGCCTCACAAATTATGGCAGGAGAAGAGCCCATTATTACGGCGTGCCACCGCTGTTGTAGGAATGGGTTGCGCACAGAAAGGCACACACAGGGAAAAAAAAACCCCACATAGTAGACAGAAAGAGCGCTCTTTCTGCCTGCCATGTTTTTTGTTTATTTACTCTGTGTGTCTTTCTGTGCGCAACTCGTTCCTACCACAGTATGCACCAACTCACCCCACAAGAAGTTCTTCTAAACTGCCACCACTGCCACCCACAAGAGGCGCAGAGTGCCATTTTCCTGGCGCGGACATCTCTCGGAGGTGGTACTTTCATGCCGCCTTTTTTGGGGTTTCTTGCAAGGCTGCTGACCTCAAAAGTGGTGGTTCCCTTGTGAAATGAGCGGATGTGATAGAGAAGAGATAAAAACAAAATATCGCGAGACCTCTTCATCTAAGCAGGCACCACACTAGTGAAAATATTTTTTGCAATCGGTACTCAAGGATTGGTAATGTCTTAGTCGCGCGTAGGTGAGCAGAGACGATCACTGTTTCTCTACAACACAAGCTATACAGAACTGAAATAACAAGACTTGCGGGTTTAACTTTCTGTGGACCCTAATGTATTGGTATTTGTATTGGGGGATTAAGAACGTCGTAATTGAAACTGCTTGAAACTATAGACCTTCCTGTAACAGCGCATGTAGTTGTCTACTTCAGTTTTCATTCATCCTTTCTTGATTACTTAATTACGTCTTGATTACGCAATATTTGACTCTTTTGCTATAAGCGATAAAGTAAGGGGTATTTTATATGGTATCTTAAACCCGACACGAAAGGAAGCAGAAAACTGAGAGAATAGTGAAAAAGGTTTTTCTTACTCGTCTCCCATGGCTGCTGCTTGGGTGGTTTACCGCTGCAAGAAAGGAAAGACGTTATGAAACATAGTGCGCTAGAAAAAAGAACACATTCTTGCCCTAATATTATATATGTCGTTTTAGGGAAGCTTCCCTGCTTTCAAATCAGGTTAGTTCACTAGAGTCCCGCTATCTCACCTACTACCCCCTTCGAGATATGCAAAAAGAAGCCTTAAAGGATGGTGTCGCAATAAAATGCACAAATGTTTCTTGAACAACTTACGAAAAAGGAATAGTACTACTCGGCTAAAACCGTGCAATATGCAGGCAGCAAAAACCACCACATCCATATAAAACAAGACCGGGTGTGAATAGGACCCTAACAATAGAACTATAATCATAATTCTCACGAAATGAGACATTAACAACTAAATTTTGCGGCCAAATTTGCCAACGTGAACAGCTGATTCTAGTCGCATGATGATATGCGGCTCTCGAAGTTTATATTTTAGGAGCACAGTGAAACAGAGAGCGGAAGGAAGTTTGGGTTGCTTCGTGGTCGTCTCCCGACGGAGTCAAGAATATCCGCATCTACTCAATGATTTCTAAGCTCGAGTCAGAATCTGCTTTCTGAATCATATGATCTCATCAAGCTGCACAAACCATCGAAAAATTAGTGCTGGGCCACGTAAGTTGGTTGGTTGGTTGGTTTTGGGGGTTTAACGTGCCAAAGCAACTCAGGCTATGAGAGACGCCGTAGTGGAGGACTCCGGAAATTTTTACCACCAGGGGTTCTTTAACGTGCACTGACATCGCACAGCACACGAGCGCCTTGCTTTTCGCCGTCTGCGAGTGTCATGTCCTTGATTTTTCACTCACAACGCCGGCGCCTGATTTCGTTGCTAACGAAGCCGTTTAAGCTAAGCAATTGATAGAGAACTTTACTACAGCGTTAGCGTGAAAGCGGAAACAGAAAAAATTGCGTTAGTGTGCCACAAGCAAATCTCTCCAAATAGAGTTTTAATAAAGCGTTCCGAATCCTTTAAACACGGTCTAATTTGAATGGAGGCAGAAAACCTTTCATCAATGATTTCCAAGGCTGATGAGATGCAAAAGTGTTGCAAATTAAAGTCGTTTAGAGCCAATTAACCCAGTAACATTTATGTCCGCCATAATAATGTCCACACAGTGCGTAAAAGCGTAAATCTATTGGTGCCATCTACCTAATGGAATGCGAAGAAATAAACTGAAAATATTTTCCTGAATTTAATATAGACAACCTTATCCAATTTTTTGAAGTGTATAAAATACCGTGCAAAGCTACACAGTCATTTTTGTCACGTCCGTATACCCCTTACGCACGAGTATGATCAGTTGCAGAAGGCAGCAAAGCAGATTGCGAACCCATTAGGCTTGCAGGCAAGAACCGAAAGTGTACTCCAAAACTGCTCTGCAAAATAGCCTTCACTTGGTCGTCGAAGCAAGGTCGATGATAGCGAGAGGCAGCAACACCAGTGGATATCGGTAAAAGTTTGGTTTGGTTTGGTTTGGTTTGTGGGGTTTAACGTCACAAAGCGACTCTGGCTATGAGACGCCGTAGTGGAGGACTCCGGAAATTTCGACCACCTGGGATTCTTTAACGTACGCTGACATCGTATAACACACGGGCGCCTTGCTTTCCGCCTCCATCGAAAAGCGGCCGCCGAGGCCGGGATTCGATGCCGCATCCTTGGGAACAGTAGTCGAGCGCCGTAACCATTGCTGCGACGACTTCTTATTCAGCTGAAGCAAGCGGCTCTGTCTTGGAAGACCAGTGCCACGTTTTTACCCCAAGTGCGCAAAAGCTACTGTGCACACTTCTGATCCTTGCGTGCTTAAGCTAATACTATATTTATGCTAGCGTTCTGCTCAAGTGCTCTTTAGACCCGTGTATCCGCTCAACACTCATTCACGCAAAGCGCGCTATATATCAAAGCTGTTTATTAATAGGGATATTGTCCGCAGCCAATAGCGCAAGCCGAGGACTCGGTAGGAGAGTGTAGGAGAGGTATTGGCTGGCTGGCAATTCCAAAACGTGTTTCTTTTAATTTTACCTGCCCTTTTCTTTCTCCCTTTCGTTCACCTCTTTGATTTCCTCTAACTATTCCTCGCCATCCCTTTATTTCCACCGTCCCAGTTCAGGTGCTTCAGATATCAGATAGCAGATACTGGGGCTGGCAAACATCTTTTCTTTCATTTTGCATATACAATAAATAACCCCCCCCCCCCCCACCACCACACCTCCTCTCGTGTTCCTCTTTCGCGTTCAGCACAGTACGTTACTGTCGACAACGCTTTTGGGTCTTGTTACTCTCAAGCTTGTAAGGGGCATTGGATCTCTCGTAATTAAAAAAGGCGTATGCCGAACGGCACTTGTATCAACCAGCACAGGTATTCACACAAACGCACATGTTTCAGAGAACTAAGTGCTTGAGAGATGAAAACTCCGTGCCTTCAATGCGGGGTGCTGTTCACTGGCAAAAGATTCGTGTCGTCTCGAAAGCTTTTTTTATTTCCTATCGACATGATAGGCTGCGCAAATCGATTCCATCGGCTGTTACTTTGGTAGCGACTAATACGAAAGCTCTCCCCAAAGAAGCCTGATAAGACAGCGGCATGTTTTAGGAAGAGCTGAAGGTCCAGCTTTCAAGACAGCGCTTCTCAGGGGATCCCAACTCTAGATGTACGGGCTTACCTCGGGTAAGATGCTGTTGCCTAAAGTCACCTTCCAAGCCCAGTCGCTACGGCTGGAACAGCCAAAGTCCAGCAGCCGAGGCCTCAGCTGGAAAAGGGGGCTGCCAAGGTCCTCGTGCGCCGGTCAGCGGTCAGGATTCTCTGATGAATCCAGCTTGGCACGGATGTCCGATGGAAGCGATATGGACAGGCGCGGCCGAGGCGAGCGACCGCGGTTCGTCGTCCTCCTCTTCCACTCCCGTAAAGGTGGTCATACGGGGAATGTAAGGATGCCCTTTACCTGGGGCTTTTCTTTAGTGCAGCCGAAAATACCCAATACGGTGCGCAAACAGAAAACAAGTTTCGAATCGCATGCGCTGCAAATGTGATACTTTTCTTGAGGCCTTCACCGTTTTTGACGGCGAGGCTGGGAGAAAAATGAAATGTGTGCGCTATATAATTTTTTAGAGTTTACATGGACCCACCGTAAGATGTGATTTCAATAAAAGCGCAACACAAATGATGCCCATATGTTATGTGACCTCAAGCGCAATCAAGAACCCCTCTTGAACATCAGTGACCTAGAAGCGCTCCTTTCTCATTCAACTTTCACTCGCTCCTTCACATTCCTATCCACACTCGGTGTAAACACCCAGTTATACTGAACACACTGCAACCTGCCTTCTTTAACTAGCAAATAATTTCCGATTTTGTATTATTTTCTGCATTGATCACCGTGTCTTCGTGCTCACGTGTGAATTAGATGCTGTGCTTCGACCTGTTCCATGCATATAGTCACATACAGCAAGGGCCCCATCGGGGTGGTGTAGTGGTTACAGCGCTCGACTACTGTTCCCATGGATGCGTGATCGAATCCCGGCCTCGGCGGTGGCTTTTCGATGGAGACGACAAGCAAGGCGCCCATGCGCTGTGCGATGTCAGTGCACGCCAAGGAACCCCAGGTGGTCTAAATTTCCAGATTCTTCCACTACGGTCTCTTTCATTGCCTGAGTTGGTTTGGGATATTAAACCCCACAGACCAAACCAAATATGCGGCAAGGCTCGTCAATATAACAGGGAATTCATTAAAACAATTTCACTTTGAGCAGGTGTCAACATCAAATCTCAGTGTTGACAGACTTGGCAGGAGTGTTGGTGCCCCATGAGGCCAACACTTTCATCAGTTTCCATGACAATTTTATCTGTACGTATAATGTTGTGCAATGCAGCAAACGAGACAGTGTGTCGTGACGTGAAGCCACCAAGAGTCCGAGGCGACTACATAGTGGCAGGAAGAAGAACCCCAATGGTTTATTTGCTAGAATTTTTATGGACGCCGCGGGGGGTGCTACGATATCAAGGTAGAACAGCGCTTATCCCATACATCCCCTGATGGGTAGCAAAAATGAAAGAGTTCAGGCTATTTTATTAAAATCAGCGTCGTAATGAAGTCGTTGCGTTGGCTTGACTGTACGTGTTTACCTTCTTGGGACAGGCGTCGGCCTAGGATTCGATGGTGCTGTATGGCCCACTGCACTTGCGGGTGCTGCGTAGCCGACGGAAGGCTGTTGCAATGGTGAGCAAGTAGATCGTAGTGCCTATTGAGCAGCAGAGCTGTTTGAAGCAGGCGCGCTGTTGTCCACTAGATCGCGATCGAGCGAAGCACAGTCGTCGTCTTCATCTGTGGTGTCCGACGCCATATACCTCGTGAGTTTGAAGATGCCTTCTGTCGTATCCAAGCACCCGACAAACTTCCGTATGTACCGCGTAGGAACTAGGAGCCGTAGTGGCGAAGACAGTTGCTTTGTTTATTCATGTCTTGTGCTGAGCCTCGCAATTCATCCTTTTTGAATAGATGGTAGGGGCTTACAGTCACTTTTGTGATGGTGCTACCTTACTTCGGTTTTCGGTGCCGTAACACAACCTGGAAGTTTACCACTACGACGCCGGCCCTGAAAAAGTTCTCCTGGCGATCGGCCATCGTCCTCCAAGGGTGTACAGCGATAGGCTAGGAGTCCTAGCCAGAAGTCATCCCCTGCGTATTCACTTCTTTTTCATGATTCGCTTCCCAACCAGTTCGTTGGATTGCGGATAATGGAGACTTGATGTGACGAGAGATAATTCATATTTTCTGGCAAATACAGCGAACTCATCGCTTCCAAAATGTGGCCCGTTGTCTGGGTACACCTCAAGCGGTACGCCGTATGGTGCGGACATTGCCCTGAGTGCTGCAATTTCACTCCTTTTTGTGGTGTCCCGAAGTGTTTCTACTTCTGAAAGTTTGAAAGGGTATCACATGCCGCCAAATATGAAGCTCCACCAACAAAAAAAAAATCCTCACACCAGAACAGGGCGCATAAGCAGCGGTTCTTGCAGTTGCTTGTAAGAAAATGTTCGACAAGTGGGGCTACTCTGGATCATTACAATGATGACACTACTCAGACCACGCCAAAAAACAAGGTGGCGTACCCTTTCTTTGCATTTTCGCAGTCCAGACGCCCCGCATGAAAACTTGCTAGAATTTAATGTCGCATGATTCTTAGTAGGACCACTTTTGTGCATTTCAGCAGTGAACCATTCACCACGGAAAGCTCAGATGAAAATGGCTTTAGTTCTCCTTGCAGCATCTCACCGGCTGTCAACATGTTGATCACTTCCCGGAAGTACTCGTCCCATGCAGTTTCATCTGCAAGCTTTTGGAGTTTTGCGTCCGTAACCAAGTAGCCCAAGACCACTACTGCGTGTACCTTCAAGTCATCCGGCGCACCAGAATTCTCGCCTTGCGGAAGTGGACATGATTGTGACAGCATGTCTGCACAGATGAGATACCTATCAGGACCGTACTGCAGTACGAAGTCGTACTTGAGCAGTTTAAAACAAATTTTTGGAGTCGAGGCGGCATGTCACAAATTCCTTTGGAAGCTCTGGACAATAGAGGTTTATGATCCGTCTCGTTAAAACGTTTCTGTCCATAAACGAAGTTCTGAAATTTATTACAGTCAACGGAAATGCTGAGCGCCTCTTTTTCAATGTGAGCAATCTATTGTTCAGCTTGATTGAGCACACGGGATTCATATGTCACCGGTCGCCACAGGCCGTTGCGACACTGCAAACGTGCTGCACCCAAGCCCTCTTTTGATGCATCGCAGGTTATCTTAGATTGCATCCAAGGATCAAAAATTGCTAACGCAGGTGTAGTGCTTAGAATCTGTGACACACTTTCACACTCGTGCATGAGGTTTTCAGTCCACTCGAATTCTGAGCGAGATTTTATAAGCATTCTCAGTGATGCCGTTCTTGCAGACAAGCGCGGCACTTACTTGACAAAATAGGTCTGCAAATAGACCATGGTGGTTTCTGTTTGCCTTTTCGCCACTAGGTAGTCGCCTGGTCTATTGGTAGCTTCACGTCACGATACGATGGTGTCAGAAAGTGTGGCCACGTCGTATCGAAGGAAATCGGCTTGAGCGACGTAGCGACACGATGAGTCCTACACTTCATTGCTCACCTTGCCGCAGTAGGACTCATCGTTGTCGCTACGTCGCTCAAGCGATTTCTTCGATACGACGTGGCCACACTTTTGACACCATGTATCGTGACGTGAAGCTACCAATAGACCAAGGCGACTACATAGTGGCAGGAAAAAGAACCCCAATGGTTTATTTGCAGACCTTTTTGCACAAGCCGTGGGCGGCGATGTAATAGTAAGTTAGTACAGCGCCTGTCTGATACACACAGCAGTAATATTTAGCTGGCAAGAACTGATCCCCGTTCTTAGGGGCACAAATATGTTATACGCGGACATATCAAGCCCTCTCTCTCTATCAGTGATCGCTGACATCAGTATCAGTATCAGTGTCTATCAGTGATCGCATCGACGCTCCCGTTGGCCCGCAATATCGTAGCGTATACTGCAGAACCTTGCAGCTCCCAACTTCGGCGCGTCTTAATTATTTGTTTTCGGTGCCTTTCTTTTTGAGCAACTGAGCTCCTGACTTTCATTCGAAAACTGAAACGAAATTCTTCGCTAAAAGGAAGTCCCTGCAATTGACATCTCGAACAGAAAATATAATAGAAAAAACAGATAGACGCTGATTGATGTATCAATCGGGCTCTTTAACACGGACCACCCGATATCTTTGTGCTGTTTTGACATCTTTATTCTGCCATCCAGTGCAGGGAAGGGAGCGTTTCAATCCAGAAATGCATTCTTATTGCTTTGTTGATTTTGCTTTTACAAATATCTGTTATAGAGCTTATTACACGGCGTCATTGCGGCTCTACTCGCAACCATGACACGCAAAACCATAGATTGAGAGAGGGAGAGCTCCAACGGCGTTTATTGATGCCAGCCTTGGTTGTAGTCGAAGTATAAAAAATTATTTTGAAGACTGGGTCATGGGTTAAGGGCTTTTTGGTCGGGTCTTTAATCCGGGACTCCGTTGGCCGATGCCGCTGCCCGAGCTCTCACAGGCAAGTTCTTTGTGCCGCAAGGTTGGAGCTGGACAGGGCCACCTCCCACGCCGCCCACTTTGGGTGTTCTTTACGATGTATGGCTTGGTCTGCTAACACCAAGCCATACCTAATGTCTGCATTCTGGCCGCAATATGTGCATTCAGCTGAGAAAGTACCGGGACTAATTTTGTGCAATTCAGCTGGACTGTTACAGGACAATGTTTGCTACCGCATGAGGTAACACTCCTTTGGTTTATCGAGTCCTTTAGCAGGCGTTGGGAATGTTTGTCTCACTAAGTGGACAGTTACAGTATCTCGCGATATGTAGAGAGGGGCTGGGGGTGGTCATGTGAGGGGAGGGATGAGGGATCCCGGCAGACTAATGCTCGGGCGGCGGCTTGTTTGTAAATCTCGCGCTTCGCTTCGTCGGCTGTATAGGGTTGGGAAGCGTCTTATGTGTCCAACAGGTCATTGGCACGAAGCTGACAAGAATCGCATCTCCTAGCGGCCGGCATGCCAAGCGCCGACAATGTCGCAACTCGCTTCATTCCCACGTTGTCTGGAGGCCGCGGCGCTTCTTCCGCACTTTCTCTACGGTCGCAAAGCTTGGTCAACGCATATGATGTATTGAAGAAAAATAAGAGTGTACTGAAGTATTCTTAACTGCGGTAATGCGAAAGCGCACAGGGGCTTCTTGCGTCTTTTGTTGGCTTCAGTAGGCTTGTTGTGAGGTTTCTGGATAGCACAGTTGGCTGTTAAAGATTAGGTCTACGCTTGATGTCACAAGTAATTATGAAATTGTTGTTAAAGTGTCATATGCAATTATTCATGACTTGATTTGGTATTAGCTTATTTTTGAATTCTGGACTCCATACACAAGTCAATACCAAATTCTTGGCTATGGCTTAGGTTCGAGCTATGGCTTATATCGCTGGCCATTATACAATGTCATTAAGGTGTTATAGCCAATCGACCTTGACTAGATTCCGTATTGACTTGATTTGCGAATTTTGGATTGGATGTTTGGGTACAGCTTGAATTCGGGCTTCGACTAATGTGGTTAGGCAATCTGCAAAGTCAACAAGGCATTATGTCCATGTACAATCATGACGTCATCGGTTATTTGTATTTCTTGGCTTTGTATGCGGATTGTGTTCGATTGAGTTTGGATCTGTCTCTTGGTCGCACGTTCCGCTGACCGCCACTAATTTTGCACACACTAATGATGAGCTCAGAAAAGCTTTCGCCTTAATATATGCATTCTTAGTAAGTGTCAATGCCGTCGGCAACCCGATCGTAACCACGGAAGTCAGGCTGGAAGCATCTCTTAGTACGTGACCCGAGTATTACGTGCAGACGAAGGAGCGTTTTGAGGGGTTACACCGTATAGAATGAGAAAAATAAGCACGGAAGTGGCACCCGTGCAGACGCTGCAGGACCGAATGTAAAGCGGCTCCCGGGGCCTTTGCGCTCGCGTTCATTTCTTGTTTGAAGAAAGGTCAACATTGTACCGAACACCCACTGCAGCCGAATAAATTACTTGAGTAATCTACAATCTGTGTCATTAGCTGCTCAATACATCACTGAGAACGGTTATTGCGTAATCAGTTGCAGTGCTAAGTTCTGAAAGGCACCCTGTTTATTATGCGCATAAAGTGCCGTACGATGTGTTTTCATTGATCGGTGCTACGATTGCCTATTGCTGGAACCTTTTAAGTAATCAGAATCATCGTAGGCTTCCTCGGTAGCGATCGCCTGCTGACCGAAATGTGGTATCGGATGGTCGCGAATGCTTAGTATATCCGGTGGGACGCAGCCGATCTGTGAAGCCTTAACTTCTTGACGGTTACTGCCTTAGTAGCAGGAACCGACGTATTATAAAATATTAGCGAAATTCACGAGATAGCTACACACCATGTTGAAACATACTTTGTTTTGCGCTTTTGGTTGCCAACTGGGATACGTTATGGCGGCCGTCGCACTAGATGATTGCCCGCTAGCAGCCCACTAATCTGATTGCAAACAGGGTGCATCAGCATCTAAAGGCGTTATCAGCACTTTCCATGCCATCCATGGGGAGTTTTCGAATGGATGCGGATGAGTACAGTTATCAAAAGTGGTTTCTTCCGGCAGGAGCAGGTGCACTGCCAAGAGATTCAGAACATGTTAGCGGTAGGCGTGATGTAGTTTACCAGTCACCAGGAAAAATATTTACTCTTTTTTCAACCCTCCTCTACGTCCCCTCCCCCAGTCGCCTCCTATACACATTCCGACTTTTCATTCAACATTAGTTTGGCCCCGTGAAAGTGGAGAAGGTGTTCCCTTTTTCCACTTCGGTAGCTTGCACGTCAGGCTTCAGACGAACAGAAAGGTTATTCACGAAGGGGGGGGGGGGGGGGGCAGTAACAGCTATACCAATTGGCAAAAGCTAAACAGCTTTTACTGAGTTTGGCAATACACAGCAGTGACCGTCTGTTTAGTGAGTAGCACTACTCGCCGCAATCACGGTTTTCAGCGATGTTTGTCCGAGGTCGCTCGCCTCTCTCTCTTGTCTCTCTCACCGTGAAATTGAAGCGTGGAAGGCAGGGTCGGAACGTGCACGTCACGAGGGTCAGCCGGTGAGGAGGCGCAGTCGCGAACCGCGGCTGTGAACGGGCAGTGTGGCACAAGCGCCTGTTACTCTAGACTGAGCAATCGTGCGTCGCTCGCGCATCCGCAGATCTATAGCCTGTGAAATACAAAGTAAGGGCACTGGCACTAACGCCTGCTCTACTTTCCTGAGAATTTTTACTCCTTGCAGTAAAGAAGGTCCATAGGGCTAAGTAAGGTAGTCGAAAAGCAAGGAGGTTGGGTTAAAAATGGGCACCCGGTAGGTCGTGAAAGCGAGCACAAGCTCCTATACTATTCGACGAGTCTTCCCTCGCGTCAGGGACAGCTGAGGTGTGTGTTAGCGCGGTGCTCCATATATCTCGACTCTGTGCCACTCGCTGAATCGTATTCGCGGCCTACCGGGAGCCCATCTTCAATCGCACCTCATTGCTTTTCGATTGCCTTACTTAGCCCTAAGTATCTTCTTTACTGCAAAGTGTAAAAATCCTCAGGAAAGTACAGCAGGCGTAAGTGCCGGTGCGTCTACTTTGCATTTTATAAACTATGCTAATCGGGGAAAATTTTTTACTCTTCCTTCTCATTCCTTTTCATTTACTCTTTTTCCTTCCTTCCTTCCTTCCTTCCTTCCTTCCTTCCTTCCTTCCTTCCTCGCACCATGGCAGGACTGGAGCGGCGAAGGCCTCACGCGGTTTCTGCGTGTGAGACGCGTTGTAATGTTTGCTCTCGGATAGCTCTTTTGATGCACAACAAGCTGGAAAAAGCGGAGGGTAGCCTAACCTGTCGCCGCAAGCCTATACATTTTCAACGATTTCACTTCATTTTATTCGCCTTCATCCTCACCCACGAGACAACGTAAACTTGAGGAGCGCTCACAGCGCCCTATGGGATTTTTTGCCGCAGTTCTGAGGGTCATAGTAGAGCTTGGGTGCGTCGGCCGTGAACCATCCCTAAACGCTCTAAGCAATGCTGCATAGGTATCAGGACCTTACTGAAGAGCTAGAACCGGGTCAAAATTGGTAATATATGCATATATATATAAGTTTCATACCTCATCTTACACTTATATATATACACTGTCTGTCGTGTTTTAGCCCCCTCTATCTATTCTGTGATGTGTGTTCCTCAAAAAAATTGAAAGATGGCTTAGCTCTACTATGTCTGGATATACGTAGCGAAAAGCTGTGCCTACCCCGGGATAAGAGGTTAATTTCTCCAGTATTCTGCGCCGTTCGCCAGCACCTAAACTCTCCATGACTTCCATGTCGAGCGCGTCTGAATTAACCGGCGTTCTATAATTCGTTTACAGCAAAAGGAAAGGTGTGGCATCTGTCACTCGGATGGATGGATGGATGGAATGGATGGATGGATGGATGGATGGATGGATGGATGGATGGATGGATGGATGGATGGATGGATGGATGGATGGATGGATGGATGGATGGATGGATGGATGGATGGATGGATGGATGGATGGATGGATGGATGGATGGATGGATGGATGGATGGATGGACGGACGGACGGACGGACGGACGGACGGACGGAATGACGGATTGACGGATGAACGGATGGATGGATGGATGGATGGATGGATGGATGGATGGATGGATGGATGGATGGAATATAGGAGCGTCCGCTTTGAAACGGGGTGGTAGCTGTTATCACGCTAGTTATTTTCCCCTACATCTTAATTATTGTTTAGATCAGTTAACTATACCATCATTCTATTCAATGAATTTTTGTTTCTACATTACTAACATTATGTTAATTTTGTGCGTTTAAGCCACCAATCTTTCAATCGTTTTTTTGCTAGCTTCCACGAGAGGTTCATTCACCCGGCTACTGATATCTCTAAACCCCAGGGCGTCATGCAGAGTGACAGCGCCTGCACCGACTTCCGGATGGACACCATCACATTCGAGTATAAGATGGTTAATTGTTTTTGTGGGTTTACCACATACTGTACATGTGTCAACTTCATGGTTAAATTTCTTTTTGTAGCGGCGTGCTCTAAGGCACCCTAATCTAGCTTCAAAAAATAGGGCACTGTCTATTAAGTTATCAAAGATAGCTTCCTTCCTGATCTGCCTTTTTCATTTTCGGTATAGTTTCACACTCTAGTTCTTTTCCATAGAATGTATCCAATAGTTACCTTCTGTGTTTTTCACCTGTTTCTTAACAATTTTATTTCTTTGTCTTTGTGACTGTTATACCTTACTGGTTAGGTTCCTTGTTCTTTTCCTCCATTGTGAGTCAACGCTTTTTAGATATAGACATTTAAATACTTCAGCCACCCACTTGTCACTGTCCCATTCCCTCAGGCGTTCCTCATATAATTTTTTACTCTGAGCTTCCCGTACTTCGAAAGATGTCCATCCCATATCTCACTGTACCACTTCATTTGTCGTTTTGCTGTGGGAACCTAGTGCTAATCGTCCCACGGCTCTGTGATTTATTTATAATGTCGACGGTATCTCTACTTTTAGGCACAGAACAGCATTTCCGAAAGTGTGTCCGGGCATCATAATTCTTTTCCAAATGCTCCTCAACACCTGATACCTGTTGTATCTCAACAATGCCCAATGCTTCAATATGACGACAATTATTCGCCATTTTCCTCTAAATGCTGCTCATGCTTTTCAATGTATGGCAATCCTTCGTTTACAAATACTTAGATATATTTATATTCTTCCACTTTGGGTATTTTATGGCCTTGTATCCTAATACCCTGATCAGTTGCACCGTTGAAAATCATCAGAGCCGACTTAAATGTGCTAAAATCGAATCCTAGAGCGTCCCTTTCGTCTCCGCAATGCTTAACTAGAGTTTGCAATTCTTCCAGACTCTCAGCTAGCAGCACAATATCGTCTGCATACTTAAAACCGGGGAGGCACTGCTCTACCCCCTTGCTGCCTAATCTATATGACAGGTTAAAACCTAAGTTACTTTCTTCTATACTCCGTTCCAGGTTTATCATATAAAGCATGAATAGCAGCGGTGACAGAGGACAGCCTTGTCTTAATCATTTGCATACTCTGACAGCTTCCGTACTTCATATCCCTTGCCATGTAATTTCTAATTTGTTATCCCGGTCACGTATTGCTAGTTTGCGTTGTTATCGAAGTGTCGCTATCTCACATGACCTCGAGTCATCTGGTTGGAGGAGACGCCGGAACATGATTTTGCCACCTCTTCCGGTTCCGTAGTGGCAACACCCGGTTCCTGCGTTTTGATCAATCAAATGACTCGAGGTCACGTGAGATAGCGACACTTCGATAACGATGCGAACTCGGAATACGGGCCCCGGTATATTTCCTGTAGGAAATTTGTTATCTCATGACCGATATCTTCTTCTTTTAATGTGTCCCACAGTAGCTCCCTGTTTAGGTTGTCGTAGGCCCCGTTTATGTCCAGGAAAGACAAATACAAAGGTCTATTTTCCACTCTTGATCTTTCGAGGCACTGGGTAAGCCCGAAAAGGCTATCATCTAAGCGCCTACCATTTCTAAGGCCGCTTTGTAGTTTTCCGATTATCTTCTTATTTATACCCATGCTTGCATCTTTAATTTCACCGCCTGCATGACCAACTTGTATATAGTAGATGTTATGGTAATCGGCCTTTAGGATTTTATGTGCATCCTATATCCTTTCCCTTTATAAATCAAATTCAGCTTAGTCTGCCGCCAGCTGTCCGGAATTTGCTTATTCGTTATGACTGTTTCCAAAGCTCTTAACAACGTTTCCTTACTACTTGAACCAAGATCTTTTATTAGCTTCGTCGAAATTTCATCTATTCCTGTAGATGTGCTTTAAGAAATATTTTTTTCGGCTTTTTTCAAGTTCGGATTGGTCCGTTCTAAGCTGCATTTATTCGGCTATTTTGCGAAGATTACCATATCGTAGCTCCTAAATGATTCGGCTATAACTGATGTAATGTAGTTCCCTGCGTTTTCTCGTTTTAAACAATTTTTATCGTTACCTTGAATCCGGTCTTGCTTTCTTTGATTCTTTTTACCTAGCCAGCTTAATATGGTTCCCGAAGTTTCTCGATGGATGGATGGAATGGATAGAATGTAGAAGCGTCCCCTTTGAAACGGGGTGGTAGCTGTAGCTATCATGCTCATTTTCTACCTATATCTTAATTATTGATTTAGATTGATTAACTTAACTATCATTCTATTTATTAAATTTTTATTTCCAGATTACTAACATTATGTCACTTCTCTGCTTTTAAGCCACCAATCTTCCAGTCGTTTTTTGCTAGTTTCCACCGCCGGTTTATTCACCTGGCCACTGGTATCTCTGAACACCAGAGCTTCAGGAACAGTGACTGCGCCTGCATCAGCTTCCGGTTGGATACCATTACATTCGAGTATTATATCGTCAATTGTTCCACTGGAGCTACCACATACAGCACATGTGTCATCTCAATTGTTAAATTTCTTTTTGTAGCTGCGTGTTCTAAGGCACCCTGAACTAGCTTCAAAAAGTAGGGCACTGCCTCTTGAGTTAACAAAGAAACCTTCCTTCCTGATGTGCATTTTCCACTTTCGGTATAATTCCACACTCTGTTTCTTTTCCATCGAATTTATCCAATTTTACCTTCTGTGTTTTTCACCTGTTGCTTAATGCTCTTTATTTCTCCGTCCTTGTGACTAGCATACTTACTAGTTAGTTTCCTAGTTCTTTTCTTCCATTGTGAGTCATCGCTTTTTAGGTACAGGTATTTAAATACTTTAGCTGCCCATATGTTACTTTCCAATTTCCTCAGGATTTCCTCATATAATATTTTACTCTGAGATTCCCGTACTTCGAAATATGCCCAGCCCATATCTCCCTGTACCGCCTCATTTGTGGTTTTGCCGTGGGCCCTAGTGCTAATCGTCCGACAATAATAATAACAATAATTAGAATATAGGGAGAAAAATGAGCATGATAGCTACTGCTACTATCCCGTTCCAAAGGTGGCGCTCCTATATTCCATCCATCCCACCCACAAAGAGACTAGCCAACATTATCATCATCACCATCGTGCGTTAGAATGACGTGCCATGACGAGCGTGTTGCTCGTCGAGCTCGTCGCAATTTTGCCCTGAAGAAGGGCGATCCATCATTCGAAACTCTCTTGAAAACTAGAAGCCCAAAGGGCATGAACCTAAACAAAAGGACATGCGATTGTAAAAACGGTACAGCGGTCTGGCCATTGATCCATTCCTTGACAAAGGCCGGACCCATGCCGACATGTCGGAATAAGTATACCGTTTTTCCAGCATGTGTCATCTCATTTACGTATATATTTATATATATATATATATATACAGTCGTACCTCGCTAATATGGACACTTCGGTTTCCGACTAAAACTGTCCATAAAGCGAGTCATCCATAATAACAAGTCATGAATAAAAACAAAAAGGATTTTATTGAGCAAAAAGAATTATAAATAACGACTGCTCTTGTACATAACGGTGTGCACTGGACTCAAAATTTCACAGAACACCGGCAGTTTTGAGTGCGTTCTTCTTGTCATTGTTGTCTTCGAAAAATTGTTGTGCAGTCTGAAGCGACTCGCTTACCATGATACCCGTGATGGTGGGATTTGTGTTGGTCGAACTTTAGAGCACGAACTCCTCACTGGTCGATGAATCAGCGTCTGATTCTCTATTCACCGCCACTTCCAAAATGGCCTCGTCACTCAGCAAAGCAGCCGCTAAGTAGCTTCTTGAGATTCTCCTGAGGTGAGGAAACAGCTGAGCTGTCGATACTAGTCTCTTGCGGCTTAGATTGACTGAGATGGCTTTTGCCGCTTGTATTCACAGATTTCTTCGCGCCTTCTTTCAGCTCTGTTCTTTTGCGTTTAACTCCCGCCATACCAAAAGCCAGACTCAAGTTGGGGGTTACAGGCTCCTGATGCTGTGCACTTTTTTGCCTAGTTAACCTTTCTGCCTTTCCGTTCTTGTGATTCTTTCTTTTTTACCTTGTATTGTTTCTGTAAGGAAGCAAGCGAGTCAAGTTGGCAAGCTGCCATGCAGAGGGCTATCGAATATCCCATCTTCTTGGCGCCGTTTTTTGTGTTCCTATAAAACAAACACTGCAAGCTGAAGTACAGTTTAGAACGACGGCTAGCCGACTACGAAGAGCTCAGACCTTGTCAAGGCCGCATCGTTGATTCAAAGCGAAGCCGCCTAGTGTTCAAAATGTGGCAGTTCGGCAGCGCAACAGGGACGAAAACCAGTAGCTTGAGAGGGAAGCGCGTCCAGGACGGGACGCCCGGTCCCGGTTGCGTCTTCGTACGTCGCCTTTCTTTTGTCGCTCTACTTTGTGAGTGTGTCTCAACCACGGTGTAATTCTTACACCGTGGTCTCAACTCTCACCGGAAAGCGTTAACGGCTTCATGGAGCACACATTGCGCTTTGGGAAAGAAAACTTCAGTACCCACCGCCACTTTAGACACTTGTCTTTCTTCCTGTCATTTCTTTCTTACGCATATATTGGTCTCTCTGTTCACGCTCAGCAGGATTTATTGCAACCACGTGTTGCTGTTTTCCCGACTGCGGCGGCACTTCCGCTGCACCCAGAAATCTCCTGGTTCCCCCCTTTCGGGGTCTTTCTTACACTGACCCTCGGTTTGCTGTGTACGTTCCTCTCCGCTGTTGCGCTCCCCCCTCCCCCCCCCCCCCCCCTCCTAAAACGACGACACGCCCGCTTTGGTTCTTTCCAACCCCACAGGACTCGTTCAGGCATCCCGCCGTATCGGCTGTCGCGTAGATTCGCGGGCGGCGCGCCCTTCATTAACTTGCGTTCGGACTCCCCTGCTTTTTTTCAAGCACTGTCCATATAAACGAGCCAAAACTACATGCGCCCAAGTGGGGCGCATGCATTCTTTCGCTGTCCATTGTCCAGACAGCGAGTTTCCATATTAACTAGGCATAAATACATTGAAAAGGTTTCGTCCCCAGAAAAACTTTCCATAATTCGGGTCGTCCATATTAACGGGGCACGAATATATATGTTGGGGGAAGGCACATATCACCGCTGCTTCCCCTCTTGGTTACGACGCGGCGGCGAGGATAAGGCGCGGCCTCTCCTCTCCACATCACGTGGTAGCCTCATTCCCCCTCTTTCCCTCGACTGATGTCGCGAGGAAGGCGTGCGTTGTGTGCGTTGTGGTGACGTGCAACCTCGACAGAGCGGACCGGACGGGCCAGCTGAGCGGACGCGTCCGGAAAAGCGGTACGGGCACCAAGTGAACAGAATTGGTTGATCGCGCGCGCGCGGGCGTGGAAACCATTCAATTCAATTCAATTTATTTTCCACTCGAGGTTGAAAATAAATTAAAACCGCCATTAAACCTGTTTACCCTTTGGTCCTCGGTGTTCTTGCTATTCTTGGGGCCACCACTGGGGTCTGAGCTAACGGAGCGTTGTTTGCTCTGAGAGCGGAGTCGCTGCCCCGTAGAGAATCTCAAAGTTTGGCCCACCAATGTGGGTCCCTGTTGGCGTTCCAGCTGGGAAAGCTAGCTCTGTATGAACATGACCAGCCCGCGCTATGGGCTGTCTGACCTAATGATGTTGGCCGACGTCTGCGGCCAAGCTCGGGAGATCTCGAGCATTAGCCATTTGGCTACGTCAAATCCAACCGCTGATGCGAGGTTGGGAGGTCAATTGGACCTGTTGCATGATGCCGCAGGCGCGGCTACCGTCCAAAACATTGCGCCGGGCATTCCCGGTAAGCACATCGAGCCGGACAGTCCGATGGCCGTGGCTATAGAAGTTCCGTTCTTTTGAACGTGTCCCCTGGCGCACCCGCCGATGCGGCTCGCGCTAGTATGTTCGCGCCGGGAACTCCCGGCCAGCTTCCGAAGCCCGTGCCCAGTGGTAGTGGCTTCCAGGCCCAATCGCTCCGTCATGTAATAGGTACGACTGCCAATGCAGTTCGCCAGACGAGTCTTAATACAGGCAATCCTGAATTACTCGTACAGCCATCGCCCGTCGGCGGCAGCAACTCTTCGCTCCTTTCACCCGCTGCGCGCGCAGGCTGGCCCGTTGGCCAAATTGCTTCTACACCGCCAATGCGGCGAGCGATCCCCGTCCTTTGACGGAGAGGCATGCAGCGTACCCAGCATCGGGAGATCTCGAGTGATATCACAAGCTACCACCCGTTGACGAAGGCTTTATTCTCCCAGGTATTCACTCGGAATGGCCCATTGGCCCCGATTGGAGAACGCCCGCAACAGCGGCCCGCGCATCACACCCGATGGCTACTGAGCGCGCAGTATGTCACCCGGAGGGAGAGGCCGCAAATGTCCTCGCATCCGCTTTGCAACAGCTGTTGAAGCAGGCGCACTCGCCTGGCCCTCGGATCAGCGTACCGATACCGACATACAGTGGCTACAGCGACACGCAAAGCGCAAATGACTTCCTAGTGGCCTTGCGCCGGTATGAGCTTGCGAGTGATCTGAGCGAGAGCGATATTCTGAGACGAGCTCTGCTAGTTGCACTCGTCAATCAAGCCGCCCGGTGGTACCTATTGGTAGGCCACAAAGCGAGCACTATGTCGGACTTTTGACGCTTGTTCAGGGAGGAGTTCCTTCCGTACGATTACAAGCAGCGAATGCGGCGAGAACTGGAGCTGTGGACACAGGCACCTGATGAATCGCTTGTAGAGTTCGTACGAGCGATGCAGGAATTGTACGAGTACGCCAACACGGAAGCTTCGCATTCGGAGCGAGTGGAACGCGTCCTCCGCCAGTGCCACCCCACATTTACCCTTTACTTGAGTAGCTGCCGATGCAGCGACCTGAACGAGCTTGCCATTGAAGCTCGCATAGTCCAGGCTCAGATTTCTGCGGCCCGTAAATACCGGCCCCCGGCTAGAAAATCACTAGAGCCGAGGTGTGCCGGGAGCTGCGTCCCGACGGTAAGGAGTGAGTACACTCCTGAGGCAAGTGGGTTCACGAGCCAGCCGTTTCCGCTCGGAGTATCGGATCGCGCCCTGGATCCCTTTGGGTACCGGTTGCGCAGTGCTGATTTCAACCCCCTTGCGTTCAGCGGGGTTTAGCCGCGAAAGTCGGCACCTACTCAGAACGGACCCCAGGAGGGCCGCATACGGCCAGACTGTCGGAGTGCCTCTGAAAACCGCCGAGCGTCGCAGCAACAAGCATGGCGATCTGTGCGCTGCTTTAGCTGTGGCCAAACTGGAAACATAGCCAGAAACTGCCCCTCATGATCGGGAAACGAGGCAGGCCGCCGATGGCAGCACCGGTGGAGGCGGAAAACGCTCGGAAGCCTGTACCCGTCACGTCCGCATTCAAAGTTGGAGAGCCAACTAACACGCCAGCACCTTTTGTTGACCTCGCCGTAGCGGGAGCAACATTTAAGGCACTGCTGGACATGGGTGCAAGCATTTCGCTTAATGGAGACGTGGTCGTTTCCCAGCTCCGACGGCGGTCTGTTCTTATGCGACAGCGAAGAACGCCCCTCCTGCTCGTTAGCCGAGAGGTGCGCTCCTGCGGTGACATCCGCCTCGTAGTGCGCTTAGATAAGCGTGTACGCAGAATGCGTTTTGTTCACCTGCCTGGCCTGACAGTACCAATCATCCTAGGCCGAGAGTTCTTGGCTAAAACTGGACTGGTGATCGATATCGCCAGTGGGGGTTATCGGGAGAGCCCGTGTGCCCCGCTCAGGCCATTCGCCGAACCGCCGGTTACAACGCAATCGTTGCTAACACGCACGGCCGATCCGCTTGCAGACTGGAGGCATACCTCCTATGAGCGCTGCTTGCACCCCCGACTGAGCTCGGTTAGGGCGGCCCGTCTCAATGTTCCCTGTCCGCAGTCGGAGAAGAAAACGCATACAACCCCGGCCACTGCCGGCGGAAAAAGAGACAGTGGGTTTCCGTGTCAGCTGCCGCGATCGGCAGCGGCGGCCTGTCAGCACGCTTTTCATTCGCAATCGGAAAAGAAAATGCAGAGATTGCTGGCCGATGCCGGTGCGCCGACAGAGCACCAACGTGACCGACTCTTGTCGTTGCTACACAACTTTGACGAGGTGTTCACAGACCAGCCGGGATGTACCAATCTGGTGCAGCACCGCATACAAACGGGTGACGCGCTGCCCTGGAAATGTAACCCAAGGCCCCTCAGCGCTGCTTAAAGGCAAGCGATCGATGAGGCCCTCCAGGAGTTGCTCGATGCTCGTCTTATATGCCGTTCTCAAAGTCCATGGGGGTGCCCAGTGGTGCTCGTTCCAGCGAAAGACCGCACTTGGCGTTTGTGCGTGGACTATCGGCGTCTGAACGAGGTCACGGAGAAAGATGCATACCTTTTCCGAGAATAGACGAAATTCTTTTATCTCGTCTATTCTCGTCTATCCTCGTATCTTTCACGCAGGTTGGCGTGAAAAATCTTTCTCCTTCCTGCTGTCTCGGTTACGTATTTGCTTCACCTTTCCTTTCCTTGATCTCGAAGGGCCCCTTCCACTGAAGTAGTAGCTTTTTGTTGCCGATAGGCCGCAAAATCAGGACCTTGTCTCCAGGATCGAACATCCTTCCTTTGGTCTTTTGTGCGCCAAAATGCCTGGCCATTATTCCGTTGTGTGCGGTTTTCATTACCGCCTCGCGGTGGCATTTTGGGAAAACCGGCTGACGCAGCAACTTCCAAGTTTTCTCTGTGTAGCTTCTGTGTATTAGCCCATCTTCCCCCCTGAATTCTGTCTGGCGCTCTGCGTCCCGGCATGTGAGCTTCTTGCCAATCTGGGAAACACAAGGATCGAGCGACTTGCCTCCGCTTGTCGATCCGCTTAACTCTTTCCTTTCAGCTCCTCCGCGACATCGGGCGTTTTGAGCGCTTGGAACTCTCTTGTTTGCTTCCTGGTTTGTGCGCGAGTTACAACTGCTGCTACAGCTTCTTCGTCGACGGACCCGCTACAAAATGGTTTTTCAACCACCTCCTTCCGGTCATCAGGTGCCCTTGCTCCTTCTATATTTCCCTGAATTAAGTCGTAAAGAGGTTCCTCCATGCCGAGAGCGGTGAAGATCCCCGAAAAATACGGGGTGTCAACCTCAACCCGCGCCTCGGGCAGCATTTTCGCTGTTCCATCGACTAAGTAAACAGGCCTGCTCTTTCCAGTCAGCTGATCGTAGTGGAAGAGCTCTTTCCTCATGATGGCTGTATTGCATCCGGTATCCCGTAGTACGGAAATTTCTTTACCTTCATACGTGCCCGCCACCACCGGCAGTCCTTCGACCAGAAACTTTGGTCGCGTCATCATAACTGCATTCACGATAGGGATTCTCTCCCCGTTTTTGAGCTCCACATAGCCATTGCGAATGCTTTCCCGATTTACTTCCTGTGCAGGCAAGTAAACACACGACGCCTGTGTCCTATCGTTTGGCCCTGCACGGCACGCGTCCACCCTGTGACCTTTTCGTCCGCACTTGAAGCAGGTGGGGCTGTAGTTAGTGGCGTCAGTCTGGCATTAGTGAAGCCTGATGTCCAGTGCGGTTGCAAAGATAACATCGGGAAGCTGTCCTTTGACTTCCTCTTTTGTCGTCTGCCTCGGGCCTCCCGGTATCGTCTCGGCTGTCTTTCTTTGATGTAGCGAGATTTAGACTTCCCTGAGCCTCTAAAATCTGGTCAGCTAAATCCAGCATCTCTTCCAGCGTATTCGCCTTTCTTTCCTTCAGATACAGCGCCATGTGGGAATGACATCCATGCAGAAACTTTTCTCTAATCAGGAGCTCTCGCAGGTCTTTGAATTCCGTTTTCATACCTGATAGCTCGATCCAGAGGTCAAAATAGTGGCTGAGGCGCGCTGAGATCTGAGCTGCGGTTTTTCCATCTGCCGGTTTTCCGGAATTGAATTTGTCTCTGAAGCCGTCCGCCGTGAAACGAAATCTTTACAAAAGGGCTGTTTTAACTGTGGTGTAGTCGGCTGCATCACCCGGTGGCAAACGCCCGTAAACGCTGAGTGCTTCCCCACTCAAACAATTAGCCAGAACCGTCGACCAGTGGCTCTGGCCACTTCTGGCTTTTCGCAAGGCTTTCAAAACGTCTTATGTATGCGTCTAAATCATCCTTTTCATCGTCAAATGGGATAAGGAGTTTACTTGCGTTTAGCTTTAGTTCATCCTTTTCTCGGCTTCCTTCCTTTTCTCTGGTCTCCTTCTCCAGTTGCTGGCACTGTATTCTCAAGCGCATCATCTCAATCTGAGGTTCGTCAGCTTCCTTTGCAGCCGAACGCTCTTCCTCCGCTGCCTGTCTAGCAAACGCTCGCTCCTCACGCTGCTTGTCCTCTACACATTTCCTAAGCTCAATGCCACTCAAGCCAAGCTGGCCACCCATCGCGATCAACTTTTCAAATCCATGCTTCCATCTACGGAAACACTTTCAACAATTCAAAGAGAAGCTCGCCCCAGAAAATCATGTTCACGCACAACACAATTACAGTCTACGGAGGGACACCTCAAGAATCCACACGTCTCTCTCTCCGTTTGCCACGTTCCCATCGTATCGAACGTCCTGTTCGCGGACGTCAGTTTAATTGTCACGCGCTCGTTAATCATCGGAGGTCATCACCGAGACATGACAAAAAGGGGAGGGGGGTGGTCGTTCGATGCCCGGCGTAGCCGGTGAGCAACAGTGGAAAATGACACGAAGACGCGTTGACTTGAAACAACAATAAGAAGAGGTTTATAGGCTCAGAACGAGAAATACACACAACATTTAGAGGGAAGCAATTAACATTCTAAAAGGCAACGACATGAGTAAAGAAACAATCTAATTAAATACTTTGAATTACGTATACAGGGTCATGCTTTTCCGGGATGGAAGTAACAATTCAAGTAACAGTAAGGGAAAGCAAGTTCAGAGCAGTTTGAACATACAATTGACCGGGGAGCGCGGCGGCAGTCCATCACTGAGACGATGCAGACGGGCGGCATTCGAGGGCGATGGTCCTTCTGGTGCAGCTTGCAAGCTGAGGATGCGGTGCCGGCGGCAGTCGGGTAACCCCCGGAAGCACACGGCAGCTCGGGTTTCCTTCTTCGGGAGCGAACTGGGCGGACTGACTTTGGGGCCTCGGCGGCTCCTTTTTAAACCCTTTTCGACGGTGCCTTGTGCGCAATGTCGGGGTCCGAAACAAAACGCACACATAGAGCGCACAAAATAGTTCACTTACAGAGGAAGGCTCGCGTAGATACACCACACTTCAGCACTGCATTGCCGTCATCTTAGGTTTGAAAACCATAACGCACAATAAAAGCAACAGTCACGTACGCCTCTAACTTCGGTTCTTCTGGGGGTCATATTGCCAGGGGATAAAGAATATACGGATATACAAAAGAAGTAGTAGGGGTGACTGAGTTGGGAACTTACGACACAGGCAGCACGTACTTTTCTGCTCGAGCATGGAGAGAGTTGTAGCTAACCAAGGGAAAGCTATGCTGTTCCGAGGCAGCGTGCACGTACGCGTGCTTACGCGCCTGACCGATGGTCACATAAAAAGGTCCCGTGAACATATGGGGTTTACAGAATAACAATTCCGCGTGTGTATAAATGCAACATAAACAAATTAATGGATGCCGCCTATTCTGTGACAGTCATCCACATCAAGGAGCCATGGTAATGATGAATTTTGAGTCGCGAGGCGCGTCGCTAAATGAGCTTGACTAGGCAGAAGGTCCCTTGGGACCAACTCAATACGTACTGACTGCGGGGTGCGGGCCGCAAGCTGGTGAATATCTTGACATAGTTTCGGGCAACGGCTGACACGTCGGAGTAAACGTACCGCTTGAAGTGCGTCAGTGCGGATGACAACTTGGGCCGTAGGGAGCATGGTAATGGTGGCCACTGAGCAGAGCGCCTCCTAAACTGCCATGAGCTCAGCGCAGAAAGATGTAGGTTGTTCCGAAAGTTTAAACGTAGATGTCTGATTCAGGCTAGGTCTCAACCGACAATAGATTGCTGTTTTTGCTTCACTTGGGTTTCTGAAGGCACTCTCCAGCTTTTCAATTCACATTTATTGTCTAAAGTGAATGTTTAGTAAACATTAGAAAAATGAACATAATAGACCCCTTACATAAATGTTAAGTCGGCTTCACCTCTATGCTGCATTCCCCACTAATGGCAGAACTGCAATGTATTGAAACATTGTATTATGGCCATAATTCATATGATTTATGCATCAGAACATATTCGAATAACTGCCATATTACCACTAAATGCATCTGTGTAGAAGCAATATGCGATTTCAGGTCTATATCGGCGTTTTTCTGGCAGCCAGTGACGCCATGTTTGGGGAAAGAAGCAGCGTGGGAAAGCCTACTTAACGATTTTTGCAAGGGGTCCATTAGCTAATTAAGTCATGGCAAAATGAAAAAAATGCATGCAGTGCACGAGGCGACTGATAGTTTTATGCAACTGGTTTTCCTGGCCTACCTAAAATATTTTATATTTTAAGCAGTGGCTTAATTTAGCTGGGTCACTCGGTATATATACGCGCGCGCGCGCGCGCGCGTGTGTGTGTGTGTGTGTGTGTGTGTGTGTGTGTGTGTGTGTGTGTGTGCGTGTGTGTGTGTGTGTGTGTGTGTGTGTATGTGTGTGTGTGTGTGTGTGTGTGTGTGTGTGTGTGTGTGTGTGTGTGTGTGTGTGTGTGTGTGTGTGTGTGTGTGTGTGTGTGTGTGTGTGTGTGTGTGTGTGTGTGTGTGTGTGTGTGTGTGTGTGTGTGTGTGTGTGTGTGTGTGTGTGTGTGTGTGTGTGTGTGTGTGTGTGTGTGTGTGTGTGTGTGTGTGTGTGTGTGTGTGTGTGTGTGTGTGTGTGTGTGTGTGTGTGTGTGTGTGTGTGTGTGTGTGTGTGTGTGTGTGTGTGTGTGTGTGTGTGTGTGTGTGTGTGTGTGTGTGTGTGTGTGTGTGTGTGTGTGTGTGTGTGTACACTCTATCGAATTCGGTAAAGCTGGAGGACAATTCATCCTGTCTGTATTTGTGATCACAATACAGCGCCTTGTTTAAAATCAGCGAACTAAATGAACCCTCCGCAGTGCCTAATTTATGCTCTGTGAACTTCGCGTAGGAGCGCTTAAAGGAACAAAAACAAGCGCGCACCGACCGCGCCACAGAAGCGAGCGACCAGGGGTTGGTAGCTTCTGCGCGCCCCTCGTGACGGAGAGAGCGCAACTCGGTTAGAAGAGCTAGCTCCCATCGTATCCGTGGCGAGTGCGTATGCCTAAAGAAAACGCGTTCTGCCGCCTCTTGAGGTACGGTCGTGTCGTACATGGGCTTTTGCGTTAACTCCTGTTTTTTTTTTTCTTCCGCCGTATTTACCATCTCTCACACTCGTTTGTAATACAACAGAAATGCCTCTTGCGAGGATTTCGCAAAAGCGAGAAACAGCAAATATCACACTTCTTTTACTCACGTTAGCAACAACTCAGTACAAAAGCGGTAACTTATTCGCTCGTAAATGACAAAAAAAAAAATGCTCCACAGAATTCTGACTGCCTCTTGCCCAAACGCGGGCCTCTTAGAGGTCGCCGAAAACGAACGTCCAAAGTTCTTGCTTGCTTTTTCTGGAGAGCACAGGAGGTCTTCTTTCGTGTAAGGAAGCGATTCTCTATTTTCTGGAGGAAATTCTGCTCGTGCCGTTCCTTGTCTGCCGTCCAACGAAGGCCAAACTATAAAAAAGAGGTAACATAAACGGTTTGAATTAACGCATCTGTACCAGCACTCCAAGTGTCTTCTATTCTTCCTTGTGCGCTGCTACTATTATATACAATATACAGGATGTGGTAGGGCATCTATCCATTTATCCCTTCGCTATTAACACTGCGGCTACGAGGAACTGCGCTAAAAGGTCTTTCTTTATAAATGTAGCTGCTATCAATTCTGTGCGTGTTGCGAGCTCCGGGCGCTATAGTGAAGTCGTAGTCTGAAGTGCTGTAGTGCTTTCATCCAGGTGGAGTACCTGGATACGCCACACGGAAAAGACGATGGCGGGAAATCGGGGTGCGTTTGCAATCTTTAGCGCAGAAAATAATGTTCAGTTGTATGTTTTGCAGGAGCCTTGCGATGATATATTACCACTACAGTGTTGAGGCGCTTTCATGTATGGATCTGTATAATTGGTGATTATTTATCATGAATAAGCGCCGTTGATTTCGCTGTCCTGCTCGCTTGGCTGGGGGACGCGATAGTATTCTCCTCCCTCTATTTTCTTCTTTTTATACCTCTACATCCCTCTCCCTCTATTTTATTCTTTTATATAAAAGCCCTTTTGGTACTAGACCGTTTTATTTAATTTTTTTATTTGGTTTCCTGACCCGCGATGCATTAGTGGTGCGGGAGAGATCCAGCTTAGGGTCTCAATCTACTCTGTGCCGCTGTGTATAACTTACGACAAGCCACAAGTGATCCCTGAGCTCACTTCGAGACACAATGCAACTCGTATCTACCTTAGAACCATTGTCAATTACCGGTATGCTTTGAGCGGCACGTGCTCATCATGCACAAGTATTTATACCAGAGTTTGGGACATTTGAGTTACGTTTACTGCAGCATACAGTCCGTTGTAACGAGCGCAATAGCCCGCGTGCAAAGGGTTATGACTGTCGGCGCTCAGCCTCAGAAACAAATAACTCAAAAGAAGCCGCACACGTAGCAAAGAAATCGCGAAAAGTCGCATTTGAAGCTTCGAAAGGGAGCCCATTGCGAATAAAATTCATATGAAACCTATTTTTCTGCAATTGTTACTCAGTTTCTTTAGGCTGTCCTGCCTCCCCCTCTTCGAAGGGAGTGGAAGAGAGCGGCGACACAGCTTTTACGGTCTACTGGTCTGTTGACTTAGATGCATTGGGCGAGGCTAGGAAAAACTATTGTCACCCTTGTTTATTTGTTTCGCAGATCACTACTTCTCACCGAGGCAATCGAATTTTGTTAAGTGCCAATATTGGAGTTACAGTTCATATTTGCTTTTCATTTTGTACGAGAAGAAGAATCTCGAAGGATTATAGGTAGGCTCTCGAAAGTCTGTCATTTCTCGATATATTTCAAGAGTGGTCATTTCTATTGAGTAAATATAGCCCTGCGATACCTTTTGCTAAGAGAGGTTTGTTTGGTTGGTTTATGAGGTTAAATGTCTCAAACGTACTGAAGACCATCAGGGAGGCCGTAGTGGATGACTCAGGACATTTTGACCAAATGGGATTCTTTAGCGTGCAACTGACATCGTACAGCACAAGGACGTCTTGTTTTTCACCACCATCGAAATGCGGCTGGGAGTCGATCCCGCATCCTTGGGGCAAAGTAGTCGAGCGCCTTAACCATTGCACCACCACGGCGGGGCATTGAAAACAGGTTAGAGCTAAAGCTCGTCAGAGTGTCGTTCACGATGTTCCTTTGACCGTTTCTTAAATAGGTAAAATGCGGACTTACATTAGCGCTCTGGCCCTTCTGGAACAGCATGTTCCTTACCGCCGGGTAGTTGGCTGCCTGTGTAAATGAGGTAGTATAATGAATCACGTACCATTCCTTTTGACCGCAATGAGAGGAGGCAGCACTTCGTTTGTAGGATGGGAAGTTTAGCAAAAGTATAAACAATCTGTACCTACACTCCGTTTCATACATCAGGTGCAACGCAGCGCAAGCTACGCAAGTAGTCCGCAAGAAAAAAAAAACAGGAAACGTATCACTACGAAAGTGGTTCCTGCGAAAACGGGCTCTGTTCCGAGCATACACGTTTGCAATAACTTGCTTCGCATGCCTAGACATCTTCGCAATGCGGATTTTATAGAAAAAATGCGCACCGACGAACCATTTTCTCAAAAAGAGATGCGCAGTTCGGAGGGCACAGCCAGCGCCATCTAGTGGCACAGCGGTAAGGTTGCGGGGCAGCGAAAACGCGGCACGAACGAAAACGACATAAAAAACATACAAATTTACCGAATCCGACACTTTCTCCCTAAAAACGGGGCTTTTTATGAAGTTGATGGCAAATGTAAGATGTATTAAGCTTGCAGAAAAAGCAACCATTATTTTCTCTTGTCAAGAGCAGGCACTATTTTTCATCGCGGATGCGGAGAGCGCAAACAAGAGCTGTAGCTTTGGCAGTGTTGCACTTGATGTATGAAACGGAGTATAGTAAGCGTAAATGGCGCACAGGGTTGAACTGCTAGCTTCAAGCTCTAGCTGCTGCCGGATGGAGCTGCCAGCTTAACACCCATAGAAGAAGGTTTGCAACATGCGAAACAATCGACAGGAATACGTAATCTGTGCACTTATAGTGAGCTTGGCTTTGCATTAACTTGAAGGTGGAGGTTTAGCAAATACATACTTGACTAATAGGCATTCAAGATGATTCGAAAATGAAGCAGGAATATTAACAGGAGGTAATGGTACAATCGAAATCGATAAAATGGCAAAGAAACGCGGTTTTCGTTTCCAGTTTCGCTCGTTCATCGCATGTCATGAAGTTAAACGCCTTAAGGCGCTTGATTGTGAGCAACTGCGACAATTCGTGGATACTTCCTTCACTGAGTTAATTTTAATGACAACGTGAAGCAAGACAATCAAATGTCTTGGTCCCTGCATATTTGAGTGAGCACTTTTTATAGGTAGGCAAGTATTCTAATTCATATGGCTGGCACTCTTATTTCTGCGATGCTGCTGAGTGCTCTAAACCGATTAAAGGAAACAGAAAAGTTTATACCATTTAACTACATAGTTGCGCTTTAGAATAAACAGAAAGGGTACTCCAAATTATTATCGAAATGTACACGTCTTGCCAACGTGACGCGCGTAGGTAGCCTTGTAGCAGGTGGCGCACTTATGCATGACCGCTTTCATCTGTCATCGGAGCCAATCAAGCATTAAGTGAAGAACCTGTATACTATATAATAAAACTCACTGAAGTGACATTTTCTACAAAGCACATATTAGTTCACTAAGGTGGAAACACAAGCCAAGCTTCTTCACATAGTTTCAGGAAACCGAAAATGAGTCTTAATATTTTGAGCTTTTCAGGAAAATTTCATATTTCACATTCGCTTGAGATTTTATATCCTACTACCCTAGCCCCAAGAACGAAAAAAAAAGAACATTCGGGCACAGACACATAACTGTGGTTGCGCTTGAGATTCGAAAGTAATAATGCATTGCTTCACATTACTTTGGATTGTAAACTGCTGAGTGATGCGGCGCTGCGTAGTAGGTATGAGTAGTTACAATGGCTGCTACTCATAACTATGCGTATTTTTTCACAACCTTTACATGTACAGCCTTAACAATATAGCTACTTTCATGTTACTACCTATGGTAGTACACCTATGCATAACGAATTCAGCAATCGTAGTGTGACTACAGACTCCTGCCTCCCCAACTGAGTCCCCATATTGGAACCGTGAGAACGCGCTTAGAAGTACTGCCATTGGAAACATACCTGTACTTTGCACTTCATTAAAAAGCCGGCTTTTCTACGACTGAAGTAAATATATGTTCGCTGAACGGCAGCTTAATACTGCGTACTGCATCTACTGAAGACCAACTACATAAACGGCGCTTCTTGTATGGCCCTGGGTGGCCCACGCATTGGATGAGCTCACTGTCCGACGTAGTGCGCCGACGCAGCGGGCGGACTACCTTTGAGAAGGATGAGGTAGATGACGAGTCCGATAATGGCACACATGCAGATGAGGAACACGCAAAGGAACACGAGGATGCCCTTCGACGACAGCCAAGGCCGCGTGGGGCCTCCCGCTCCTCCGCCGGCGTCAGCTGTGCTCCCTATCCCGCTCGCCTCCACACCACTCATCATGCTCCTGCGCACAGCGATTATGCGGGATACGCCAAGGTGCGTTGATGCCTGAACAGCACGCTGTTTAAAATGTGTAGAGTGCACGGAAACACAATTTTTAAACAGGTATCGAGTTCTAGAGTAAAAATGTTTCCTCATTCGGCACTAGTACGTTTTACGTAGCAGAATAGTTGGAACGCAATATCCGTACGTTTGCTCTGCCGTCCGTAGTCAGAGCAGTCGACAAATGTGGTCTGACTTGTACATAAAAATTCTGCTTTTCTGAGCTGTCGGGCGCTTGGCCCTTTCTTATTCTGGCGAGACAACTCCGCGACAGGTTAAGACAGGAATAAAACAGGACGGGAAACGCTCACCCCGTCCTGACATAAATTTAGTAACTTTGAAAAAAAAAAAAAAAGAAATTTTCAGAAACTGCCGAGCAATGAAGAGATATTCTGTTTTAAAACCACGCCTCACTATTCCTTCCTGGCCAAGACCATCCATACATACAGCAGCACGTTCTGCGGTCATATGGGCCGAGTAAAGCTGCTACGCAAAAGCACATTGGGACCGCTCCTATAGGCCCATAGATACTGCAGTAAATACTGATGAAATAAAATATCTGCTGAAAATTTGTAAAACCACAGAGTCTGCCATGCCAGTTGCGTTCCTCGCAGTATGCCTAAAACATTCGGTTTAAGTTCTGGAAACTAAACTCTAACTAATGTA
Source organism: Amblyomma maculatum (assembly GCF_055883805.1). Taxonomy (NCBI): domain Eukaryota; kingdom Metazoa; phylum Arthropoda; class Arachnida; order Ixodida; family Ixodidae; genus Amblyomma; species Amblyomma maculatum. The sequence goes on from NC_139346.1 coordinate 73,188,365, forward strand.
TCTTTCAGAAATAAATAACTCACTCTTCTCCCATGGTCGCTGTTTGTTAGACTCCTTCCTTCCTGCAAAAGAAAAAAAATATATAAATTTTGGTATCAAAGAATTCTATTAAACATTAAGCGAAGCGCTCGGAGATATGGCTGCAGTCTCGCTGGAGGGAGAGAAACAGCAATAGCTGCATTCGATTGACGCTTGATTGTACATTCAGAACAGAGGATGCATTTTTGATCGAGTTATGCACAGCATGTAATACATTCAGCAAAGGATCGATAACAATTGGGTGATACTTGAGCCCTGCCTTTAAAACTGTGTCGCGAACGCGTTAATGGTTCCCTTCTCGGCTCCACTTGCAGATTCTGAGTGACGTGTAGGCACTTTATTATGGGTTTTCAGAAATCTCTTAATTTGCGCTTCTTTTATCGCTCACATACTCAATATAATAGTGTGGCAGCTACCAAATATAATGTAAAAGACCACATGCACCAGATGATGCAAATTTACGCTTTAGGCAAGTCGCACGAATCAGCTCGTGTGAACTAGTTGTAGCATGCCAGATTCGCAATGAGCATTCATGTATCCGATGACACAGAGTTTTAATTTGCAAGAGCAATTCGCATAAACGAAGCTTAAGTGCAGTCTTACGGAGATTCGCTGCCGGTGTGTAGTTCCCCACGTGACCCCTTTTTTGAAACAATATATGACTGAAAACCTAAGGTGCACGATATTATTATTTTTTCGTTCTACAGGGCTCATTACAGGGCTCGAACGCCTTCGCGCAGTATTAGACGCCCTCCGGTCAGCTGACTTGACGCTCAAGCCCGAGAAGTGCCACTTTGGCTACAAAGAGTTGAAGTTTCTCGGTCATCTTGTGAGTGCCGCAGGTCATCTTGTGAGTGCCAGACCCCGACAAAACTGCCGCTGTCGCCAAATTTCCCGTTCCTGCCACGAAGAGGAGTTTAAAACGTTTCCTGGGTTTGTGTGCGTACTACCGCCGCTTCATCGCCGACTTTTCCAAGATAGCCGCACCCCTGACCCGCCTCACGCGGGATGATACACAGTTCGTGTGGGCTGCCGAGCAACAGGAGGCTTTTGCGGAGCTGCGCAGACGACTGCAAACTACCCCTGTTCTTGCGCACTTTGATGAAGACGCTGCCACCGAAGTCCACACCGACGCCAGCAACATCGGCCTTGGCGCTGTACTCGTACAACACCAAGCTGGCGTGGAAAGGGTCATTGCGTATGCCAGCCGCACGCTCTCGCGCGCTGAAACAAATTATTCCACTACGGAAAAGGAATGCCTCGCGGTTGTGTGGGCAACTATGAAATTTAGGCCTTACCTCTATGGCCGTGCGTTTAAAGTCGTTACTGACCACCATTCTTTGTGTTGGCTGGCCAATCTCCGTGACCCATCGGGGCGCCTAGCACGATGGAGCCTTCGCCTCCAAGAATTTGATTACTCCATTGTGTACAAATCTGGTCAGAAGCACGAAGATGCTGACGCGCTCTCCCGGGCACCTATCGGATTTGTCGATAACGTCACGGATGACAGAGGGTTTCTTGGACTAGTGAATGCCTCAGACATAATGACCCGACAGCGAGCTGACCCAGAACTTCGACCTGTTATTGACCACCTGGAGGGTCGCGCTGCTGACGTCCCCCGTCAGTTTGGAAGGCACCTGTCTGCATTCTGTCTTCGGAATGGCGTTTTATTCAAGAAAAACTCCAGCACTGTTGATCGAGCGCACCTCCTTGTCGTGCCGGCCGACCTTCGCGACGATATCCTTTTTGCTTGCCACGATGAGCCCACATCCGGCCACTTGGGCTTTGCACGCACACTCGCTCGAGTTCGTCAAGCCTATTATTGGCCTAAACTTTCTGACGCTGTCCATCGCTACGTCAGAGGCTGCCGCGAGTGTCAGCGTCGAAAGGTGCCTCCTCTCAAGCCCGCGGGTTCGCTCCAACCTATTATTCCACCTCGGTCGCCGTTTGACCAAGTCGGCATCGACCTACTGGGCCCATTTCCGCTGTCATCGATGGGTAACAAATGGATTATAGTCGCGACTGACTATCTCACACGTTATGCGGAAACCAAGGCAGTGCAGCGGGGCACATCAATTGAGATCGCCCAATTCTTTATGCAGCAAATCGTGTTGCGTCATGGTGCACCGTCCCTAGTCGTAACCGATCGAGGCACCGCGTTTACGGCACAGCTCATGCATGACGTGCTCGAGCTTAGTCATACCAGCCACCGAAAAACTACTGCATATCATCCGCAGACGAATGGCCTCACGGAGAGACTCAACAAAACCATCGCCGACATGATTGCAATGTACATAGACTCGCAGCACAAAAACTGGGATGAAATTCTCCCCTACATCACATATGCCTACAACACGGCCACCCAAGAGACGACGCGTTTTACACCATTTCGCCTAGTCTACGGACGTGACGTTCAGACGATGTTGGATGCCATGCTTCCGAGCTGCACAGATGATCATCCACTCACGCCAGACGCCGAGCAGTTTGCTCAGCGCGCTGAGGAAGCACGTCAACTTGCCCGCATTCACATTCAACAACAGCAGGGCACGGATGCACGCCGCTACAACCTCCGTCATCGACACGTCGCATACCATCCTGGAGAGAAAGTTTGGGTGTGGACCCCGGCGCGTCGGCCCGGCTTGTGTGATAAACTGATTTCCCGTTACTTCGGACCTTACGAAGTTCTGCGCCGAGTCACGGAAGTGACTTACGAAGTTCGTCCAGTGGGTACTGTGCAGCCCTCGCGTCGGCAACCACGCTCCGAAGTCGTGCACGTCGTCCGCATGAAGCCCTATTTCACGCGGTAGTGCGCTATGCGCTTGTTTCGTTGTCGCGTAGGGCACCTTACCCCGCCTCCGTTATCTATGCTGTCAATGTGCTGGTCTTTCGTTTCGCTTACATTGGCCATCGCTCGCGCTCCGTCCCTTTATTTCTTTTTTAAGAGGGGAGTAATGCCACTTGTGTCCCCATGTTCTTGCTGCGCCTGGAAGAAGAGGACACTGAAGTTGACTCTCGCGTGCTGTGTGCCGAACTTCGCCTGCTGGTACAGCTTCGTCCCGGCGTTTTAGTCAAGTCTAGCCCTGTTGTCCGTGACAATATTATTATACTGATCTATCTCCAGTGTGGCCTTCTATGAACTCAAGGCTGCCTGAGAGCCATCGACGAAGGCCTTGCAGCTGCCGTCACGCAGAAGTCAATACAGTGTCCAGAATGGCTCGGTTGAAATGGTAACCGCGCTGTACGCTAAATATTTGGTCAACGAAGCGTGTATCGTGTGCCGCAGCACCGGGGAGTACGAAAACTAAACCTCCAGGCCATATTAAAATACCGAATTATAGTCTGGCAGTTGAAAGTTATGTAAACTTTCTGCACATAACATTGTCCACGTACAATCGCCATTGCACTTGCGAATCAATTTCTAGCATGGGACAAAAAGAAAAACGGACGCACGCTCTGATAAAAAACTAATGGAAAAACATTTCCGAGTCCAGTGCACGCGCTGCCGCTTTATCTCACGGTTTTAAAGATGTGCAGCTTTGAATGTGACTGAAAAGAGAAAAAGGAGGAAGTTGTGGTGTTTCTAGCAAACCCGTTGTGGAATAGACGACTTTGAAAGCAAGCTACTGATTTCTCCAGAAAGCTGGACGCGTAGCATAGAGTTTTATCCTCTTTATAGATGTATAAGCTTTAACAAAAGAGGAAAAAAAAACATCAACCAAGGTTATCATTCAGGGCAAAGTGGGCAGCCACCTCGCAGCCCATGCCCATTTTTTTTCTTCGTGATTTCTGAGGACATATATTGCGAAGAAGAGGGCATAACCTATTGTTACTTAGGGTAAGAAACTGGATTCCAAGGGAAGGAAAGCGTGGCAGGGGGGACAGAAATTTAGGTTAGTGGATGAGGTTAACAAGTTCGCAGATGTAAAGTGGATGCAGCTAACGCAATGCCGGGTTAATTGGAAGAATATGGGAGAGGCCCTCGCCCCGCAGTGGGTATTGTCAGGCTGATGGGGATGATAATGATGCCCTCGCTGCCGTTAAAATTTTTTATTTCTAATCTCTTAGCTAGGTATCGAAGGCAGCCTTTATTCCCTTTGTGAAATGATCACCAAGCAAAATCCCCTCTTGTGTTTCGACGCGTAAGGAGTACGACTCTGCATCTCCCTGGCACAAGCCCCTCAACTGCCTTGAAAAACAACTCTAGGCAGCTTCTGAAAGTAACTACAGCAGCACCAACTTGGCACGGTGGTGAGAAGCACTATGAGCAAAGCATTGGTATACCAGCTTCACAAGGTTGAAACCTGAAAACAAAAATGCTTCCTAGCCTTTCTACCCTACTAAACTTCACAGAAGTAACCACAACTGCTTTTCTGAGCACCCACACTAACAAATAAGCACGCTCGGAGGGCTATCTCAAGCGCATGAAGCTATATATTTTCAGAGTATCAGGCAGTCGGACGGTTTACCCTTTGATAGTTCAAACCCGCTAGAGAACTGCACCTTTTGGGAGGAGGTGAACAGAGCATTTCGATCGGTTTCAATACTTTACGCTGTCATATTATTGTCGGCTACTCTTTAAGATACCGCGTGGTAGAGCCTTAAACAAAGCTGGGCGAAAATAGTCGTCGCAGCCTCTGCGTGTGATAATGGCGAATTGTACGCAGCTTTGCTGAGAAAGGTCCACTTACCCGAGAAAAGGCGGCTCTGGTTACTTCGTGTCAAAGACCGCTAGGCCCAGCACTCTGCAATAAGCTTGCGTAGAAAGGCCCGAAGACTTAGGCAGCCGGGTTTCGGAGACCACCAGGGTTGACACCGATCGCTGCAGGGCGCGCATGCGTCCTGATGCACGCTCTCGAAGCCGATGCGCTGCCGTTAGCTCCGGTAGTGTGACACTGGAGGAAGACGAAGGCGGCCGTGAATTGCCAGCACGGTATGCCTCGATTTCGGGGCGGTAGTCCTAAGTTACGATCTTTTTGTGCATTTGTTGGAAAGAATTATGGCGACACTCAAGCTGCGCCTTTTCATGCCACCAATGCATTTACATATCTGTTCAATTTGCTTCTTTGCTTTTTGGGGGAGAAGGGGGGAGGGGGCGCAGTGTTTGTCTCGACGTCTTTAACAGCGCCCTGTCAATCCACAAATGATTTTCTATTTTTGTTTTAGTTGGTCTTTGGGGAGAGTAAGGCGCACTGTTTCAATTCTAGATGGACATCTACACTTGTAACAGGTGTATAAGAATATGGTTTGAATCCCTGTCGCACATTGGCCGACAATGTGGCTAGAATTGATGGTAAATTGGAAGCAAAATCGTATGACACAACCGCGACAGCTGAGTAAAAAATGCTTGGGACTCAATTTTCATACGAAATCACGTGCAAATTCTCTCCAAAACCGTTTTTCTCAATTTGGGTTACGGCGATGACAATAGCGACGGCGATTGCGACGGCGATGGCTTTTCGACCTAACGAACTATATGCGCTCGACCTTACAACAGGAACTGAAATTAATGTAGGGATTTTCAGCAGCGCTTTGCATCAAACCTAATTCTCTTTAAAATTCAATTGCAAATTCAACAACCAAGAAGTGGGAATCAAATTACCTTTTCAAGCGTATATTCATCCCGAAAAGGTCAAAATGACCCACTAAGCTTTCTTTTTTTTCTTTGTTTTTTCGCTCGAATTGGGCCTCCGTGGACACTGAAAAAAAGTGGCAGCAATGTGGGAGCAAGACATAAAGTGATGGCTAGCTGTGCTTGGATAGTCAAACATTGCAAGTGTACCCGTTTTGTATGGTATAATTTCAGTAGTCGCGTTTTGTTGTTCGCCTGAGGGCTACATTCCCGTGAAACTGATTTCGCACAGAAACCGTTTCTGGTCACGTTCACAATACGTCGCACGTCATATTGGTCCGGTGATGCACCCTAACAATAAACGAACTTGTCTTTCAGTGGGGAAATTTGTCGCGCCCATGATGAGAATCAGAAAGGGTCAGAATTTTCCCTGCCCGAAGTAGGACAGTGGGGGACAGGGTGCAAATACGGAGGAATTAGAGCACGTGTTCTCCTGCACTGAGCTCGCATTTCAGATCCATCGCTCAAAAGCAGACCTTAGGAGAGAGGAAGATGGTTGGTTGTATGATGTGTCAATGGGTGTCGTACTGTACACGAGAATATTATGAAGATCCTAGGCGCCGCCTAGAATTCAAAGTATGCGGTTCCGCTTTATATCGCATTAAAAAATGGAGAGAGAGAGAGAGAGAGAGAGAGAGAGAGAGAGAGAGAGAGAGAGAGAGAAAACGTTTAATGAGCATAATAATCAGTAAGAATTCGCAGGAGCTGGGAGGTCGGTGCCCCTAGTCCAGTGCTCTGCTGGCAGCAGCTGACTTGAGGACTAGCTGGATAATCCAGGCTTACCGGTCCAGGTTGTCGCTGGTCAGGGCCGCCTCCCACTGCTCGTGTGTCGGGCATTGCACTAGTAACGTTGGGTCAGGTTTGTCCTGGAATTCCCAAGAGATGTGATAGAGTGTGGGGCTTACACCGCACCAGGGACAGTAACTCGTATATTTTGTTGGGCTTATCTTATTTGAAATGTGAAGATTAGGGAATGTGTTTGTTTGTATTTTTCTCCAGTCTATAGCGTCCGAGGAAGGAAGTTGTTTGTGTGGTGGTGAGAAAATTCTTCTTTCTAACCGTAGGTGTTCCAGCCTGTCGCCGTAGGGTCCTAGGAGAGGGGTGGGGTAGAGATGGGGATCCGCCCGGTTTGTGAGAGCTCGGGCTAGATCATTCGCTACCTCATTTCCTTCTAGGCCTTCGTGTCCAGGTGTCCATGTAATTGTGTGCGTCTGGAATATGGAACGTAATACTGCACACGCTCTTCTGTGAGGTTTTCCGGCCAGGTAGTCCCTGCAGGCTGGTTGGGAGTCCGCCACTACGTGTGATGACTTCTTTTGGTGGTCTTGTGTTTTTATGGTGACGGCTATTGCCAGTGATTCCGCTTCCGCACGATCCTTTGCATAGATCGAAGCCTGAATAATTGGCCTCTTCTGATGGTCAACTGCAGCTATTGTGAACGGAGTGGAAACCACTTTAAACGCTACTAAAATGTGAAGAAGGGCGAAGCTTCGGAGGAAGATGGGATGGGTGGAACGAATTTTGTTTTGGGGGTTGTAGTTATTTTTCAGTGCGAAAGCGATAATCCGGATGTTCCGAGTCTGGCGAAACCGTCGAAAGCTTGCATGTCCCCATTTAGCTGGCTGCACTGCGCGACAGCGGCGCACTCTCGGCCTCGATTGGGCAAGCACACCATGCATGTTGAGCAGGCTTGCCTTCTCCGGTATTGAACAGGTCCGTACTATGTGGAGAAGGCAGGCCTTCATTCGTTCATTCTTATCAATAAAGATTAATGAATGAATGAATGAATGAATGAATGAATGAATGAATGAATGAATGAATGAATGAATGAATGAATGAATGAATGAATGAATGAATGAATGAATACCTTCTCCACTTGGTATGGAGCTACCCAAACAATCCACCCAACAACCCAGACGCAGAGCCAATGCTGAGGGGTGGGAAGTGTCTCCACCTCCAGAATCGAGGCCAAAAAGGGCCCTAGAGACACGCGCACGAATAGTAAAGCAACAGCTGGATCCCGGACTAAGTAACGAGACCCACCCACACATACTCGTATCGCTCAGTAATGTTTTTCAGACGGTCAGTCAAGCAGGAACACCGCCTGCCGAGACAGTACCTCTTCAAAACGTTATCTCAGAGGTAACATGAAAACAAAGTGGAGGGTGCTTGCTCTCGTTATAACCAGTTTAAAAAGGGTTAATCCTCACCAATAGCAAACTGCTGCTATTTAGAAGCATTTGATTAAAATTAAAATTTGTATATCTTATGCGCCCTGATAGCTCACGCTTTGCAGAAACGTTGCCAATGGCAGTGGCATTGCCTAACAAAGTTAAAGTTTTTGCTTGCCGTCGCAGAAGAATGGGCTCCGTAGTTTCGTCATGTATTGCTTAGCAAAACGTTGGATCTGGACATCTCGTCTTTGGTCTCATTAATCCAGGCATTGCATCGCTTTGAGATTATACAGAGTTGAAGAAAATTTTCAAAGCTGCTTGAATCCTATCTGAGCGTGACGTCACTAATAAGGAGCGGGTTTAAGGCAGCGAGCAGGCTGTTTGATTATTGCTTGGCGGCACAGAATGCACCAATCTTTGTATGACTCGCGACTAGTGCAGTCACCTGAAAAAAAGTGATTTTTTTATACAGATCTTTCGTTGCACATTTCAGTGTAATCGCTGATAAAGCGTTAGTCTAGAAATCAAGTTAGGGGACAATCCCTCTATATATCGATATCCTCACGCTTCGCAGTTTTCACAACAATGGCTTCTTAAGTTTTGAACTTTTTTCATACGCCTACCAACTTCGTATCACTCATCTAAAGAGAAGAAACTGGCACAATATGCAGCAATAGAAAAATGCCGTTCATGTCGTACAGTTGATAGAATGTGTTAGCAATAAAAACATTCATTCTGTCATTTATTTATTAATAAATCTATTTAATGGATGAAATTGGAGGTATAAGGAAGGAGTGACTGGGCTGTGTGAAGGTGAAGGCGATTAACTCCAAAGCGAAGCCCACCAGGGCATTGAGCTTGTATGTGGCACCGATACTGATGGCCGCCCAATCTTGGCATGTCTGTATACAGAGGCAAGAGGTGTAGCTTATGCAGAGGCTGGTTGTGCCATGACAGTTCGAGACGAGGTTCCTCAAATCAACGCAGTGGAGCGGAAAATTGGGACAGATGATTGTGATTAGGCGCTATCTACTTAAGACTCCCTCCTTGTACGCTAAACTAGCTCGCACCGTAATTGGGAGCATGAACTTGGTCCAGAATAAGAAGGCCAAAATAGATAAGAGGTATTATATCGGGGTCGGCGACAAACTTCCGCAGCAAACCCCTTCTGTTCTTGTTTAGTGCGGATGACAATGGAATCGGGTATGGTAAAGATGGGAAAGCAGTAAGGGTGGTCCCAATTTGGTCCATATCACGTAGATTGAAAATTAGTGCATCTTCCCTTGCTGCTCCAGCGGAGTCCTGATCACACTGGCTACCGATCCTCACTTCGCGATGTCTGGGATTACAATGAATGACTACCGAAACTTGGCAGGTCCCAATAAGCAGTAGCAGTTCTGTTTGCTGCGGTGTAGGGCAGAAGCGTGTAGTGTTTTGTTTACTTTTAGGTTGCCGGTGGATGTGTGGATGGTAGCATTGTGTCCTTTGCTGCAGAGGCAACCCATCTTAGTACCAAGATGTAGCTTCAGGCGTAGTGCCGATGTCGTCATATCTTTGATACAGGGTGGCGTTGATATAAATGAGCAAACCACTATGACTGGTCTGGTATTGTTGCCACCCCTCAGGAGCGGCAGACGACTTGGTCGGACGATCCATTGTTTAGGTTTCCGCATAATCTGACGCTCCCATGAAGCCGCGTAAAGCGGGCTTCCTGGGACTAGTGGACGGTTCGGTGCGGTGACATAAAACCCCGGCTGGTGATAAAGACAACAAAAAGATATGCGCAAGTACGTTTATAATAATAAATTGCCATTGGAGAGACATATTTGTGCACGTAAGATTATTCAATATCCTTATTAGAGCGAATAGAAGCAAGATAATAAGTGAAGTTAGGCTTTAATGTAGAGCTGTTTAAGTGTTCTGTATTTTCATTAAAATTTGCGTTAAACATGGCGCCTGGCTGGGACCGACGTATCTACTGTAAGAGTTAAGAGATTAAAAGATTTCTTCCCTAATAGGAATGACAAGCCTGATACAGGGTAAATAAGGTTAACCTCAGTTCCAACAGTGCCTCTAACCACAGGGATATATTTGCGATGAACCGATGATATCCATGCTCTGTAAAACCCGAAATAAATGGGTTTTAAAGGGTGCGCATCTGGGCAAAAACGTTACTATTCATCTATATAGCGACGAGATCTGTCGAAAAAAAGTATAAAGAATATGCCGAACAAAAGACGATGTGGAAGTTACAATATGCGTGCAAATCAAGTGCTCTGTTCCTCAGCGAATAATCGCTCGAAGATTATTAGTAGCAAAAAAGCGGAAATATTTGTGAAACGTTGTTCCGTTCTGGAATGTTTTTAGTATCCCACTAACCGTTTTTTGTGAGGGTGTGGGTATTGCCTGGCTGGGTCAAAATTACGAACTGTACGTGACACCGGGAAGAAAAAATTGGCTAGGAGATGCGTGAGAGCAATTAGAATACCGCCTGTCGCAGGTTCACTGCCACGTACGCGGTAGCAGCCTCAGCGACCGTAGTAATTTTAATCGGTGCTTTCGTTTACGCCGATGATTAGGTCGCTTTCGTCTCAGGCGCACTGATGCCCATGAACCTGAAAAAAAAAACATGGGTTTAAAATAAATTATTTCAAACAATTTAAAAAATCAGCTATCTGTTCAGGAAGATGCACCCAAATGTCGCATTAGTGCTATTTACAGGGGTGCCAACATGCACTGATGCAAATGAAAGCACAGGAACCTTTCTGTGCGTGAGTTATTGTAAAAGAAAATATATAGCAATCCCAAAGACAATTTTCTACAAAGAAAAACAACCACATGCCGACGATGGGATACAGACCTGTGACCTCCGGATATCCCGTCCTGCGGCGGCTGTTCAGATTTCGACTTCCTTGGGTACTTATGCTGCGTGCAACCTATCCCTAACATTCTTCGTCCGCGCCAGTCTCTATAGCGCGGATATGGAACTAAGGAACGTCCTGTGATACCGCGACTGTGACGTGGAAAGCAACCAAGGGGGGAGCGGGGGAGCTGTGTGATAATCCTCTTAAGCTACCTACGACACCAATGCCGCCAGGTTCGAAACCCTCATTACGCGTTGCGCTAAAATAATGATGGCTCAGAATCTAATAAATTTAATGTCGCAGGGCTTCCAGTCTGGTAGCATTGATATCACTATCACAGAGCTCACATCCTCCCTCTTAGATCACGTACTACGTTCGCCGCCAAAAACAAAGGGAGTGCTGGAGAAAACTCTCAAGGGCAGGTTTCATGCAGCACAGATGCATGAAACTGCAGGAGATTGAACAGCAGTTGGTTTCACACAGTCGATGGAGCAGCGGTAGTAAAACTGAGCGTTTTGAGTTCCAATCTCAACGGCAGTAGGCTGTTCCTAATTCTTGTACCTACTAATCTGTTATCTGCATGATTGAAGTATTATATCACAGTTACACACATAAACTTAAATTAATGGCGGCTGAACTCGGTTATGTCTGGACATGCGTATACCGAAAGCTGCCAAGTGGGTTGTCCATAAAGTCCGACTCGAACGTTCTCGTCACCGATGCGCTGGCTGCAAACCGTCCGTTGTGATGGCAGTTCGGCATGTTTCTTGGCGTGTTCCCAAAGTTCTTGCTTCATTTGACCGGCATCTTTTCTTCCCGTTCTTTTTCTCACTTTTCCCATCTTCTTAATTTTGACGTCTTCTTAATCTTTTTACCATCTTTTATAGCTATAATTTGCTTTTTACTCCATTTGAACCTCTTCTTCTTTGCCTCCCTCTTTTGTCTTCCCTTCGTCTTTTTTTCTTCTGTGGCTCAAAGTTTACGAACTAAGTTAACATTATTCCCAGACACAGTAGATCAACCAATAAATTTATAAATTTGTCACACTTAGTTACTCAGGAGTTACTGGCGACAAAAGTGCCTAAATTCACAACTTTCTTCCAGTATCATTGTAGCCTAATACTTTCACACATCACCCTGAAAGATTCCACTCACCCTTGATGCGCAATCGCCTCCGTTGCCGTCGGAGCAGCAGTGGGCGCCAAGGGTGCCGCCTTCTTCGCTTCAGGGCGCGTCGGCGCAGAGTAGCCTGCACCCGAAGGGATCGCCAGATCCAAGCGTGAAGACGTGCACGGTAGTAGGGACGCATCGGGAGCAAGAGCAGCGACCGCAGCCTGCGGAGCCTGTACTGGTCACGATAGTGGTAGCGGCGTCGATGCTGACGGGACATCTTCTGAGGTGCTTCAACTTGGCGAAGGACGGGCTCTGTGGACGTAGTCGTGGTGGTGGCCTTCTTCTTTGTGAACTTTGCCACGTCGGCCGCTTTGCATTCCGGGCACTCCAATTTCGCTGCAGATGCGTGGTAAATAAAACGAAGTCCTTGCCCGTTAACAAATCTGTAGAAAAAAGGCGTCAGTGAAAATGTCCTTGCAAATGCTCGTTGCGACTCAAATGACGCGAGATTGGAAACAAGGATAATAAAGTGCAGTTTTTAGACTGGGCTTTAAACGCGAAGTGTCAGACAAGCAAGTGAAATAAAGAATGTCAAGAGGGGGAAACGGTAATGCAACCTATCGTACAATTCTTTAGTGATGTCATTCTTTCCTGTCAATGCTGTGTGCGATCAACGTAGAAAGGGTTTTCGGATCCGAGGTTGAAATAAAAGCGGCAGCTCTAACCGCTTTTGACTGCTTTTCTTGCTGGTATAACTAAAATGCTAACAAAATACGAGTATTTAAGCCAACACGGTTACGCATATACAAGTAATAGTGAGCAGTGCGGGCCATAATATTATGTCTCTATAGAGAAGCGAAATACAGGTTTCACAAGAACGTGTCGAAAAACAATAGGCAAGTCTGAATCCCGTTAAAAGTGAAATTCGAAATCGTTACAAGTGACGTTGATGCTATATGTTTCTACCATTTCAACCCGATGTTTTGCGTCACTGTGCAGCTGTTGATACTCGGTGGCCGGATATTTCCTTGGCTTTCCTAGTGGCTTCGTGGAGCTACTGCTGCTGTAGAGGTATATACGCGCTTACTGCGGCTGCGCAGATAAATGCAGTAGGCAGCGAATCTAAACTCGCGACTTCGGATTTTTCCACTGTACTAGGCACAGGGAAAATGGATCCCGGTTGAAGACAAACCTGATTCCCGGATTAATGATGCCTTGAAGAAGTGGAGAAGAATGTATCTAGAGAAAACATCACTAAGAAGATAAAACTGTAATTACGTACTGTATGCGAATGTTGTAGACATTTCGGTAACTCTTTGTCTGATCCAGATCAAAACGTGCCTCCAGCCAATGACAAATTTTTTTCGCGATGGCCTTACCAAGAAAAATAAAACATGAGCACAGATGTTGATTTGCACAAAGTGTAGAGAATAAGAAAAGAAATGGTCACAATAAAAATAAATAAATCGCACCTTTTCTGCCTTGTCAAACAGTGCATCCCACTTCTGGTATCTTGCCCTTAGGAAAACGATGCTAGGCGTAGTGTAACACTATACCCTGAATTTCAAGCGTTTATACCATCAGGCGGAAAAGTAGCAAGATTGGAAATAATGTTTATGTCCCAATTTCGCGAGGAGCTAATCAATTTATTTCAATATTCCTCTTTGTGGCGATCCATCAGTGCTGATCAACTCACACTAAGCATCTACAAGGTGCTTGAAAATCGTGTTAAACTTTCAGAGGTGCAGTCTCACCACTGACAGTTTTGTATTTTATTTAGTTTCTTGAGAAACCTGAAATAATGTGCTCTAGCTCTTTTCAGCCACTGCACGCAACCAGGTAAATTCATCTTAACGACATTTCGCAGAGCGCAGCTCTTTTAGCTTGCGTTAGCCTAGTTACGTTAACAGTCATGTTCGAACAAAAACCGAGCAACAGCAGCGGCAGCAGTCACAGGGCATCAGCGACAAATGGGAAGAATTGTCAGCGCAAAGAAAACCGCCTAAAAGTGACATGAAATTACCATGGAATATAGGAGGGTAATGGGTAAGGTTCCAATCGCTATGATGTTACTACTGCCAAGAAGCCGGTAGTTACTGCAGTGAATCCTACTGGGTGATCGCAAGCTCAGTTAGTTCACGAAGCAATGTTGTGCAGTTGCTACACAACTACAAGGCAGCTACAATAACGACCAATGGCAGCCACCAATGACAGCACGCTAAAGCTACTAGGCCATGCTTCGTAGCAGGCTCTGTCGATGAGCTAAAATCTGGAAGAAGGAAGGGAGGGCGTTCAACTCCACTCCATATGCTGTCATCGCTGCCAAAAATTTGAATCCTTATGCAGTGTGCCGCGTGAAGGTGCTGTTCTGTTCAGCAGGAGCGGCAAGTATCACTGTGTAGGATCCACCGTAAGAATTAAGCCATTTTGGATTTCCGCATGATCTCGACACAACCCTGAGGACGACTGGGGATCGTAAGCTGTGCAGGCAGAGTGGCTTCTATCGATGAGGTATTAACGGAAAGAGAATAAGGTAAGGCGAAAAGTACCGCTCTATACGTCATCATTGCTGGGATTTTTCGTTTCATTATGCAGGAGGGCTGCGTGACGCCAGAATAATATCTATGTAGCAAGCAGTTACTGATGTGACTCCCATAGTACTACGTCCCCACATCGACTACAGGCTTCGCCACACGCTGCACTCTCTGATTAACTAAAATGCTGTAACCTTCTGCCAGTAATGAACTCGAGTTTATCAGGCAATGGCTCCGTCGCTTCCCGCTAGCACTTGAAATCCGCTGCTAGGTCGCTGGAGATTGGCGGTCATTGCCAGAGAGTCAAATGGATTTGAAACTAAAAATATCTTCTTATGGCAAAGGGCCCAGATCGCAACTGGTACATTGACTAATATGTCGAAATTCGAAGCACTTCTATCGCGTTAAGGTCTCAAAAGGCACGGTGCTTTATATTTCATTCGTAGCTCGTGAACATAATAAATGAAATGGTCATTAGCTTTAACATTCGAAAATACCTGCGAGCAAGGTCAAGACACTAAGCTAGTAATGCGCGTCAAGGAAATTGGAGAATAGTTTTATGAATTGCGCGCAACAATTGCGAATGACGCGGATACATTTCAAAGGAATGTACAAAGACTGAGGCTAGTGGCACGCTTACCCTGTAGAAAATAAAGATACAATGAGAAGATCACAATGCCCACAAGGGCGATGAGGAAGACGGTGAGGAGTGCCAGAATGCCCGTGGTAGAGAGCCAGGGCCTAGCGGCTCCAGCCAGGACGGGCAACTCCTCTTCGTCAAGGCCCTCCATGCCCATCCCCATTCCCATAGCCCTGTGCAGAGAGAAAGCCATTCAATTAGGACTATGGCTTCAACCTGCTCTCTCTGTGCAAGCTAGGATTGCTGCTTTCCGTGATGTTAGGCGATTAAGTAAGTAGGGAGCTTTTGCTCGAATTTCGTCGAACGCTGCATTTGGAGGAAAACTATGGGCCGGCATTTTTCTCACTTAGAGTCCTTGATCATTGCTTCCTCACCTTTTCATATGAATGCAGGCTGTCCTGCTTAACTTAGTGACTGGATCAACCACACACAGCAAGTTGTGGTCTTGGGTTCAAATCCCGGACTGGGGTGAATTTTCTTTAACTGTAAAGGGTACTCGAAATCAGTGTATTGCTGTTTAACCTTTGTTTATAGCCGATTGCATACGCTCGTGCCTATGCTAAGACATTGTTACTACCCATTTGCCTCGCCGTGATGGTGCAGCTGTTAAGACACTTGACTATTGTTTCTAAGGATGCGTGATCAAATCCCGACCGCTGAGGCCGCTTTTCGATGAAGGCAAAAAGCAAGGTGCCAGTGCGCTGTGCGATGCGGTGTACTTTAAACAACCCCAGGTAGTCAAAATTTCCAGAGCCCTCCACTACAGCGTCTCTAATATAGTCGGAATCGCTTTGAGCCGTTCAACCCCACAAACCAAAGCAAACTATTACTCCCCAATTGAACTAAATGCAAGCTTTTCTCGGGCAATGCATTATTCGAATATAATAAAATATTTTGGGCTTGCATGTAATGTGCGCTTGTGAGCACAAACTGTGTAGCCGTAATTTTTAAAATCAAGGTTGCGTTCCACATAAATGGCCTTGAGAATAAAGCTGACCAAAGCAAGGATGTATAATAATGGTGTGGGCGCAGCCGCACTGCGGATAGTATCAAACAGAACAGAAATTTGTACCGTTGAAGCGAGAGGGAAGAAATGTGCTTCCGAAAAAAAACAGAAAAAAGTGCCCCGACAGTGCTTGAGCTCCACCCCTCTCGGCTTCTATTGGATGAAAAACCTACTTAAACGTAACAAAAATAAGCTTTCCTCGGAAAAAACCTAGGAGAAATGCCATTCATGGAGGTCATTACTGCGTTAAGGGACTAAAATAAATCGCGTGACGGATCTGCGCCGGGATCCATGTTTGCCTGCTATTGTGTTGTAAGATTGTGAGGCCACAGTGTAAGATAGCTGTCCGACGAGGCTCTGCACGATAGTACATCTCACTGCTTGCTTGTAGTTTACTGGAAGCTGTAGAAGCAGCGTGACCGAGGTTTCGAGAAGTGTGTTGCATCAACGAATACGTAATACCGCTAGCCGATTCTTGTAAATCGCTGCATCGTGCTCGCAGCTTTCATCGCACGTCAAAGATTTGCGAGCAGAATAATGCAGTGATGCTTTCCAGAACTCCTTCTTAAACTGCGCTGCCAACATGTCATTTGCCTGCTCTTCTTAACACCAAGATGCTAGAATAAACTGGAAAGCAGAGTTAGCCGAACAATAATGGGTTACAGTTAAAGCGAGTAGCCTTTCAAGCTTGGTTAGACAGTGAATAGAGGTCTAGTACTCTATATGTCCAAATGTTCGCATGCACCTCTCTCAGTGTTCGGCGCCAAAACTAATTTGGTGTAAAAACTTACGGATCTGCGCCGGGATCCATGTTTGCCTGCTATTGTGTTGTGACCCCTGGAAAATGAAAATAGACAGGCTTTTATAGCACGATAAAAGCACTAGAAGAAAATAGCTATCAGCGTTCTCTTACGCTGTTCGCTGTAATGAGCAAGCCGCGTCACAACTGATTTTCATTCAGCTGCAATCAAATCGAGAAATTGGTTGGCATTCTTTGCGACGACTGCCGCAGCCGTAAACGTCAGGTGTGTTTAGATTCCTGGTGCAGCACGTGTCACGAAATCTTCAAGGAAATCACAAATAGCGGATTGCGTCGTATGCTTGATTGACAAGGCTACCAAGGCGACAATTCCGATTACTGAACAATTCCTCGAAGCTTGTAAACGGCGTACTACCGTACTGTGCCCAATCTCGATTTTTAATGCACAATGCATCAGTTGATGTTTTTTTAAAAATGTTAATGTCACCCAGTTAAGTGTTAAGCTGCAGAGAACAGAGTAAATGAGACCTTGCGAAAAAACGTGCTCCATAAGTTATTACATGTCCTTAAAGCAGATGTCTGATATCACCACATTGCTCATCAATGGCATGTATGAATATCTAGATCCTCACATGAGTAATACGAGTACCATCTGATCGGGCTGTTCTACTAACAGCAATTACATGGCAGTCCAATGCATGCGGTAACATTTTGTGTTCATGGGTTTGGCGGCTGTGTTGTAAAGCAACTCCTTTGAACATGACACAAAAAAGTGACATCCCAAACGAGCAAGAGCCCTGGGCGCACATTTTGAGATAATATGCCATGATTATCTTATACTCAGTGAAGCAATCTCAAGGAAGCCATGTAGCACTGACAAGCCGCGATCACCGTGCTTTATGCAAAATTTGTGCGTTACAAATGCTAGGATAAGCGTAGCCAGCCGGCGAGATATTTACATGCCACACAAAATAAAAGCTATAAGCTCGTTTTTTTTTCATAACTCTGTTTTGTAACCAATGAAATCATGTCTAATTTTACCACGTGCGCTTGGGCCTTTCAATGGGGATTTGAAGGGACGCTATCCGTTTCGGTTCAAATCAGTTTAGTCGGTTTGAGACGATGCTTGCGGTCGTTACTTTTCTCGTTTGTAAGTGTTTGTGTAGCAAGATATGGTTCTTTTTGTCCGCAGCTTCCAGCAGCCGGGCATAAAAATTGCTGGTTATTTTTCCAAACAATGCTCGTTTTACTGTATGAAAGAAGCACTCTGGTTTGCAAATATAACAAAAATTTAGTTCGCATTGTCGTCCCTTTGGTATATTTTCATTTTCGTGACTCAAATAATCCTTGCAGTCGCCCAGAAAGCACGTCTGCCAATAATGTAAACCAGAGCAGACTTTATTGTTCAGTATTCAAGAACAGTCAAGCAGAATAGGTATTTGCGTTTCTGTGTGGATGCACACACAGACTGAACGAGAGAAGAAATTCTAATCACCTGACGCAAGACGTGCGGGCCTCTCTGTGGTGAACCGAAGTCTCTTAAGCACCGAGGCAGGTTGTGCATGTCTCCGTCAAGATTAGGCATCTAACCTCAATCTCGGCTGGCGACTTGTTTACATCATAAAATCTTCTTCCTCTATATAAATGCCAGCAGTGATGATGATAGCAAGAGGAAGCCTTCTCAGGATCTTTTTTTTTTACCTTTGAGGTCAATTATTAGGCGGGTAAAAAATAAAATAAATCAAAATAAAGAGAGGATAACCCATGTTCGAAAAGGGTAGCAAATTGGATACCAAGGGAAGGAAAGCGTAGCCGTTATTGGGAGAAAGTCAGGTGGGTAGAGGATGATAAGAAGTCCGCAGGGGCCAAGTGGATGCAGCTAGCATAGAAATTGGTCAATTGGATAAATATTGGGGAGGCCATGGCCCTGCAGGAGTATAGTCGCGGGCTGATGCTGCTTATGCTAATCTGGATGAGGATGACACCTGCTAGGCTACAGAGCATTTTTAACTTGCGAGCGTTGGAACCAGCATGCCGGAAGACATTCTACGGCAGCGCCGAAGTCATGCGAGCATAAATTGAAAGAAAGCTTCTCGAACCAGATATACCGGCTCACGAAATCAGCGTACTCGTTACAACTCATCTCCACTGTCGCAGAAAAAGTGCTGAAATGCACCAAGCACGAAAAACGTGAACCACTGGCTGAAACGCACAGGCAACGCCAAAAGATTGCAGTTATTCCTTACATGCACCAAATTTCCCTCAGCTCTACGAAGATTGGAAAGAAAGCAGGAGTTGACGTTGTCGTTTCTTCTCCCGAGCTCATATCGCAGCTTTGTCGGATAGTATATGAAAACGATAACAGAAACAGAAGCTGCATCACGCGTACTGAAAGCCCTTAGCGGAATGCGCGAAAGGCGTTGTGTACACCATGCCTTTGTCTTGTCGTAAAGTATACATCGGCCAAACGGGCCGATGCATCAATAAAAGGCTACTGGAGCATAACAATGACTCATCAAGTATATCCCTCAGGAACCTGCCAGCCCACTGCCCGAACCACTGTGACTCCAAGAAGCCGTGCCACCCAATCTTCGAAAAAAAAACCAGTGTTAAAAACGCATCGGCATAAGTTGACACGTGAAACAGTTGAAGCCGCCAAGATTTTAGGCTCAAGGAAGATTGTGTAAGCGCACCCTACGTTTCACTCTCAAAAAAAGAGATTCCCTTTCTTCCAAGATTTATTTGATATAGCCCGGTTTTAACTTTCTTACGTTTCTTGATTCTTTTGCTGACATTTTATCTTTCCCGTTCAGTTTCATGCACATCTTCATCTTTTAGCTATTGACTTCATCCTTGTTGCTCATGCGCGTTTCCTTCTTTTGCTTTGTTTTTGTTATTTAGCGCTCCTCATCATCGTCGTTCAGCAATGTTAATTTTTGGCTTCATCTTTGTTCTTCATGCGTCATTTCTTTTAGTCTTTAGTGCGCTTCATCTCTTGACTTTAGCTGCGTTAATTGTCAGCTTTATCCTGCTACCCTTTTCCTGTCCCCTTTGCGCTTTAGTTTTTCTTTTGTTTGTTTTTTATTCCTGCAACTACGTCTATCCTAACACAACCGCGCTTGGTTTGTGTGTTCGTTGATTTTAGTCATGTTCCCGGATCAGTTAATGGAAATCGTATTGCTCTTATTATTCTACTGCTTCACGTGTTGGTGGCTTAAAAATGACTTGCCTATCTTGTTTTCGCAATTTTGTCGTGTTTGTTACTTCGGCTACTATCGTTTGAATTTTATTTTTTATTTTTAACTGCCGCGTTACTCTTTTTCTGACACGTGTCAAAAACCGCTCAGTTCTTTTGCTCGTATATGAGCAGAGTCTCGGTGATTTCAGAATGAAGTTGAAGTTCAGCGCCTGTATCGTCGTCCTTTATGTGTTATTTTCTCTGTCCGTGTGGCCTAGGGCTGTCAATCATGGATACACTCACTAGCCCAACAGCTTGTCCTAAAACTTGCAGGTGACATGGAGCGGCACTCATATTTCGGCAGACTCTCTTACATCGCAAGAGAAGCAGATATAATGGAAGAAGCTACCAACGAGGGTAGCTCTTTTTAAAAAAGTTTGCAAAAAACGTCTGGCAACCTCGAGCCGAGCTTGTTACTCCTAGACACGCAGGCACGTTAACGAAGCTTTTTCAAACCTATTTAGAGTGTTACTTTATATCTATTTGGGTGACTTTTGAAGTAATTTTGTAGCCTATGACTGCGTCTTATTAATGGCTTGTGAGACAATAGAACGGGTTACTGTTTAAGCGAGTTAAAAAGCAACGTGCATGAACGAGTAGTGACGAGGGGAGCCGCTTACAGAAGCCCATAAGTCTATGCAACATCATACCTTTAAAGGCAGAGATTAAGTGTCTCAAAACCATGTCAACTGCACAATAACCGTGTCAACCAAGAGAAATACCTGCATAGTTCTCGAAGTTAAATACAAAGTCTAAATAAATAAGTCGTTTTGCTGACAACGAACGTGTGATGCTCTCATCTAGCTGGAAAAGTTCTCCGGAATAAAAGGCCGACGGCTATGGACATACCGATCTACGTGCCCTAAAAGCTAATTGTGACCGCACAATTTATTATTTTGAGGCGAACAATAACCGGCTCTCTAATTTGCTTTCATAGGTGATAAAGTAATTATGCAACATACAGTAAGTAGAACGGTAACGCTCATATTTATATGCCGTATGAATATAATTGATCGTGTCTGAATTTTTTTAATGTTTTGTTCATCGAATGCGTGCATTGTTTACTATGCATGCTACATAAACTTCGTTTAAACGTGACTTTCGAGAACAGGTACTCGAATTAAAGTGCACAGGCGGACTCCTCGGAATGTTGAAGTTTTGGCATTACGGAGACTGTGGACCATATATTATTGGTGGGCCCTATGTGTGCGCGATAACGAAAAATGCTAGCCTCTCCTTTGAAGCATTTGGACAAGAGGCCTCTGTCTCAGTAGTTGCTGCTGGGAGCTTGGCATGACAAGGGTCAGGGTGTACAGGTAGTACGGGTGTTTGCCATTTTTTGTGCGGCACGGGGCTTGACTCACAGCTCGTAACGGAAAATGTTGTGCCTGTATATATTTTCATAAGTGTTCCCCACATCGTCCTCATGATCCTCTTTCTTCTCCCTCTCCCCTTCCCTAATTTGAAGTATCAGGCCAGATTTTATTCATTCTGGCCAACCTCTGTCTTTTCTTTCAATAAACGCATCCATCTAGTTTATTCGATCGTGATGATGTTGATGAAATAAAACTGGAAAGCATGGATTCTATAAGCAGAATTTTTGTAGCGAGAGTTACATTAGCCGCATAGTCGCATTTTAAGCTGTGGCAGTGGCCGCGCCGTGGTCGCACTTCTTGCGCTCTTTCTCAACCGCCGCAGCCGAGAGAGGTAACAGCGCGCGTCGCTGCTCGACTCACTGCCGCTCCAAACGCTAGAAAAGAGTCCAATAAATAATAATAATAATAATAATAATAATAATAATAATAATAATAATAATAATAATAATAATAATAATAATAATAATAATAATAATAATAATAATAATAATAATAATAATAATAATAATTGGTTCACAGGAAAGGAAAGGAACAGTATCTGTCAGACGCTCTGTGGATACCTGCACCGCGCTGTAATTGAAGGAAGGAAGGTGGGAGAGAAAAGGGAAAAAGAAAACAGAGCCATGGTGGAAGGCTATGGTATAATTTCGGCCACCTGGGGATCTTTAACGTGCAGTAACATCGCACAGCAGACGGACGTCTCTCCGTTTCGCCTCCATCTAAACGCAGCCGCCGGGAGAGCGCAAACAATTGGCTGTGGCTTAGTTCTGCTATTGCCTCTCTAGACGACTAGTTTGGTTTGGTTTGTGGGGTTTAACGTCCTAAAGCGACTCAGGCTATGAGAGACGCCGTAGTGAAGGACTCCGGAAATTTAGACCACCTGGGGTTCTTTAACGTGCACTGACATCGCACAGCACACGGGCGCCTTGCTTTTCGCCTCCATCGAAAAGCGGCCGCCGAGGCCGGGATTCGATCCCGCATTCTTGGGAACAGTAGTCGAGCGCCGTAACCACTGCGCCACCCCGGCGGGGCGAGGCGATGGGACTGCTATGCCAGGATATGTAGCGTGAGCTTGGTTTATCTTGGCTTGTCCCGGCTTTTCGTTGGTTTATCTTAGCTTATCCAGCTTATCTCGTCTTTACATGGTTTATCTTGACTTGTCAATGTTTATCACTACCCCTCGGCTTCCCAAGACAGTGTTTCCCCATTTATAGACCCTATTCACTATCAGGTTTAGCAGGCGGCAGTTATGGCAACCCTGTATTGTGGAGACGCCATAACGTTGGGGGGTTCGAAAATAAAAGCAAACAAAAAACGTTTCCGACGCGTCGGCGCCGGTCTACCGGCGTCCTCCCTGCCGTGCGTCGTTCATTTGTTGGACACATGAGACGCCGTTTGCAACGCCGTCCAATCAGAGCTCGGATTCCACCGACACCATGCCATAATTCGTCGTAGGCCTTCCTTCTTTCTTTCTTTCTTTCTTTCTTTCTTTCTTTCTTTCTTTCTTTCTTTCTTTCTTTCTTTCTTTCTTTCTTTCTTTCTTTCTTTCTTTCTTTTTTTCTTTCTTTCTTTCTTTCTTTCTTTCTTTCTTTCTTTCCTTCCTTCTTTCTTTCCCCCTTTCCGATGTTGCGTTGTGCGTGCCATGGTTGCCAGTAAAGCTGCAAAGACGTCTCGTAAATAAGCCTTTGTGCGTGCCATGGTTGCCAGTAAAGCTGCAATGACGTAACGTGAATAAGCTATATGGAGCTTATTCAGGTGACGTCATCGCAGCTTTATCTTACCCACGTTACGTCATTGCAGCTTTACTGGCAACCATGGCACGCAAAATAATAATAATTGGTTCACTGGAAGGGAAAGGCGCTGTAACTGTCTCACTCGTTTTCTGTGGACACCTGAACCGCGTCGTGAGGGAAGGGAGGAAGGTGGGATTAAAGTGGAAAGAGAGAAAGAGGAGCCGTAGTGGAGGGCTACGGAGTAATTTCGACCACCTGGGGATCTTTAACGTGCGCTGACATCGCACAGCACACGGACGCCACTTCGTTTCGCCTCCATCGAAACACAGCCGCCGAGGTCGGGTTCGATGGCACGCACAACGCCTGATTTATTTTATAGGAAGGGAAAGGCGCGGTAACTGTCTCACTTGTTTTCTGTGGACACCGCAACTGCACTGTAAGGGCAGGGAGGAAGATGGGAGTGAAAGGGGAAAAGAGAGAAAGAGGAGCCGTAGTGGAGGGCCACGGGTAATTTTGACCAACTGGGGATCTTTAACGTGCGCTGACATCGCACATCCTTCCCCATCTCCGATGTTGCGTTGTGCGTGCGTGTAACGTGCGCTGACATCGCACGAAAAAAAAAACTGATTTATTTATAGGAAGGGAAAGGCGCGGTAACTGTCTCACTTGATTTCTGTGGACACCGCAACCGCGCCGTAAGGGAAGGGAGGAAGATGGGAGTGAAAGTGGAAAGAGAGAAAGAGGAGCCGTAGTGGAGGGCTACGGAGTAATTTCGACCACCTGGGGATCTTTAACGTGCGCTGACATCGCACAGCACACGACGCCTCTTCGTTTCGCCTCCATCGAAACGCAGCCGCCGAGGTCGGGTTCGAACCCGGGTACTCCGGCACAGTAGTCGGGCGTCTTACCACTGCACCACCCCGGCGGGGCTGACATCGCACGAACAACGCAACATCGGAGATAGGGAAGGGAGAGAGAGAAGGCCTACGACGAATCATGACCCGGCGTCGGTGAAATCCGAGCTTCGTTCCAGCCGGGAGAAATCCAGCAGGGAGTACGCCGGTCTGACATCGCACAGCACACGGACGCCACTTCGTTCCGCCTCCATCGAAACGCTGCCGCCGTGGTCGGGTTCGAACCCGGGAACTCCGGCACAGTAGTCGGGCGTCTTACGACTGCACAACCTCGGTGGTGCAATTTTTATATTATTATTACTATTATTATTAGGACGCCGGTCTACAGGCGTCCTTTCTGCAGCGCGCAGCTAGTTCATTTGTCTGAACTTAAGACGCCGTTGGCAACGCCGTCCAACCACCCAATATTATGGTGTCTCCGCAATACAGGGTTGCACAACTGCCGCCTGCTAAACCTGATAGTGATTAGGGTCTATACGCATGGCGCAATGATCTCGTACATGCAGTGTGTGAGCGCCGGTCAGCAAACACCGGTGGTTTACGAACGTCTGTCTACGAACTACGAGCTAGGAACGCTGAACTACTCTGTCATGGGCAGGGTTGCTTTCCCTTTGTCCCTCTCTCTAGCTCGACACACTCCGGTAGAACACTTAAGCTGCGTCTTTAAGAGTGGAACGCGACAGCGTTCTTCCTCTCCTTTCATCCATGCTACAAACGCCGGTTAGGGAGCACCGGTCAGCGAACACCAGTGGTTTACGAACGCCTATGTACAAACTACGAGCTAGGAACGACGAACACTGTCATGGGCACGGGTGCGCTCCCTTTCTCTCGCTGGACACACCCTGGTAGAACCAACATCCTCTTCTTCTAGGTGCTGTTGGTAGAACGCCTAAGCTACGCCTTTAAGAGTGGAACGTGACAGCGCTCTTCCCCTTTCATCCATGCTACAAATGTCGGTGTGCAAGCGCCGCACCGGGGGTTTACGAACGCTGGTCTACGAATGCCGAGCTACGAACGCCGAACTACATTGTCATGGGCACAGTTGCTCTCTTTTCCCTTTATCTCGCTCAACCCACTCCCTTTCTCATATTTCTCCTCCCTATAACTGTGCTGTCATGGGTATGGTTGTTCTCTCTTTACCCAACACCTTGCTTTACCTCTATCTCTTTCGAACCACTCCCTTTATCCTATTCCTCCTCCTTAACTATACAGTCATGGGCATGGTTGCTCTCCATTTCCCTCTTTCTCGCTCAGCACACTCTTTTTCCTTTTTCTTGGCTGGGGTTGCGGCGGCGAAAAAGAAAAGGGTGTGCTGAGCGAGAAAGAGGGAAATGGAGAGCATCCTTTTTCTTGACTGGGGTTGCGGCGGCGGCGCCCCGCCGGGGTGGTGCAGTGGTAAGACGCCCGACTACTGTGCCGGAGTACCCGGGTTCGAACCCGACCTCGGCGGCTGCGTTTCGATGGAGGCGAAACGAAGAGGCGTCCGTGTGCTGTGCGATGTCAGCGCACGTTAAAGATCCCCAGGTGGTCGAAATTACTCCGTAGCCCTCCACTACGGCTCCGCTTTCTCTCTTTCCACTTTCACTCCCACCTTCCTCCCTTCCCTTACGGCGCGGTTGAGGTGTCCACAGAAAACAAGTGAGACAGTTACCGCGCCTTTCCCTTCCTATAAATAAATCGGAGGCGGCGGCAGCTGTGTCCGTGTGGCGTAGTGTGGCTCTTGCGCATGCGCAGCTTGATCAGCACAGAGAGAGAGACAACTTTATTTGCCCCAGATGTTGTGAATTAGGGCAGATGAGTCCTGTGTGGCCCCCAGGTGGGGGCGACATCCTGGGCCCTCGAAATGAGTGAAAGTTGTGTGTTCCTGTCTGGCTTGGTAGGGAATTGATGCCAGCTTTCCGCAAAGGGAGCTGGCAGGAGGGCCCTTGGGGCGGGTTATTTACGCATCCCCAGAGGATGTGCGCCTGAGTGGCGGGTTCTCCTTTCTTACAATTTGGACATGCGGGGTCGTATTCCCCGTTAGTAATTAGTGATAGCCTGGAGTGACTAAGAAATGAGTGTGTCTGTAATCTGCGCAGGGCCTGCTACTGGCTCTGTAGCTCAGCCACTAATTGGTTTATATACGCTACCTCGTACGGACAGAAGAAAGTAGAGAAGAAAAAAAAAGAAAAGGAACAGCCGTCGTCCACCACCTAAGCGGTGGCAGGTGCAATGTCGGCCTACAACAGATGGAAATTCGGTGGCTGGCTAGCCCCCGCCGCTAGCGGCGTTGACCTACTGTCCCAGCCCCGTAGGGCCAGGAACAGCCACCATTCACTACGCCCTTCCAATCCGCGTAGTGTATGTAGCTCACGGTACAAAAATTCTAGGGTGCACTTTGGACCACTAAAGTGCGATGAGGCGAAAGCGTCAGTTAAGTGGTCCGAAGCCCTCCACCACGGCATCTCTTTCTTTTTAAGGCGAAAGCCTTTAATGGCTCATGCTGTCGTGTACAAAATGTGCCCCGCGTTTCCGGCGGCTCTGATTGGCCGAGGCGGGATGACGTCAAGGAGGTATCAGCTCACAGACCACCACCACAGTATGTACAATTACGTGCCTTATATAGCCATATGTCATCAATGACTAATTGCTATATAATGAATTGATTACAAATTGATGACCATTTCAGTAATCCACTATGAACTAATAATGAATAATTAAATAACTTAATAATAATAAATAATTACCATCTTAGTGATTCATTAACTAATTATTTACTAATCAGTGCGCGCACGTTAAAGATCCCCAGGTGGTCGAAATTACTCCTAGCCTTCCACTACGACTCCTCTTTCTCTCTATCCACTTTCATTCCTACCTTCCTCCCTTCCCTTACGGCGCTCCACAGAAAACAAGTGAGACAGTTACCGCGCCTTTTCCTTCCTATAAGTAAATCAGTTAATCTGTTAATCAGTGCCGGTTGCGTAGCAGAATTCGGCAATCAGGCTTTCGCCTTTCATTCCTTTAGTCGCTAAAGTCCCTCATAATTTTTTTTTACCTCCCACCTTCCTCCTTTTTCTTAGTGCCAGGCTAAGGTGTCCGCGGAGGACATATAACATGGTGAGGCTTCCCAAAAAAAAACAAAATATTTTGCCTCTGCCCGTGCCACTAGGACAGTGACAGATACCGTGCCTTTTCTTTCCTGTAAGCCAATTTGATGCCTGCTGTATGTACTCGACGCGAGATCGAACAAGAGGTGGCGCCACCGTCGCTCCGCTAGTGTGGATCGGCAGCCGGCGGCGCTCGCAGAGAGAAGGACGGGATGTGGTGAAGAGTGGCAGTTCCTGGCCCTACGGAGCTGGGACGGTAGACCAACGTCGCTAGCGGCGGTGGCTAGCCAGCCGCCGAATATTTATCTGTTGTAGGCCGTCACTGCACCCGCCACCGCTTTGATGGTGGACGATGGCTGTTGCGGCGCGCGTTGTTGTTGTTGTTGTTCTCCTCTAATGTGATGGCACATACCCACACAGGGGGATCGGCCAAGAAATGGGGTGCAGAGATATTAGATTTTGAGATGTAGAACTACATCAGAAAAAAAAAATAAATGCTAGGGAATAGAAAAGGAAATGTAGATATGATAAACCAAAATGTATAATAGTAAATACTAACGCACGCAGTAAGAGAATAGTAAGATTTATATGTACAGAATAAAACTTCAAAGCATATTAGCCAGGTCTTTTTCTCCATCTTCTTTTTTTCCTCCTCTACTTTCTCTCTTCTGTCCGCCCGAGGCAGCGAAGGTTACCTCGCCTTTCCCTTCCTATAAATAAATAAATAAATCAATCAGGTGGCTCAGCTACACAGCCAGTAGCAGGCCCTCACATTTTTTTTCCTTCTTCCTAGAGCTACAACAACTCGCAAAAACGCACGCGGTGTAGGTCTGCTTCCCAGTTTACGGTGGGTTTGTTTGGCGATGAAAACCTGCCTTATGCAATGCCTTAGTGATTTACTGTTTAGAGTGGTCTAATATTGCAGAAAAAAATCCGCGTATTTCGCCAATGCCGCAAAAAAAAAAAAAAAAAGAGAGAGAGATGCGCTGATTTAAGAAAACAAGGCACGCAACAACCCATCTTTTATATTTACTGACATCGCTTTGCATGCTTTTTCCGTTGTACGGCGCTCACAGGCCTGATACTTCTGCCTGAACATGACATATATTGTCTCCTTTTCATCAGCGTGATACAGGCAAATTTAGTGTCAAGCCCACGAAGATACAAGATTCGTGCTATGTCCTGCAGTACTTAGGAATGCATTGAGGAAGCCTGGTTTATTATATCGGGCTTAGCTCGAGGATTAAGCAGGCTAAATGTAGCATAGGTAGCGTACTGCCCGGCGGGTTGCCGTAGACTGAATGGAAATCAACTCTGGCTAAACAATCGGGCAACATTCCCCAAAAATGAGATTACGCCGACACTGTACAGGAAACCTCGCTGCATAGGAATGCTGACTGCTTACGTGTAGAGCGGTGAGTAGACTGGGTTTGCCGAGCTCAGAACAAGGCGGATGCTTCTTTCGGCAGATAACCTGGCAGTGTTGCACTGGGAAATGACTAAATGATTTCCTGAAACCAAGAAATAAGAAATTTCTGATGTGTGTGATGTTGATAAAAGGGAAGTTTGTATTGTAAATTTTTTTTTTCAATGGTAATGAATTTCACCATCTGACAGAACGTTTACACACTTGACAAAATTCAGGACTATCAGAAAATAATTTTCAGAAAAGCAAAAGTGCAGGCTGCTAAGCAGTAGCTGCGAAGACATCGTGAAAACTGCGCTTGGTCGTTGTCATATATATGTTCTGGCAAGAAATTCTGAAGGCTGAAAACTTCTTTATCCTTGTAAATTTTGTTGACCAGTGACTCATTCTTATGCGAAGCAAAATATTGGGGTCACTTCAAAACAGGTGCTGGATTAAAACTATCCCGAAAGAAATGAAGTTAATCTTATCTTGCGACTATAAATATGAAATTATTCCCGAAATAAATACCGACGGTTAAGCACGTATGAAGCTATTTCACTCCCCTTGTCACAAACAACGAGTTTGTCCGAAAGACAGCACATACGAAAACGGATTCTAATGGGCTACTGATGTACCGCCTTTGCCAAAAGTAACCGAGCAGCCTAGCTGGCCAGAGGAGCAGGCGCTGGGCCGAGCCGCGGCCTGGCGGTCGCCGTTGGTGGCCGCTGTTTCCTGGTAGCGAGTGTAAGCTGGCTGAAGTAGCCATGCTCCTTCACCATGTCCTGCGCTATATCTCTTAGGGTAATCAAATGTAAGGGGGTAGCATGTGCGGCATTCGATTTTATGCTTTTCAAGCGCTGTGTAAGTCATGGAGGGCACTGTGTACAGCAAATCTCGCGCAATGCTCATATTTGGTTTGCGCCGTGAAGCTGCGCTCTTCATGGAATACCTTGCGTGCTTAATATCAGTATACAGCTTCTGTAGGTGCGAAGATTTAAATGAATAGTTTCTTGTCTCTCGTTTGCGATGTTAGCCTAGTGAAGAAGGGTATGGCTATTATTGAAAACTCGTGTTGTTTATTCCGCCATTCGTAGTCTTCGACTGTGACGCCACATTGAGCTAGAGGAGCAAAAAAGCAGCCAATAATTTCCGCTCTTTCTATTGTGCGGCTATTCCGGTCTATACGTTGAAGTGATATCTGCCAACGTCGCATTGTCCCGCTTGCTGACGCATAAAAGAGTGAAATTGGTTTCTTGGTTGTGACGCCAAACTGAATGCCCAAAATTTGTTCACAGATTGCAAGTACCTCAAACATTTTTAGTGATAGAAAATTTGTGATATAAATGCTTCGTACTGTATGATCTTCCCGAACGCCTTGCTATCACCAGGTGACTCTATTATTACGTGAGGTGCCTACGAAGAAATTGCCTGGTGCAGTGGTAAGACGCCCGACTACTGTGCCGGAGTTCCCGGGTTCGAACCCGACCGCGGCGGCTGCGTTTCGATGGAGGCGAAACGAAGAGGCGTCGTGTGCTGTGCGATGTCAGCGCACGTTAAAGATCCCCAGGTGGTCGAAATTACTCCGTAGCCCTCCACAACGGCTCCTCTTTCTCTCTTTCCACTTTCATTCTCACCCTCCTCCCTTCCCTTACGGCGCGGTTCGGGTGTCCACAGAGCAAGTGTGACAGTTACCGCGCCTTTCCCTTCCTGTGAACCAATTTATTATTATTATTATTATTATTACTTGCACTGAACCTCTCCTGAATCTTCACCGTGTTGTGGCTAGGGACTTCAGCAAGGCCTGGGAATCTCATGTTTGCGAAAATTAACTTGCGTTGCTCTTGAAGGCCCCATTGCAAAATCTTATTAGACGAGTTACTAACGGCTCCACACTACCAGCGGATGTTAAATCGCCAATCAAGAGGCTAGGTAATAGCGAGTAACACAAAAATAGTTGGCAGTCCAAATGCTGCGTGTCCGGATTCTCATTTCCAGACCATATAGCTGTTACAATGGTCATATGTTGTCCCAATAAAAAAGCTGTCATACTTAGGAGGAAATTATTGACGTTTGCTTCAGCTGTGAGAATTACCATCCTTCATGAAGTTCGCTGATTAAATGAATAAATTGCTTACAGTTTCAAGCATGAGCGTAATTATCAAAGCGAAAAACATGACGCTGGTTTCGTACGTTACCAAATGGCGCGAAATATGGTATGTAACAAGTGGGGCACTCTAAAAACGTAAAAATCTTTTCTTTTTCTCGTTCCAGCTTTACGAAGCGTCGCAACCAAGCCCGTCGTGCTCCAAACAGACGACTGGGAACCACAGGAATAAACGTATCGAGTTTTCTAAATCCACTTCCCGTTTTACTTTCCCGACGCTCCAACGAAGCAGAAAGGAAACTATTTGCACAGTCGCTGTAACTACCGAAACATTGCACTGATATTTTGAGGCGAAGGCATTCTAACGAAGAACGCAGAGGCACAGGGCCAGCCCAAAACAAACGTTGATCAAGTATTGCTGTGGAGCGTCTTTCGTGAGCGCAGCGCTCCGAAGGCGCGAAATCGGAGGCCGATACCCGCTTACGTTTTATCATACCAAGAGGAGAGCAAGGGAGCGTGCGTACGTCAGCCCTCTTACACTCGCCGCCGGAGAGAAGCGGTCAGTGACGGCGGTGGATGCGCCGCCGCTCGGCCCATGTCCGCTCAGCTCGGTTACTTTTGGCAAAGACGGTAAATTGATCTATGTTTATTATGTGATATTTAGTGTAACAGCTAGGTGCTGGGAAGAATTGTTTATCAAACGTTCGACCATTTCTATAAAGCGAAATGTGCTCATTACCACTGCTACGGATGCGCAGAAGCCTTCAACAGAAGAAAAGAAAAGAAATGCACATATGGGTTTCACGCTGAAAGCGCCGTCGGCTATATGAGAGTTGATGAAGGGGTGGACCTCGGTGTTGTTGACCACGTCGGATGGTTGAACGTACAGTCAAATCCCAAACCGTGGAGCGCCTATCGAAACGGCCGGGATCGAACCCTCTGTTCTCGAAATAAGCACTCGAGCTCCCTACCACTGAGGCAACGCTACAGCGGTTTAACAGCAAAAAAAAAAAAGAAAAAGTACTCTGAGAACTCTATCGTCGATACTGAATCTACTTTTCGTTCGAGCAAGCGCCAAATCAAAGGCGCCGCGCTGACGTCTGGATCAAACGGCCGGCGGGTCAGCTTCGTATATGCGTGAATCACCTAGTGGCGTCATTACCAGCCTTGAAGACATGGCCGGATGTGATGTCATTATGGCGTCAGTTCACGTTTTCAGCCATGGCCGGATGTGACGTCATGATGACGTGACCACCGATGGCGGCACTATGTGATGACTTCATAGTCACAGTCATCTCTGCCATTACTCTTTAGTCATGACTAATGGCTAATTAGTAGCAGGTAAATGAGCCGCTAACTACCCTATCATTATCACTACTATTACCCTCATGTAAGGGAAGAATTAAGAAGCGCTATTCATGATCCCGGGCGTTGCACCGTTGGTAAAGCGCTCTGCTGGAGATCCGAGGGACTGCAGGTTCGATTCCCAGTGAACACGGTTTTTCTTTTCATATGGAGATCGACCCAGCGGTGTGACGTCATGCCAGATGGTGCTGCAAGCGCGCTACGTCCGCCATCTGCGCCGGTTACTAGGCAACGGCTCTGGTCTTTAACACAACGAGTCTTTAACACGCTAGTTGGCAAAGAAGTGGTTGCCAGGCAGCGGTGCTAAGAGCGAAATCGCTGCATCGCGGCCAATGAAGCTTTCGCTACAAAAGCAGAGAGAGAGAGTAAACTTTAATTGGTTAACGGAATTGTGGGTGGTTTCCTCAGTCCAGAATACCATTGGCTTAGGCTGCCTCCCGGGCCCTGGTGAGCAGGCTGCGCTGCACTTAGACCCGTGTGGGCCAGCTCTGCCTCCCACTCCGCTTGGCTGAGTGCTCGAGCTTATATCTCTCTAATTGCTCTTGGCAGTTCCATATCATGTAAAGGATGCCCGAAACTTCACCACATGCAGTGCATGTGTTATGTTTGAATTTTTCGGGCCAGATTTTGTGGTACATTGCTAGGTTTAGGAATGCCCTAGCCTGTATGTTTCTCCAGGTGGCTGCCTCCTGTCTGCTGAGGTCATTGTGCGGTTCTGAGTATCGTTTTCTTTCTAATTTTTGAAGTAGTGTATTAGTTCCCCATATGTTAGAGGGGTAGAAGGCTCTGGGGAAGCTGGCACAGGTGCCTGGAAAGTATGCCCTCGGGCTATCCTGTCGGTAGCCTCGTTGCTGTCGATTTCCTTGTATGCCGGTATCCACATGATTGTGTGCTTCATGTTGCCCGTCTTTTTTTTTCTGCTCCATTCTTCTGTGTGCCTGTTTACATACGCGTTCCAGGAGGAAGGCGTATGCCTGCTCACCAGGGCCCGGGAGGTAGCCTAAGCCAATGGTATCCTGGACGGAGGAAACCACCCACAATTCCGTTCACCAATTAAAGTTTACTCTCTCTCTCTGCGCTGCTTTTGTAGCGAAATCTACATTGGCCGCGATGCAGCGATTTCGCCGTGCTTCCACCGCTCTTAGCGCCGCTGCCTGAGCAGCAGCAAATAGAGAAAAAAAGTAAGGCGAAGGAGCAGTGGAGACGCCTGAACAGAGAGAGGAACGGTTTGCCTAACGGCGATGCCAGACTGGCGAAAGTAGTAGACGAAGCATAGCCGCCAAGATGGGGCCTTTTTGATGAGTTCAGTCAACGGGAGCCAACAGAAGATGATCTGACTCCTATTGCTAAGCATGTATTCCCACAACAAGCTCAGCCAGGGAAACGTAACTCTCGCTACGTATATCCTGACAGAGCAGAGCTAAGCCACTGCAAATTTATTTTCAATCTAAACACTTGTCTACAGACGTATCTATAGACTCAAGAGAGACACGAGTGGTTCTTAGAGTGATTTTTGCTCATTAGAGGTAAATAAAGATGCTTACTAGGTTTATTCCTCAGAAGTAGGCACTTCATTCGGTACTATTTCTCAGTCAGGCCGCCATTCAAACTCTATGGCACTTGAGCCGCTTTTAAAATTTTGTCGCTGAGCCCAAGGGAGCGTAATTTATGCAAAGCAATGAAGAAGCTGATCGATAGTTCATGCTGCGCGCTTGTTCAGAACAAATTTGTGTTTGACTGTTTGCGCCCGCTTACAAGTGAGACAGAAAAATGTCGGTATATTTCGCCAACACCGAAATAGTTTCCCGCGTCTTGTACTGTATCTGTCACTGCCACCATGCTTCGTTGCGATCGTTAACTCTACTTACTTCATAACATGAAAATTAGAGCACATAAAATGGAGTACATGGAGTATGTAATGACTTTAAGTAAATGCCATGCGGTAGGAAGCACTGCAGGAGACAGCATGAAATTCGCATTCCCAAAGCATGAGGCGCACGCAATGTCGAAATAAGAAATCTGCGAAACCTAAGTATCAGAAAGCTTACAAAATTGAAAAAATAAAACTCCGGAGATTTCTGAGTACCTGTGACGCTATTTCGCAGTGCTGAAGTATATAATATAGCGTGCGACGAAAGAAAAGCGTCAGACTGGCAGCATGATTTCTACTCGTGACCTGGAAAAGATGGAAGCTGGTTAGGTTTTGATTATAGTATATGTCTGACCGTCCCAGAGAGACGTAGCATATGAGAGACGCCACATCAAAGATCAAGGACATTTCGACTCTTGGTGCTTTTAAGCGCGTGATCAAATCGCGAAAAAAAAAAACGGCCGCCTCTCGTTTTTCGTTTCCATCAAACATTAGTAGCCGCGGCCTCAACTTGATTACACAACCTTGGGTTCAGCCGTGAACGACTAATCTTTTAGCCACCATGGCATGGTTGACAAGAAGAACTGCTAAAGTTCACTTCATTAACGTACAACAAAATAGCTATAATTGCTGACAATTTTCTTCAGAGTGTAAGTAATAGGAAACTTTTTTGAGATATCGGCGAACACGTTGCAGTATTCCCTTTTATCAAGAACGGATATCAAAGAGGCAGGGGGAGCTAATAATGACCTTAGTTATTCAAGCACTCGATTAACAATTCATGAATGCTACGTGCGACCGGAGCGCTCACTCACTGCCCTACCCTATGCTTACTCCCTTGCATTTCTCTGCACTATCGTGCATTCAAGAAGCATGCCGAATATATCCACTATGGTATTTAATAAGCCATCACTAGCGGAACGCGCCGTTATAAATTCAAATGCGAACTTTCTTCACATCAACGCAATGCAATCGGGGCAAAGTGATGAGAAGTTAGAAGTGTTTTCTATCATGAAGACTGACACTAAACTCGCATGATGGCGTATACGAGTTCGTTTACTGAGTAAGTTTTAGGAGAACTCGTAACTTTGCATTTAATGACCACGCTGTCAGTGAGCTATTCTACTAACGCATTCCGAAATTCTACCTCCCATACATCGCGCATCCCGTATGGCGAAATAAGACAATTTAGTTCCTTCGTATCGGCTGAAAAGAGAACCTTGTGAAGTAAACGCTGGCATTCCGATAATTAATCAAAATTTCGCGCTGAATTGTTTCAACGGGGATCGCAATTTATTAGCATTGCTTCCTTTGGCAACATAGCTGAAATCCCAAGAAAAACGGAGAGGGTAATGTGCCATAGTGCGACATTATTTCAGCCAAGTAATATTGTTCAGCAAATTGTTGCACAAACAATACGAAATTCTGCAATTATCTTAAAGACTGGCTCTCTCTCTGGGTCACATTCTTCATTCGTTTGGGAGCTTCAGAATATCCATAATAAAACGGTGCACATACAAACAAGGACACACAGAAGAGAACAACGCGGACAGGAGCGCCGGTGTTCTCTTTTGTGTGGCTTCGTTTGCACGTGCGCAGTTTTAACATTAATAATTAGCAACTGACAGTTTTCTATTTTGTTGAGCTTCAGAATAATCGCGTTTATGATTCGCAGTGCAGACCAGGTGTATATGAAGTGACTACACAGTGGGAGAGATGATTAGGGGTCTATGAAATGGCTATTGAATCGAATGGAAATATATTCTTTCTTGTATATGATTGAATGGGGTGGTCCTCCAAATGGACATATTAAGGGCAAAAAAGAAGAAAATATTGCGCAAGAACCCTCTATGCATGAACATTTTCTGGTGACAAGGAGTAAGTGAAACCACGGCAAGTTTATTTGATACATAGTATCAAGTAACGCCCTTCACACGGCATGCGACTGGGCTGCCATTATGTTGCAAACTATGACTGTCGGTGGACAGTGCTGATGGCGGCACCTTTCTTCCCACGTGTATGTCCTTTCTTGCTCCAAATGAGCTCTGGTGGCATTTGTGATCATTTAGTTAGTGGCACAAAAGCGACTGTTCTTGCTTTTGGAAGACTCGAAGGGTGAACTTCAGAAGAACAGATCGTCGATAGCCTCCTGTTCTGGGACGTTTCCGTAGCCAGGCTCGGTGATGTCGGCTGGAGTCGACTGCTTCCCTTCAGAAGACGGCGCATCATCGTAATAATACTCTGTCTGAAATACGTCCGCCTTTCCGCCTGGCTTTCTTGTAGTCGAGCCGATTTCACCGGCTATCCTGCGATTCTCTACCTTGAGTTCGCTACTGCCTTCTGATGCATCGGAGTTTCCGACTGACGTGTCGTTCTTGCTGTCATCGTAGTAATTATCTACGCCCAGACCGGCAGCAGTCGTCATGCTGGATGCTGCTCCGCTTTTAGGAGGAATTATTGTGCGCCAAATGGAGCCTTCGTCGCTGTTATTTAGTGATGAATTAAGCTTCACTATGCGCTGGCTGAGAGAATCTTTCTCAGAAAGAGTGCTTTGAGACATTTCACGACTTTGAGGAAGCCCTGCAGTGGCTGGATGGCTGGCTGGTGCAGTCACCGGCACTTTTTTTCCTGAAGTTTGCACGATTGGCGTCTCTGTAGGGTTACCTGGCACGGGAGACGGCATATTAGTTTTTTCCGGGTTGTTGATTAGTGCAGCCGGCTGGTCGTTTTGAACACTCGATGCAAGCAGTGTTGTGGTCACTTCGTTCAGGTTAAGCAAACTGCTAAGCCGTAACAAACCATCGGCATTCTTGCTCCCCATGATGGCTGAGCTGCGTTCGGGAACATTGGTTTTCTGCTTTTTAAAGAACTGTTTAGTTATGCGTTGCGAGGGCGAAGCCGGCGTTGCTTCACTAGTGCTACTGCTCCGCCGTACATCAGCGGACTCCTTTTTTACCATTATTGCAATATACGGTCCCGGTTGTGGTGAATGAGTGTTTGCTTGCGAGTGGGAAGACGTCTCTTCTTCGTCATTGTTATCTTCGTCGTCATCGTCATCAGCCTTCAACCAACTGGAAGCTTTTTCGCTTCCTTTGGTGCTCGACACATCGGTCGATGAGGGCACGACCCTGGCGGCGGTTCTTGTAGTAGAACGCGCTGGCATGCCACCGTCGCGAAACCATTCACCGCGACCAGTACGATTACTTGATACATTAAGTGACGTTTCTTGCCGCGTAGAATGCTGGTTGACCGAATCTGTGTTTCGCCCAATATTGCCTGTAGAGGCACTCACTCCTTGCGCAGGGGGTACATGTGCCTGGGGTGGGCGGTTAGATCGCGGTGGAAAGTCTACCTCCATTTCGAGCAAACTACCGCTGTCATTATCAACGTCGTTTCCCTTAGCCTTCGCAGATGTCCTTGTTACAATATGAGCTTTCCGCTCGTCTTCTGTATGACTGGTCGGCGGTGCTGCATGTTCTGTATCAGGCGCGTGACTGTTTGCAGTGATGGCTCGTGGAACTATTGCTGTAGCTCTGTTTCCTTTTGCAGTTACGCCGCCTACCCCGCTACTAGGGCTACTAAAGTTTGACTCATCATGACTCAAATTTAGTTTTCTGAATGAAAAGCCATTCGAGTCGCCAGTTTCCGACTGCGCATAGCTTTTTGGTGTAGAGACAGATACAGATATAGCGGAGCTGTCATCTTGTTTAATGTTCGCTAAACCGACTGGTGAAATTGCAATCGCGCCATTTGAACTTTGGATAGAAAAACCGCTGCCATTTTGCTCATCCAGCTCTGAGTGCTTAGTAGCTGACTCGGATTCGGCGTCATCTATGGTGTCATTGATGTTGTTAATAAAGTCGACAAATTTTTCACCGTCCGTACCAAGGCTATGATTGACGGCGATGCTTTGTAGATTAGTCAGGGAGGTTCGGTCCGTGTGCCCTGAGTAGAGTGGAGTAACAGTAGAGACGAGCTCGGACGGCGGCTTCGATGGCTTGGGATGCAATAATTTAGGGTTCTCAGATTTCGCCATATACAGCTCAGTAGTACTAACTAGACTTGACTTCTGAGTAAGCTCGTGATATCCGCTGGTTTCCGCATACCCCGAAGTTCTCTCTTGCGTATTCCCAGCTCCACTGATGCTGGGTTGTACAGTATTGTTATGTGATTCGTCAACGGGTACCGAATCAATAGCATTCCGTGGCGTCACCTTTGCTTTTCTACTCGACGAGCTGCTGGGTTCTTTTGTAAGGGTGATAGTCACTGTCATGTTGCCTTCTGGAATACTTTTTGGCTTGGTTGATTTAACATCAGAGCTTATCGTAGAACCTGTTCCTAAAGCGGAGATTGTAGTTTCGCGCTTCGCCGAGCTTGGTGCGCCATTTCTGCCCACTGATGTTGCCACAGAGGCCTGTAATTTAGACGGTGTTTTTGAAGAAATCATTGAAGTACCCTTTTCTTTCACGCTGGTCAACATGCGAGGCTTTTTACTGCGGCGACCACGCGTCGTGAGCATAGCCTGATGTTTCACTTTTTTGTTGGAAACTTTGCGGTGTACCGCGATAGACATGGATGCATGACCATCTCGGAGACTAAGGCCTTCTAAGCCTGCTGAGCCGTGAGCAACGAAGGAGCTTTCTTCAAGCGCACCGGAAGACGACGACGACGAGCCGGAGTCGATGTTCGTTGTGCGCTTCGTGGAATATTTCCGCTTCCCGCGCCTTCTTCGGTGCCCAAGCTTTCCCCTAGTCCTGCGGTTGTGGCGCACGCTTAGAGAGTGCGACTGCGAATCACCATTTCCTTTGCTGCCAACTGACGCCGAAAATGTGGAAGTCTCCGTAGCATCGCTGACGTTCGCGGTAGAGCCGACAGCGCCGACAAGCGGCACGGCACTACCAGTTTCACTGCTCTGCCGAACAGTGGCTATCGTTGCTTTGACTATAGTTCCAGCTGTGGCATTTGAGAGTGTAGCGCCCTTGGGCTTGGATTTAGCTTCTTTAGCATGCGAAGATCTCGAGCGGTGCACTTTCCGTCGGGCCGTTGTGTATTCTTCGTCTTCTTTGACCCGAAGCTTGCTCATGACTCCGCCTTTCGGCACGACAATTACCCCTTCGGTGAGCCTTTGCACCTCGGCTAAGTTGTCTGGTTTGGTTCTGCGCGATGTGCCCAACACTGTGGGTGCGTAGACTCGCTCGCGATTCGAGTCTTTGCGACGCGTTACTCCGTGGTTCTTGGAGCTGCCCGCTTGACCCCCTGGAGTTACGTGCGACGCCTTTGGTCGCTGTGGTGTGGACAACGCCACAATTTCTTGCTGA
This sequence comes from Amblyomma maculatum, assembly GCF_055883805.1. NCBI lineage: Eukaryota > Metazoa > Arthropoda > Arachnida > Ixodida > Ixodidae > Amblyomma > Amblyomma maculatum. The sequence continues at coordinate 73,227,536 of NC_139346.1, forward strand.
GGAGCGTCCATGTGAGACGGGGTGGCTGCTGATCCGGGACTCATCGCTGTAGAGATTCGCGTGACGGCGGCGAGGCTTATTTCGGTAGCAGTGGTGTCGTTCTTCTTGAAGAAGTGGAGTATCTGACCTGTTTCGAGAAGACAGTGTAAGAAATAATGAGTATAGCCAAGGCTTAATATTAGTCACTGCACAAAACTAAAGCAAACTCAAGGCTGGTATAAAAGCAGCCAGTAAACCAGAATGAAACTGTACGTCCCGCTAGCAATATTGTTCTGTCAGTGCTCTTTATAACGTCCGGAAAGCTGCATAAGCGTCTACCGCAGACCTCTGAGCGCTTCTCCGCAGCGTACAGTGATTTCTAACAAATGAAGTAAATACACTTAATGATTTATTAGCAACGATCAAGGACCTCAAACTCGTATTGCCATTACGGGCCGAATTAAGAAATATTCTCTCCGTTACTGGTCAGGGGGAGAAACAACAACAAAGTAAAAATATAAAAGTAATGCAATAAACGATGCAAAAATTATTCCTGAAAAGAAAAGAAACTACATTATGCCGGAAACATCGTCTCTAGAACACTATCGCTTTCTTCGTGGAATCAGAAAATGGCGCGTGCTGCCTTTTACTTTAACGACGGGCAGTAGCCAATTCAATATTGCTCAGAGATAGCTACTGAAAATCACGCAAGTGAATCCCGCATCTACAACTCATTACCATAATGTTTGACCCTTAAGGACACCCCGGTAGGGCATTACACAAAGAGATGGCGGGGCGGGGGGGTGAGGAGGGAAGGGGAAGAGAAGCAGGAAAGACTTTTCTTGGCAGTAGATATTTTTACACAATGAAAAGCAAGCACAAATGCAAGGTGACTTTGTACATTTTTATGGAACCATAGCAAACTGAATATAAAAAAACTAAACGAACAAAAGCAGCAATGCAGTCAAAGGTCGGCATATGCTAACACTAAATTTATATCAACTTATACAAACATATTACTCAAAAAGTTGTACGCGCACACAGAATAACAAGAAGTATTTTAGGAAAACTATGTAACACTAGCAAACCGAAAATTCATCGTGAGGCTCGACCGAGGTTGCGAAGAAAAACTGAAAACCCAATGCTGATCATTTTAATTCAGCAAGATTAGCTGACATTAACTGTCAGAATTTCTAGTTGTCACTTTCGTGGCCAAATGATTCGGAAATCTAATTCCATTCATCTCTAATAGCCAATGGCAAGAGTAATCTATTGGAGATATTTCTGGAGCCAGTTATAAGCTGTATACAAAGAGAAGTCAAGAGCCGACGTGACGATAGCGCGAGTGGCACTACTAGGGTGGCTCTAAGGTCGAGGCGGTTATAATACCAATTATGAGATAAGCCAAATTGCGATGTCTTTCTTCGATCAGCTAATGTGTCGAGATGAATGGATACCAGTAACCCGTGTAGAAAAAGTAGCGAGCCGCCTGATTCTGGAGGTTTTCGATGAAATGAATTGGCTAATTGCGATGAGGACTCCATACTGCGGCACCAAATAAAAATTTGTATCGGAGATAAACAGATAAGAAACTGTTGGGACGCTGCCCTATTACTGATTCCGGGTCGTGAATTCTGCTGCTTTTGTCACGAAATGACAAAAGCAGCAGAATTTTGTTCCCCATAAATGAGGAAACATCCGTGTCCGGTCGCGGACATCATTCTAGTGTTGCCTGCGCTGGAGAAGGGGTTGAGTCTTTCCTTTTCCCAGCAGTGAACTCCTGCCGCGACAATTAAGGTGATCTTTTCCTTTATAGCTGCGGAAAGTTTAACTTGTCGCTTTTGTGACGGGGGATGAAGGAAGCAATCATGTTTCTTTTTCTGATATCCTTCATGTAACTGTCCGCTGCCCGGAGTGCGGAAATTAATAGTGTTTCTTTACCAGTAGCAACCAAAGAATTTAGATGTGGATTAGCCAGTTGTAATCTCTGCCAGTGGAGACTACAGCTTCGAGAACCAGCTTCAACTGTAAGGGGCCAGCAACCCATGTTCTCTCATTTCCGGCCTGTTCGATGACATACTCCGGAAAGCAGAGTTGAGTAAAAGGAAATAAGCCAATAGAAGAGCAACCTGTGCCAGTGGTTCCATGCATCGATAAACTGTTTCTTAACTTCAAAAAGGCAGCAGCAAAGTTGGATGTAAATGTCGTATTTCTCGGTCCCATGCAAATTTACTCAACCTTCACGATGGTTAAGCTGAATAAAGAGGCGGCGTGCAACTTAAAATATGCCAGTAATTTTCCCAACACTTTTTCTGAGGGTGTATCATGTTCCTAAAGTGTGGGAAGGTTCATGATTACCAGATTGGGCACGGTTTCTATCAGAGAGGAGGAAAGTACTTCCTGAATGGGAAGACGAATTCGGAAGGAGATATGTCCGGCCACTACAATCAACGCTGCCACGTCTGTCGGCCTTTATTCTGGGAATCCATGTCCTAGGAGATGCCAAATAACGAATCAAAGGTTGTATAATTAGCTTTTTACATTCAAATGTTGTAGAAGCGTGAGTCACCACCTTCATTTTTTTTCTAGTGTTCGCGCTGTATAAAAATCAACCGTTTAACTTGGAACGCATTCGATGTTTGGGTATACAGCCACTATGGACTCCTGTGTTAATGTTCGTCCCCGGATGGCTTTATGATCTGCCTATTCTAGCCCCTTTTTTGGCGATGCCCGAGTGCGGGACTGTGGAAGGGAAGTTTTAGAAAGGCAGATGTGCTTCTACCGCTTTGTTGTAGTCATTTCTAAGTGACTTCATTTTACCGTGTTACCTGTAGTCCGTCAAAGGTTCTTTCAAATTTGCTCCCGGTATTTGTTGTTGGCTGTCGGGTGGTTTGCATGACTCTTCCTTTTGCCCTGCAATATCTTTATTTATATAACATTTACTCCCTTCCTGCCTAGCCGCCTTTCACGTCTTCCTGTTTTTGTTTTGGTTTTGCGGTTGTCTTTTACCTGATCCGCCCATTTCTATTCCTCCTTCCTGTGCTGTTGCTATCATTCTGTTCCTATTATATCTCTTACTTTTTGATGTATACTACACAAAGGCCACTTCGTTTCTTTTCTTTCTCTTTCACTTTTTCACACGTAGCCAAGTTTTTCTTTCGCGTTTGTTCCTGGATAGCTGTCTCACACTTTTTCGAATGCACTCATGACGCGCTTTGCGTCGTGATTTGGGCGACGGCGCCATGTGGTCCAGTGTAAGTGGAATTTATCTAATTGCTTTAGTGAAAAGTGAAAGTTGGTATTCCTGTATTCGGTCTTCCTTTTTCTCTACGTTCCTTCAAGCCATACCTTCCCGTCCAGAAATGCACCAACTAGCCCAGGAAAAACAGCTTATACAATATTCTAAGGTTGTATAAAGGCATTTTAGCTGGCTGGCTGGTTAGAGTCGAAGAGACGGACAAGTCGCGCGGTTTGCCTGTGGTGCACCTAATCTCGCGATATTTGTGTCATGGTGAGTCAGACATGGTAATTTTATTGCCACCCACAACGAGCATTCAAGAAACAATTTTTTAAATATCTGCGGTAAGCTGCTATGATGGACCTATGTTGGATACAATGGTCTAATGTGTACATTTATTTCCTGTCATTCGCGTTCCTTGGGTCTGTTCTTCCGCAGATATCATGTAAAAAATCTCTTCCTATTGTTTATCGTTGCAAACGAACTTCCGACTACTTCATTATTTTCAGGTTGGTTACAATAGTAATGGAGTGGCGCAAGCGTTTGAGAACAAATTCACGAGCGACTGCTCGATCAATAGTGTAAGTGAAGCTCCGGGAAATGTTCAAGCAGGGCATACTTATTCTATCAGTGATCATGGCTGCCGAAGCTCAGCAGTGAAATCAATAGTAATATTATAGTCATCACACCACAGTAGACCGATCGGCAAAGCAGGGCTTTCGAACGGCAATAAACAGAGAATTTGACGAGAGTTCGTGCATGCTGCCGAAATGATCTGCTGAAGAAACGTCATCTGATTTGTTGGCTCCACGAGAGTACGCCATATCACACCATCCTGTTAAGGTAAAAATTGGTGGGAAGTAGTAAACAGAAAGTCAGCTTTAAAAGATGGGTTGATATGCTATAGGCAATCTGCGTTGAAATTTGGCATGTCGATTGCAGCTTCATAACACACAGCCTTGTGACAGAAGCGTGATTTTCTGGGTGCGTCCGGGGCCACATTGTCTAACCTATCGTTTTGGTCTTAGGATTTGTATGTTCCAGTGCCTTTGATTCGATGACGAAGTCGCCACTTTCAAACGTTCGTGGAAATAGATTATTAAATGACTCAACAGCCACCTCACCTCATCGCTAGATGAAGGATGCAGCAATTATTAGTCGTATAAGCCGAGAGAGCGAGATCTGTTATCTTGACTTATGTGATTGGCCGCTTGGTGCTTTCGTCTTAAGCTGCCGTCATGCTGACCCAAGAGTTTCAGGGGACCAAATAGATCTTAAATGAAAAACTAAACGTTGGAGAACCAAGGCCATATAGCGATTTAGAGCGATAGCAGAGTTTTTTAGGTAAACTTGGGGACCGCTTGGTTACGTCGAGGGAACCTTGAAGCCGAGCTAAGCTCAAATTGGGGTTAATCTTTCTAACGATAACTATTGCCCATTGCATTATGTTATAGTAAGCTGGTGCATGACCACATAAGTGGCCAGTTGACGATGAGTAATATATTTACCATTGCCTTTCGACCTTAACGAAAAAGTTATGATCATCAGTAATGTCAAATATTATGGGATAGGTGCGCCATCAGCTGAACATTTAGCATTAGCAAAACCCTGCAAGAGCGTGCTATTATTATCCGTAAAACTTGGTTTAACCGCGTTGAAATGGAAGCTGTAACACGATTCGCGAATTAGAAAAGCCAGAATCATACAAATGCATGAAATGTATAGTAATAAGGTTACCAAGTGATTTAACCCTGCCATTAAAGCCCGCGATGTCACGAAGCCAGATGATAATAGTGAATTTTGGGCAGCAAAACAGCTCACTTCAAAACACAGCACAGAAAGGAAACGACAACACAGCGCTGACTTAACTGGTTTTTAATTAGAGAGCGACACACTACATATGTACGAAAAGTGGGCGCGAACGAATTGATAACAGCTGCTGAGCTTGCACGTGGCGGAAAGACAACGAACGCAAAGTTAAAAGGCGCACGATAACTATACAGGTAAAAACAAGGCAGAACGGCAAAGCTATGAAGAAGCGAAAAAGAGGGGAGACCAATAGGTAAAAACAGTTACAGATGACACGATGCGAAGATACGAAGATTAAAATCGAAAAAAGAGCCAAAAGGGGCATTGAGAGCGATGAAAGAGCCACAAGGGCAATAAGAGCGACAAAAGAGCCAAAAGGGGGATTAAGAGCGATAAAAGACCCAAAAGGGGCAATAAGAGCGATAAAGGAGACAAAGGGGCATTAAGAGCGATAAAAGAGCCAAAAGGCCAATTAAGAGCATTACAAGACCAAAAGGGCATTAAAAACAGATTACCTAAAACAACCAAGGCCAGGCCGCTAAAGGCTGAAGAGAGTACACCGGAATCTAAACATTAAAACTACTGTGCACCTGGTTCAAATATTCTAACTCGCGTCTAGTCAGGCCTATTGAGGGTGTGCTAACACAATTTTGACCTAGCTTTAGAATGTGAGCGGCTTCTATGATTTCGCGTATGACCTGATGTGCACTTCTCGCAATGACAGTGCATTTATGAAGGGATGGCTCACAGGACCGAGAGGGACATTTTAGGCAGTGAACACCTAGGTTTCTTTTTGCAGTATCTTAAACACTGAGTATTCCATAAGACGTTCGTTTAGGCAGCACCCGGTTTGCCCCCCGTAGGCCTTGCCACAACTCAGGGCAATCTTTAGACGGCACCAACTTGGCAGGGAACGAAGTGAAGTTGGAACTGCAAAGGCTTCTTTCATAAGAAGTGTGAGATGGGAAACGGACGCTCGAGACCCTTTAATCTTTGTCGTTTACTCAGCAGGTAGTCGAGTTTTAGATTTGCCAAGAGTGTCAGGCTTCTCTTCGCAGCAATACAGCAATGCTCAGAAATTTGATGACGACGTCATTGTCGGTGAAGCTTCCCATTGCTTTCGGCCAAGCCCTTCTGTGACTTTCCCGATGACGCCAATAAAGCTTCGCGGCAATTGCGTTCGGTGGCTTTGGTTTTGAAGTTAAAGCTTCATTTTTTTTTACTCGACGAGTTTGCCATCAGGCATAGTGAAAAGAAATCGGGGAGTAGGAGGAAACTGGAAGAAAGAGTGCAAACAGGTCTTAAATAATCACACAGGTTGCCGATAAACTGATTGTTCAGCGTCCACTTCCTGTAATCACATTCATGGTCCCACCGCAGGCCTACTTTTCGTAGGTAGCACTGTCTCACGGATGCCATAGCTGGGCAGGTCCACAATAGAAGATTCGTATCGTAAGGTTCTTGTGAAGCACCACAGTGAGGGCACTTTTCGGTCACTTGTAAGCGTTGGTCACGCCACCGATAACGCACAGAAGGGGTAAGAGCCGCTCCTGCCCGAATCCGGCGCACAAATACCTCGTCCTTCCGAGTGAGATTACGGGAGGGAGGTACAAACACGGAGGCATTAGAGCGCGTGCTCGCTGGCGCAAACATTTTTTTCTTGGAAACATGGGACATGAGTGGATTTGGGGAAAGAGAGGAAGGTGGCGAGATGTCTGATGGGTCAAGGTGGATCATTTTATTCACATGGATATTATGTAGATCGTGAGCATGGCCGCGAATCCAGTGTGTACGCACAAGACAGGGATATTTTTTACGGACCTCGTGAATGGATCGTGTAATTTTGAATGTGCGTCGAACAGCCTTAAGCTGCTTAAGGGCGGCTAGGGAGCCGGTGTAAACTGGTTGATTTATAGAAGAGAAAGGCGCGGTAACTGTCTCACTTTTTCCGTCGACACCTCAACCGCGCCGTAAGGGAAAGGAGAAAGGTGGGAGTGAAAGAGGAAAGAAAGAGGGGCCATAGTGGAGGGCTACGGAGTAATTTCGATCACCTGGTGATCTTTAAGGGGCGCTGACATTGCACAGTACACGGACGCCACTTCGTTTCGCTTCCATCGAAACGCAGCCGCCGAGGTCGGTTAGGAACCCGGGTGCTCCGGCACAGTATTCGGGCGTCTACCACTGCACCACCCCGGCGGGGCCCCCTAAAAAGTGGTCATTCGATGCAGTTTTGTATCGAAAAAAGCACCTTAGTTAAAGCATGAAACCGCTTCACGTTATTTCCAGATTTAGGAGTTGTCATTGCATAATAATATCGCGCGTGGCCAGCTACAAGGGATCACGTTAAAGATCACCAGGTGGTCGAAATTACTCCGTAGCCCTCCACTACGGCTCCTCTTTCTCTCTTTCCACCTTCACTCCCACCTTCATCCCTTCCCTTACGGCGCGGTTCAGGTTTCCACAGAGTAAGTGTGACAGATACTGCGCATTTTCCTTCCTGTGAATCAATAAAAAAAAATGCTGCCACATAAGAGTACTGCGGTGGGGAAGCGTGGAGTTTTTGAACTAAGTACTGATAAAGGAAAGATTGCCACCAAGATCACGGTTTCTTATTAGAAGCGCCAACGATTAGAAACCCACTCGGTTCTCTCCTTGACGTGCTCGTAAATGAGCAGACACGATAGTAGTATTACCATTCTCATGCGTATCCTTGCCCTCTGCGAGCCTGGTTTAGGGTCCTTGACCCGGTGCTAGCGCGAGCATCGTCACGCGCCTGATTAAAACTTTGTGACAGGTAGTCCACAGATACTCCCCGAGGACACTCCTGATAGAGGCTTACTGGGAGGCGAAAATGTTGGATGGAGTACGATTTCTTCAAACGAAGCGCACGCGGATGTAGTACAAGGACGAAGTGCTGTACTTGGTGGTTTCTGTCGTTGTCATTTCACGAGAATCTATAAAATGACAGGTGTTCTTTCTTTTCCTTTTTAATTCTCACTCGCGACCAGACTGATTTCCTTAAGACGTTGCTCCGAATTTACAATGGCATTTCTACTGACCACTGTAGTTCTGGGTTGGTTCTAAAAGAACAAGCGGAAACCTCTTTTTCCTAGGACACAGCATCGCGCTTGAACAGACAGAGAGAAAGGGCCGTAAATATATTCTTATTCCTTTGCCCCGCCGGAGTGGCTCAGTGGTTTCGGGCGCTCGACTACTGTTCCCAAGGATGCGGGATCGAATCCCGGCCTTGGCGGCAGCTTTTCGCTCGAGGCGAAAAGCAAGGCGCCCGTGTGCTGTGCGATGTCAATGCACGTTTAAGAACCCCAGGTGGTCGAAATTTCCGGAGTCCTCCACTACGGCGTCTTTCTAGTCTGAGTCGCTTTGGGACGTTAAACCCAACAAACCACAAAGCAAACCAATATTCTTATTCCCCCTCAGTCATCAGAGCAATGCATCCGCAGCGTACGAACCCTCGAGCCAGAAGTTGCCGGTGCAGTGCGTGGCCTCACCTTTGCCGTCGAAAACAAAGACTGCAACCGGCGCGGCGACGACGCCCACGAGAACCACGAACATGGCCAGCAGCATCGGCACCAGACATCGTATCCTTCGCCGCCGGGGCGGTGGCGGTGATTGGCTGCAGGAAGTTAAGGCACCGTCATTTTACACATTTGACATTTTTACATCTTTCTGCATGAGGAAAGGGTACTCGAGTGTGCCCGTTCTAATGCCTTGCCTGAAAAACGGCAAGAAAGGGCTAATGCACTAAGGTTAACAATCAGGAGGTTCTGACAGGCTACGCTACTTTCTATAAAATGAAAGAGAGGGTACATAAAAAAGTTAAAGAGGGAAATGCGGTCTTAAACCCAAAATCGCTGCAGCATTGTCCAGAGCACTGTGAGGACTGGCGCGCGCTGCGACCTCAATATAATACTTCTGCTTTTTGACGCCAAACAAATGACATTTCCACAAAGCAGGATGGTCCATAGTGAAGCATGGCTGATCCACTTATAGGGTACTTGCCTTGGGAGAGAATTACACCTTTAAGGGTGTAAAAACGTTTAGTGTATACGCTATACTCTGGAAAAATATAATGATATCGGTTCAATCACTGACTGAGTAGACGAAGTGGTAAGAGTAAGTTGCCGCACCTACTTCTTTTCTGTTATACGCAAGCAGGTCATAGACATATCTGCCGAAAGGCAAGCGGTGACCTAGATATAGGTAGAGTCATTGGAAACTTACAAATGCTCGCTAGCACCTTCCATATCAATGCATACTTTTAAAACCACACAGGAGAGAATTCAATGAAGTTTTTCCTCTGAATATTTGTGTGTCCTTTGGCGGTTCCTTGCTACGTAGACGCTTGTTTGGCGTCAAATACGCACTTGAGTTGAAGAGCATTGCATTTAAATATTCTTATTTAAATCAGGTAAAAGGAACCACATATTTGCGAAAAGTAAGGTCGGCATTCATTTCAAAATAATAATGATTAGCGTGGTCTCCAGGATACAGAACAAAAGCTAGCCTCCGCGTGTGAATTTTATTTACAAAATAGTCTAGTGATGGCAACAGTTGTGACCAAAGTTCGGTCCATTCCTCCTAACACATGTCGTGTATTGTGTGTTGAAGACGCTTCTCTGCTATTTATACAAGGTAAACTATCCACACAGGCTAATATCTATGCGCCTCCAGTGTCGCTTTAAGCCGTGTCATCTACGCAAGAGTTGGAAGTGGTGACAATCGACCTAGGAAGAAAAACTCGGAGCAACCAGAAAGATCAAATGGGCCTTACCAATGATGATGCACGTATGATGAGAACGAGAGAGGAGGTTTTTACTGTGACGGTTTGCGTGCATGTGTACGCCTGGTCTATTGCGATATAAATAGAGACGCGGCACGCCTCTAAAAGAAGTTCTTAGAGTTGGAAACCAGCACGTGTCGGAATTGGATTTCTTTCAAAGCCTTCAGCATGAATTCCATCAAAGGCCGCTGATCAACCAGTTACGGAGTGTTGAGGGAGCGTGCGCAGGTATGCGCAAAAGCCAGATTATGACCCTGCAAATTGTTGGATTTCCGTAACGCTTAGTGAGGTTTTTGAAATTTATTTGTCTCTCTTGTACCTCTCGTATTGGTGCTAGGCTTCCAGGCTTTGTAGCCTCTTCTAATCCTTTCATTTTGTGTGTTCCCATGTTTTGGTAAACGACATGTTTGCGCTTTGAATATAATTGTGCAATTCTTCTCTATCGTCTGTTTCGCGCATATGCGTTTTGTTCTGTTTTACTCCTACCTGTTCTCTTGCATGTAACTATCAGAGGTTGGGCAAATGGGCTAATAATATCAGCCGTTTTGGCGTGTTAGATGCAGGATACCGACGATACTGCAAAGCAAGTACAGGGCACCATTTCAGAGACCGTAGCAGCTGCCCCCTCGTACTGTGTGCACTCTGTAAGGGAATCCGCAAGAATGTATATTATATAGGAAGGACACCTTCCGAGGGAGCCTTTGCTGCTGGCAAAAGAAAGTAGTCTCAATGTATAGGGAGTATGCGCCTACATCATAGCGGCCGCCATTTTGTGGTGCGTGTAACGGGGTGAAAGGCTACAGATACATCTGCTGGTGTTATCGCTGCCTGCTCCGGCTTGCACTGACAAAGCTGCACTCTGAACCACAAAATGGCGCCCATGAAGTGAATTGAGTGCCTAATATATAGACGTGAGCGCTCATTTTGTCGCCTTTGTACCTGCCACTCGGCTGCTGAGCTCAGCGTCCCTTACCAAACCAGCTGTGCCATGCTGACATTATAGCACGGCACTCTCTACTCGTATAACAGACAGCTCGCATTAGCAGCGTATACTCAAATCGGAAGAGCTCAAGTGACATCCAATGGACCTTCATTTGCCCTCTCCCACGAATTTAGTGGTTGTCAGCAGGTACAGGCGGAAAGCTACAACGTGGTATGTGGCCCGAACTCTCCGTGCATCGAATTAAGATTCTAATGACGCAGCTTAATGTTAAGACGGCGGCGATTTATGTGTAGACACAATATGTGACGCCGGCAAGCTCACGATTGATCGGCCAGTGTAGGGTGGGCGGGTTTTTGAAAGAGCGCGAAGGTGGCCGATAACTTACTTATCCTAAAATTCGATCTCAAACTTGCCCTATTGATGCCGGAATCGGAGCGTGTGCTTGAGTAAATAATAAATACATTTCAGTATATGTTGACGCCATTGTGAGGTGCGAAAGACAAGGATGAAGGCCTGGGCATTTTCCTATCAAGGACGATCCATAGAACACGTGAATGTGCAACTAAAGCACGCATTAAAAAGAAAATGATAGGTCAAAAGAACTGCAACATGCTTACATGATCCGGTTCTCATCACTCTCATCGATGCCTGCTCCTCCGTGACTGCCGACTGTGAGAAGAGGAATGGAGTCAATGTAAACTGTTGTTGTTTATGGCTGCGCTCACGGTAAGGTAGGCGTAACGTTTCTTTTTTCATGTTACCAGTGCACTGCACATGCCGCATAGACTGAACAGAACAAAAACGTTGGTTGGGTTCAACACGCTCAAACCTAGTTTATCGAGCACACACTTTGTTTTGCATGGTTTAGCAATGACAGCATATACGCCCCGAGAATGGTGTAAGTAGCGCCGCCTGTCGTCGGCGTCATAAAAAGGTGACGGGGCTTCCGGTAGCCTCTTTCATGGCGTTATAACGCATTGTGAGCTATGAAAACCTCAATCATTCAGATATGTTTCTTGACGTAAGGCTCGGGGCAAATAAAACATAAGGATGCGTAATGGGATGTTCGAGCAGCTTGAAAATCTCCCCAGAACGATTTTATAGTTGTTTCAAGGCCGATTTTACGGACTGGAGCGAGGAAAATAGTAGATTGTTTCCATTTGAAAAAAAAAACCCTAAAAAAGTCTCTTTAGTTCCTTATTGTTTACTTTCTCGCTTTAGTGAGTTGCTGTGCAACATTAATTATAATCATATTACGTTCAGAGCTCGAGCATCCTCAGTGCTTTCTGAGTGATGTTTTCATAGTTTTATGGGAAGAAAGGTGCACAAGCATATAAAGCAAGTAGTGCACGTCTTTGCGTAGTGTTAATTTGTCGAACAGAACAAAACATTCATGGCACTATGTTTCACAAGTGGCTTTTGTGCACCTGAGCGTTTACACAGCCTACGACACACCGGTAATGAAGAGTTGCTGCAGCATGTTGATGCTATACGTTCTGGAGTTTGCACAGCCGGATTTACAGTTCTCAGTTTAATCATAAAATATATTTCCTTTGTTGAGTGTAGGTTGAATTTACATGCTGGAGCTCTCTTGTTTGTGAAGATATTGCTGTTTCTAGCAGGCCTAATGTTCAAATATCGTTAACAGCTTTGAAATGGTTTCATGTGGCTTCGGGCGACTTTGAATGTTCAGACATTAAACGTCGTTGTCCTTGTCCTTGGGAAATAACAAAAACAACAGTCTGTAGCCATAATTTTTGTCATTCGGGGGAATCCAGATGATCCGAAAATCTGAGAGGAATCAAAGGCAAATCTATTCTTTTTGGCTTTTCTTCTTTTCATTTCACCCTTGGTTATGTAAGGCAGGAAACTGCTAGGCACAAAATTTTCAAACCAATCTTCTGGGCTGTTGACATAACGCGAAGGGCTGTGATGCAGTGTTTTGACAAAGAAAAAAGCTCTCAACGAAGTGTGAAATTTCATTACGGAGGTTGCAGAGGTCAGTAATAAAATTTCAGTGCATTGAAGAGTGCTTATTAAGACCAAGCCATTCTGGCGTTATGTGCTTAATACGCGCGTGAATATCGTCAAAAAGCAGGATGAACAGCGTTCCTGACAATGCAAGGAGATGGTACCTCTTACAACAGATGATTGGTGTTTGGTTTCGCTTCTTAAGTTTACTTTCAAAAGTAGTAACGGTTATTTTCACAACCGTACGTGATGTTGCGTGCGATTTGTACCCACCGCCCTGGCATACCAACTATGGGAAGCTCTGAACTGCTGGGTCTCTCTTATTACGTTCTGAACGGCGTTCGCACTAAATGCTGGCGCTTGTGTAGAGCCCTGCCTTTTGCTGCAGACTGTACTCTCTCACTACAAAAAACTTCGCTTTGCAATCTTGTCGATTTGTTTAAAGGCAGTGCTAATTATTGCCGAATAAAATACGGCAAGCTGCTCTGTTTACAAGCAGGATGCAGTTAACAAAAACTGGTCTTTGTACAAGGAAAAAATGACAGAACTCGTGCGCAATTACATTCCTCTAATAACGTTTCGTGTTAACGTATCTAAACCTTGGTTTAACAAATCACTTCGTACATTAAAAAACAAGAAGAAACGCCTTTTTAAATCAGCGAAGCGACTTTGCACGCAGAATTTGAAAACACAATATAAGTTATGTGAAGCATCATACTGCCATGCCGTCCGTAAGGCGAAGCGGAAATTTCTGTCACATGATCTTTAATCGCTCATGAAAAATAATCCAGCCAAATTTTGGAAAAACATCTCCCCCCCATCACGCACGTCTGACAATATTTCTTTACTGGATGCAACCGGACGTCCCATTCCTCAGGACAGCTGTGCAACAGTTTTTAATGATTTTTTCACATCTGTTTTCACTAACGAAGACTATTCCAACCTACCTAGCCCACAAGAAACCGATTTCCCATTCATGAGTGCAATAGACACCACTATAGAAGGCATTGCATCTATAATCAAAAGTCTCAAAATATCTACTTCTTCAGGATTAGACGGAATAAATACCAAAATTCTAAAACACACTGTAGATGCCTCTAGCCTCATCCTCTGTCATATTTTCAAACATTCATTAGAAACTGGCGAAATTCCGCATGACTGAAAGATTGGTCAAATAATCCCCGTGTATAAATCTGGTAACAAACACTCTGTCAGTAACTACCGCCCCATATCGCTAACAAGTGTTCCATGCAAATTACTAGAACACATCATTGCATCTAACGTTGCCTTCCACCTGGAGCGAAACGGTTTCTTCTTCCCACACCAACACGGTTTCAGAAAAGGGTTCTCCTGTGACACACAATTAATAGAATTTACTACTGACCTCTTTAAGAACATGGACGAAAATTGCCAGACTGACTGCATATTCATTGATTTCTCTCGTGCATTTGACTGCGTCGCCCACTGTCGCCTCATAGCTAAATTGTCATTGCTTAATTTAGACAACCTAACACTCTCTTGGATTAGAAACTTTATGTCATTTCGCAAGCAGTTCACTGTTTATAATAACTTTTCATCACCCCTTAGCGACGTCACATCTGGAGTTCCTCAAGGTAGCGTCCTCGGTCCTTTATTATTTTTAATATACATTAATGACCTCCCATCTCACATAAGATCATCAGTTCGACTGTTCGCTGATGACTGCATAATTTATCGTAAAATCCGTTCTCTCACTGACCATGTCATCCTTCAGCAGGACCTGGAGTACGTAACTAACTGGTGCAGATCATGGCAAATGACACTTAACACGGAAAAATACAAAATAATGACAGTCAGTCGGAAGCATTCCCCCTCAACCTACGATTATTCACTCAACAAAATTTCACTAACCCGCACATCTTATAAATATCTCGGCGTTCATCTTACCGAAAATCTTTCATGGGCGACGCATATTGAAAATATAACCGCCAAAGCATCACGCACGCTCGGCTATCTAAAGCGAAATCTACATAGCGCACCTATTTCTACTCGTAAGCTCGCATTTCTAACTTTCGTTCGTCCTCAACTAGAATATGCATCAGCCATCTGGTCACCACGTCAAGAGTATCTAATCAAATCCCTAGAAGCTATTCAAAACCGTGCAGCACGTTTTATTTCCCATGATTACAGCCGCCATACCAGCGTGACTAACATCAAGTTGTCCTTATCACTCACAAGTTTGCAATCACGTCGGGATATCGCGCTTATCTGCTTGCTACATAAACTAATCTACAGTCACCATGCATCAACAGTGCCACTTACTAGACCGACTCGCACCTCCCACAGCCTGAATAATAATATAAGTTTTCAACGTCTATTCGGCCGAACACAAGCATTTAACTTCTCTGCCTTGCCACGGGCTATAAAGGGTTGGAATGGTCTTCCCGAACGCATCGCTAACATATCTGACCCATTAAAATTCAAAAACGAATTGAGTACCTTTATACAGTCAGAATAACTTTTCTATATTGCGTTCACTGTGTGCTGGTTGATTTCGTCCAATGCCGCTAACTATTGTATAATGTCATAATCCTCGGTTTATTACTTCCCATGTATGCTCTAATACTTATTTGCAATTCTAGTCCTGTATTACTGTAAACTTTTGTATTTTAAACTATGTACCATTGTTTCTTTTGATACAATGTAACCCCTCCCCCTCACACAATGTTCCATGTTTGGAACCTGTGAGGTATTTGTATAAAAAAAATAAAAAAGCGCCTCTTTCGATAGCCGCTTGATTAGGTCCGCGAAGAGGACACCAGTTGCACTCCAGCTGAAGAAACTGGACGTGTCTAGTTTTTCTTCAAACACACTGCGTAGACATTGTTTTCAAAGCACAAAAAGAGTGGAATTCACTCATAAGCTACACAGCGTAGCCGGGCTTGGCGACACTTGTCTGCGGCAACCAGTTCATGCGAATGCGGATTCGGTCGTCCCATACAGTCGCAGGTTGGAACACATGCCCACTTTCGATGTGTTCACTTCATTTTCGGGCGCTGTCGCCGCCGAAATAATGGCCACGCATTCGTACAATGGGAAAATTACATGTGCGAACTTCTGACACGGTTGTGCCAGTGGGGCAGCCGGAGTATGCGCCCCGTCCGTCTTCCTGTCGCCGCAGGTAGGTGGCTTTCAGTGGCGTCCCTAGAGGCGACGCTCGGGGCGTACAGTGTGCTCATCAGTATAAATCTACAACGAAACACTGCAATATATACCAAACTTGAATCCCTACTAATTTCACCAGGTAATGCAGCTTATTTATAAACTAAAGCATGAGAATTTAATTGGTCTTGCCGTAAGTATCAAAGGAATACTAGTCTATAGCTCATATATTTCACAATAAATGGTACCCATTAACTATAACTACTTACCGTGCTATCAGATTATACTTCATCTTGTCAATGGCTGTCTAACAATATATCAGATGGTACACTAACTATATATTACATGCTTAATTACAATTAAATCTCACTTAATTTTCTTGTCACTAACTAGTAGCAACCTTATATACATCAGCCCAACACTAAGTACGCAGTGACATATATACAACGAATTTGGCTTAGCTGACTCCTTCAGAAACTACCTCCGATTTTACCTCTAATGGGCTTAAAGGCCATAGCAGGGTAAGCAATTAACTACCGAGTTTGTCCCCCTGGAGCAGCTCTGATTTCGCTCTAAAATATGATAACATTGATTACTTCCGCACTAGAGTTGTGCTGTCTTAGTGAAAAATCAAGTTACCTACGCCCCTCAAGAAGCCTATTGCGTCTAATCAGGCTGGACTGAAATATCGTGCGCTCTTGGGAAAACTAGGGCCGCCGAGTGAGAAGTGCCTAACGACTTGCGCAACAGCACTTTTCGAGAACACCGATGACGCAGAGTGCCAAATTTCGTGTAGCCTTGTCTGATTCAAGAGTGCTACTACTATTTTACTAGTCGATGTTATTACAGAACCGTCAAGTTCTCGTGGAATGCAGCAATGACGAAATTCACCTGATGTCGGCAGGTCTACAATAGGGCTGTTCAGCTCTTTTCCAGCTATCTATTCCTACTAGACATTTTCAACCTTTTTCTAAACAAATAAAGGTTAATTCAAATTCGTGAGTGCGGAGATTAGTGTGATTTAATGTAAGGACTAAAGTAACAGACTTTCTCTAGAGGTATGCAAACTGGAAAATCATTTTGGCAGTTCGAATCTCGCAAAATGTGGGTTCTGGTGCATGAAAAAATTACTGCCAGTCAATGTAAGGAATGAATTAACTTCCTTTCTTTGGATGCAAGCAAATTTTGTATTAAATATATTTGAAGCAAATCATTCCCACCAGTTTACAAATGATATAATGAAATCCTCGGTGCTCTGTGAAAAAAATTTTGCCAGCCCAAGTATGCATGACTCTAATACCTTTCACCTTAGCACATCGTCATATAGTTAGGTCATTCATCAAATCCGTCTCTGAAAACGTAAACCAATGCAACGAAGCTACTTTTTGAATTGCTGCGTGGCGAAGAAAATGCTTGTAGACATGCAAGGGATATACACGAAGGTAAACGACTGGCCCACCAACTGTCAACTACATACCACAAGATGTCTACCACCGCTTCACTTAACTATGTCTGTCTTCCCATATTGTTTATAGCGCGTATTCTTAATAACCGTGCAGCAAAAATGAATGCGGCAACGGCGCAAGACAGTATCCCTATTGCATACCGGTGTCTTGGGAAGAGCCGCCCGACATGGTGGAAGGTCTCCTGCCGACTTCGTTGGTGGAAAGCATGGCGGAGGCGATGGTCCTTGCCCGTGGTCTTCAGTGCATAGCGGCGGGCGGGGGGCGCCCACGACGGCTCGGACCCCCCTCGCGGCTCAACCGGGTCTCGTCCTCGGTGACGCCCACAGCTCAAGACGCCATTGCGCAAGCTTCTTCTTCTTCTTCCTTGATATTTGGCCCATACCCACGAAGGGGGATTGGCCAGGGTTCAGTGTGGACTGCCAAATGTCCTACACAAACTGAATTAGTGTATTAAAGTAATTGACAACTGAACAAAAACATAAGATTTAAGATCCCAAAAGTTATTGAAAGAGAAAATATGAAGCAAAGATTTGGAATTTGGTAAATATGGAATAAAATTAGCAAGGGAATCTGTCCGTAGCTGTGATGTAGTAATGTAAGTACTGACAAATTTTAGGCAACGCAAATCTTTCGCACTCGCACCGAAGGGGAGTGGAAGCGGGACCGAAAACGTAAATCCCAAGCGTGCAATTGGAGTTTCTAAATTCACCCCCCTCTGATGTGAAAACCTTCGGCAAGCGAGAAGGAAGTGATCAATATTTTCAATTTCACAGCAAGTATCACAAAGGTTTGTGGGGCTGCTCCCGCATCTACATAAATAAAGATTTAGGCGAGGAATCCTGCACCACAGGAGAGTCATCGTTACCTCACACTGCCGTGATTTACATGAACGAACTTTCGATCAGTATATGAGATGCTGGTATTCAGCTGTAGATAGCAAAGGATCATTGCATGAAGTGGCTAGGTATTGACATCGCTGGAAACGGGACATTCCAAAAATGGTGATATTAGGGATGGTATATGAAACAGATGCATGAAGAGCTCATTTAGCCAGGAAATCTGCCGCTTCGTTCTGGAAAAAAATGCTGTGACCGGGGACCCAGATGAAGCGTATTTCTTTCTCCCACCCCGGTATTAAATAGTTTAGTGAGCGGCTCAACAGAGCATCCCGTGCTGACTCCAGTGACAACAAAACAGAAAGAGAGTCTGATAGGAAAATTATTTTTGATTGACTGCAGGGAACTTTTAGTAGTGCTAGCCCAATTGCCTTAATAAACGCTGCTAGAAATATCGGTGTGTAATCAGGGACACGCACCTAAAAACTCCAGGAAAGAGACTGAAAAAATTCCAATAGCTGCTTTGTGCGCAATCACAGACGTATCAGTGGCAAATACAGTGTGATCAGGGAACTTTTCAAGGTGCTCACATAGTAGACTGAATATTAGACTTGAGGGTAAGTGCTTCACAATAGATGGAAATATCTAATCTTAATTTATATCCAAAAAGGACGTTGAGCAACCAATAGGACATATAGAAGCAAAGTCCACACCAATGTTTGCTAAAATGCTGTGCGCGAAAACAACCTGGGGCTTGCAGACCCTTGGCCACTGGAGAGTGAGAACGAGGGCGGGGTTTGACACAAAAATAGGTATAGCCACACCGGGAGTAGCCTCTAACGATCGCAAGAATGATCTGACAGTTAGAAGGCGGAAACAGGAGTTAAGGTCCGGAATGCGGGCCTCGAAGTACAGAACAGTCGTAGAGACTGACTGTGGAAGCCCTAGTCAGAGGCGCAGCGCCCGTCTAGCTAAAAGCAGCAAAGGATGCAGCTTATATTTCGGACACCCAGAAAAAAGAATGCAGCCAAATTCCAGAATCGGTCTCACATAGGCTTTGTACAAAAGTAGAAGAGTATCTCGACGCATACCAAATTTCCTGTTATTTATCCGTATCAGCCTACCAAGGGCACGCTCACCTTTGCGAACATTAGATTTGATGTGAAGCCTCCAATCCATACTAGCATCATACGTAATGCCTAAATACCGCATAGATTTCACTTGAGGTATGACATTTAAGCGGAGTTTAACGAAACATATAAGGGGGTTATGGTTTTAAAAACTAGCACACTACTGTTGGACACATTTAAAACCAATTTAATTTTGTCCAACCAGACCACAAGTGCATTAAGGTAAGCCTATAGTGAACGATATAGGTCATGAATATCTTTTGCAGAGGCGAAGAATGCTATGGTCATCTGCATGTACATATAAAGCGATCGGCGCAGCGGCGCCTGTGGCCAAAAGCCGTCCTCTTTCTCTTCATTTCCCGTGCTTTGACCAGGCTTGCTCCAAGTTGAAGGCGAGAAGAGCAACGTAAATAGTGCATGACCTACGTTTTCTGTTCGTTTTTGTCTACACAGCGAGGGGATCTGTATACGTGGAAGAAAAGGTTTCGAACACAGATATGAGAATCACATGTCGTGCTGACCATGAGTAGTATCGAACATAATAGGCAATGTTTTCGCCGCCTACAACATTGAAATGAACGACACTTCATCCAGTTTTCTTTTCGGTGTGATGTATTTGTAGCGGAGGACGCAGCTATGACGAACTTAAAGAAGTGTTTCTTAGTTATTGCCAAAACAGCTGATCTCATGAGTCGTGCCCGTCGCGCACAGCTCACCATTAATTACGTCGGAAGCCGGCATGCAGAATTCATTGGTGAAGTTGGAGATATTAATGCATAGCGGTCCAACAAGAGCAGGATCATGGGCCCAGTGAACTTTATATCCCTGTATTGCGGCAAGTTGCAGTTCATTTGAAAAATGGCTTCGGATTAGCTCTGGTAAGCCCGCTTAATGAAGGGAAAGCTTTGTTATGCTTGCTTATGCTGTGTTACTAAGCCAGGCTAGACTCACATAGATGTCCTAGCTTACATAACTGAAGCACGATTAAGTACGGTCAGACACTGTTTGTTGGGGCTTAACTCCTCCATGACTGTGTACGAAACGCCAGAGAAATGCGTAGCCGAATCACATGGTTCGGCGCGCGACTCCTTCATGCGGGGCGGTGAACCTCAAGGACACCATAGCCGAATCTCGACAACACGAAGGTGTCGAGGGCGTTTGATTGGTGAGGTCTTAGGAAGCGAGACAGATGGATAGCGGTGACAGTGGAGGGAAAATGCAGGGAGGGTACTGGAAGGCTGCGCGACATTATGTCCGGCAGTGTTGTATATTTGTGGCGAATTATATGCACCGTAGAGTGAGTGAGTGAGTGAGTGAGTGAGTGAGTAGTCTTTAATAGTTAATGGAGCTTGCACGAATGCCTTATTCAAAAAAGAGGGGTAGTATTGTCAGTGAGATCACATTTTGCTGCTATGGCCTGCCTCACGTGCAAACTACAAGAGAAGATGAAAAAGCAGCAGCGAGTATGCGAAGCAGAAAAAGAAGCGAGGTCCGCCTGCTCCGTGCATTGCACGTGTGAAGAATAACAGACCTGGGGTCGGCTCCTCGCGCCGCATCTGAGGTCAAATCGCCGGCGATGATGACCTTGTCTCGACAAAGCCAGAAAATCTTTCGTTCCCAAGAAAGAACTGATAGCATTCGAACCTTGGGCTGAATTTCGTTGGTGTGTTCGCGTCAGTTGCGCTGATGCATTTGTGTGCACGTCACGCTACGCCAATCGGTGGTTGCAGTGAAGGGGCCATTTTAGGTTTGGACTCAAGTTAGTGGTGCTTTTTAAAGGTTCATTCGTGGTCATGTGACCCATTTGACATCATCGCAGTCTTGATTGCTCAATAAATTCGTTTCTTACAGTGGCAGGGCTCTAGTTTAACGGGAACAATACGTTTGAATTCTTATGAAATGAAAGCAGAAGATGCAAGGTAGCCGCGGCAGGTGTCGTCTGCAATCTTATAGACGTTTTACAGTGCGGCAGCATAAGAGAGTCACGTGATCCCACCGCCTTTGGGTGCCTCCGGTTTCGGAGGCTGTTGGAGCGCTGACGCGTGCGGCATTGCGCTCTCGAGCGTTCACAGGCGGCGCAAAGGCCTTTTTTATGCGTATTTGTGGCGCTGAATGCTTGCTTTTGGCTCATAATTTGCTCCTTCCTTCTCATCTGGTTTAGTCTTGATATGCAGACAAACGCGCAGCCTTCTCAGAGCTGTTATTTTTTCAATCTCTTTGCAGAGTTCATCATTTGACGACCGTGGATGAAAAACAATATCAATTTTTATGCTGTTAAACTATGGCCCTTTCACAGCTTGTGAGCTTCCTTTCCAGCGCTCTGTATTTCAGCCGCTAAGAGAAGGCATAATGTTCCAGCCGCTTAGCACTGTATGTGACATAAAAACTGTATACGCGCGCACGTGCTCGCCTACCTACAGCCCACATATTTTTTCAGCTTATTTTATCGTTCTGAGTGAATTCAAAGGGAACACATAAGTTACCCGAAAGAAGGTTCAAATGCTGAACTGTTTAGGTTGAATGCCTCAAATTTCGTCTTTTGGAATCAGCTGACTACTCGTGATTTGCTGTGCTACGATTCGTCTCGTGGATTACTGACTAGCAAGCACCTTTATCCCAAGAAAGGAGTTAAATAATCAAAATGCTGCTTTACCAAATTTTCCAATATAGCCCGCATAACAGCCCTTCAATATATGCAGTGGTTTTTCTATCAACTGCGATAAAAAGGGTGAGCTGTCGACTAAGGTTACGAACGTGCATATTGTGATGTTTATTCTCCACATCGAGCAGGTATCCAAGACCGAGGAGCAAAAGGAAGCAAAACTCAGCCCCCCCCCCCCCTTCCACCCCCCCCGACTTATGCCCATTGAGGCAAAACAATACCTTCCACTTTTTCGAAAAATGCAGCAGCAACTACATGCTTTCACCACATAGTATTGCTTCATATAGGCTTTCGGAATAGTGGGAAAAACAAGTTGTTTGGAACAGTTGAACAGTAGTGCAGCGAAGGGACCATTATGCTGATCACATGATTAGGGAATCAATCGTCCTGCCAGATCCCATGAGGGCTGAATTTTTCATATGGTACAACTCTTGAAATGTCTACAATTTTTTTTTACCGGCGCCATTATTTTGCCATCATCTTCCTTCATAGAAACATTCCCGTTAGGAAGTCGCTTGCTCAAGGTACTTTTTCGGCTATCGGGCCACACAAATATTTCCTTCAAGTTCATTTTGTGTTGCCTTAAACATTAAGGCAGCTGTCATAGTTATCGGTAGTGATGAACATAGCTGCTTTTTCAGTGCCGAAGAAGCGACAGCGTTCATGATCCCTAGTCATCCACGAATCGCTACATGCAAATTCGAAAAAGTATGTGTCGCAGAGTAGACGGTGAAAGAGATGCGTAGATTTCATTGCGAGTCCATTGCGTAATCAATTTTTTTTATATGTTTCATGGAGCTTCGCAGATGTGCTATACGGAACCGGATTTTCGAAAACGCGGTAAAGGCACGAGACCCAGCGACCCACCTACAGAGGCATTATTTTTGCTTTCTTCCTTTTTCTCATGGCGTGCACCACTGCGCCTAGTCATGCAGTATAACGAATAGCGTCTGCTAGCGGTCGCAGTACCAGCAGAGCAGATTCAGAACTCGGATCATTTGCTATTAATTGCTACCAGTTAAGAACGCACTTGACATGCAGCGTTCCCAGATATGACGACTCTACTGCTGGCGCCACCTGTTGTGCACAAATAAACCTGCTGTCTGTAAATGGCTCATAGGTAATACTTCTCCATATTTGCACTGTTTTATAAAAATTTTTGTGAACTAGCCCAAACCAAATATCTGTTGCATCAAATGGGCACTCGCCAGACGGGGGCCACCGTTTTATGCAAGCTCAGTGCCCCAGCCGACTGGCTCATTTAGAGTATTATTGCGTAAGCAATACTGCGCCAGGTTTCGAGCCGTCGAATATCCCCGGCGGACGCCACGCTTGACTTGAGCCGCAGCTGCGTCGACATATGAACCGCGCCGTAAGGGAAGGGAGGAAGGGGGGGAGTGTTTGAATTAGAACGAAAAAAAAAGTGACGTGAAAGAAAAGTGCGCTCTCCGTGCGGACGCTCCGCTCACTTCCGTCCTCAGGCACTTCGCATCCCTGGAGTTTGCCGGATCGCACTCTCTCACCGCATGCGATGCGGGCAAGGTTCGATGGCGCATGCGCGCGTCGCAATCCAGGCACGTGCGCCAAAGCGGTGGTCCGAGGGGCCACGGTGTCGGGACGCACCACTCAGGGTCCAAGGGGCGGACGCCCGCCGCCCAGGATAAGGAATTTCGCAGTAATAAAAAGACAATCGCTAACAGGAGTGAAAGTGGAGAGAGAGAAATAGGATTTCGCGTAGGGGTAAATCAGTTGCTACAAGGAGACGCATCGGCGATGCGCCGAAGCCAGAAAACGGCAACGGGACTGCTGAAGAGCTTGAACAACGGCTAGCAAAACGGCGAGCGCAAGACGCTGCTAGACGAGCGCGTCGTGCACCTCAAGACACTTGTACATCTGGTGATGATAATGCATGGAGTCTTCAGAATGCCTTGGAGAGTGATGACTCGGCATCAACAACAGGACGACAAGAATCACAGAGTAGCCAAGAATGGTGGAATGCAACCAGGCGGCAACGACGTGCTCAGGAGACTGTTGAAGAACAAGAGAAAAGGCTTGAGAAAGAACGAGTTCATGATGCTTCCAGACAGGCAAAACGGTGTGCAGAGCTTAAAAGACAACGTGCAGAAGAGACCGAGGAGATGAGAGCCGCACGTTTGAAGGAAAGATGTAAATATTTGGCTCCTGCTCGCCTTATCGTCCAGACTCGGGAAGTGGAAGAGCAAAGACGTTTTGACTACGTTCGACGGGTTGGTGAATGTGATTCCGCAACGCAGGAGTTTCACCGCCGTTTCACGAATAATCCATTCGAAAGCGTGTGTTCAGTGTGTGATCACCTACGGCATAAGAATGACTTAGCACCTACACTATACATGCCGAACCTTAAGCGCAACCATTACAGTATTGCTTACGCAACTTACCAGGTTTAACCAGAGCTGAACTACTGCCAATGTTTTTTGCTGACCCAGGTACAGCCTCGTCCATGCTTATGGTGAACACTCGAGCGTGTGACCGCCGTCTTCGGATCCCCAGTGTGTCCGACGCGTGGTGCACTGAAGCGAAACGACAGCACGTGCGAAGCACTACTTCCAGGCTTCTCGACGCGTGCACAGCTTTGCTTCAATAAGCGGCCGTTTCAGGCACTACAGCACTTCAAAGAGAGCGACCACATCTTCGAGTTTTCTTGCTCTTTCGGATAAATACCTAATTACAATGCAAATACACATTCTTCGATGTATACACCCAAATAGAATATTTACTCTTGCCCGATCGTTTATCTACCGCACCAGACGTTCACCTGCATGCCCGAATTGTCTTGAACCCCATGCTAACTTAGAACACTGCATGTTTTCCTGCCCTGTTGAAAATCTGTCACCTTCCCGCACCCTTCTCCACCAACATGGCGGGATTGCTTAGCTTTTGATGAGCTGAAAGACCAGTTGACCTTGGGGATCCTTGGCCAGGACATTCTTGGCGCTTAATACTGATTTTCAATAAAGTTGTTTCATCCTAGGAGCTCCTCCTCTCACCGTCAAAACTTCATATAATCAGAATAGGTAAATACACCTGATGTGGTGCGCATTCGTAGGAAAACGTTATTGGGACCAGCCGTCACCTCAAAACAGTTCTTCCGAGCTCCTTCAGAGGGATCACTGTGTTAAGAATCATAGACAGCGTTGTCTAATCAAGCGTTTCTTGTCTTGGTGCTGTGGCACAGGAAACGTAAACCATTATGATTGGCTAACCAATCAAGTGTATGTTCGTTCCGATACTCAAGAAAATTGCTAAAAGGAAGGTGCCGCTAGGTGTAACCATTCCGTTCGTAATGTGTTAACGTGGTGCATTACAAAGTGGTCTAGTTTAGAGATGATTAGTTAGTTGTCCTAGGAAGGGTCATGGAAACTTTTGGAGGGTGCTGAAACCACACTGTCGACCTATGCGAAGTGTCTTCAACCACTTTCAAGTACTCATGAGCTGCTTGCTCAGGGTACCACCAGTTTCCTTAATTTAAAGCTTGTTCCTGTTAGTCGAGTTTGCTGGATGTATAAATCTAGAGCGAATATGGGTGTCTTACCTTTTTCTTCAGCATGTACGAAGGTGGTTAAAAGAGGGGTGGCAAAAACATGGTTTCTAATGCAGTCAATAAGTCTCGTACATACCTAATACAGAAAAGTTTCAGAAATAAAGAAAATCACCGGCAGGAAGACGGTTACCCGAGGCGCCTCGTAATAGTGGTAACAAAGAGCCTGCATAGGCTCTTTGTTGACACACAAGCACAAAGTTGACAGATAAGGGCGAATATTTCAAGAAGCACGTAGTAATGCCGTACATCTACAAGCTTTCCCCCGCCGCCAAAAGAAATAGCACTGTAAACTGATGTTAAAATTGGCATGTCAATATCAGAAAACTATCCGGCGTATTTAAGGTCCCATGCCCAGTAAGCATTAATCGGAATTTCTGTTCTATATGATATAAGAGCGCGTTCGCGACATGCGCTGACAAAAGGTCTAGAAAAAAAAATAAATCATTTTCGCGTAGTGTCCCATTTGCAGCAAAATATAAACTAATCAACTTTATAAAAAGGCTGTCTACCAAAACGGCCCTCTTGACACAGAAGGGAATAATATTAGACGCATTTTACCAAGAAAAGTGCGCATTAGGCCTATCTGCAGATTATTCCAAAGCCTTCGACACCGTTAACCATGAACCCTTGGTATTAATGTTGCAACATTATGGCTTCCGGGGCGTTTTATTGCGAGAGCAAAACTGCAGCAGGTGTCGAGCGTCGCGTAGTCCCGGCGAAGTCTACGCTTTGAACAGCAAAGGAGGAGGAGGAGAATAAGAAGAAGCAGGCCAAGGAGGGGAAGAAGAAGAAGACTGGTAACTTACGCTCTCGCATCATACCCTTAAAGAATGACCTTAAGTGTCCCCAATAATGTAGCCCCTTACACTGATTGGGCGTGATAGGCGAATAATGTAGCAGGCAAAAGATGCTTCCACCGTTGCTATCGCAATTCAACTAGTGTTAAATAGAGTTAAACCAAAACAAATTTTTTGTTTCAGTTGCTAAATATTTATCTTCAATGTCGACGCCAGCAAATTGTTAAGAATAATCATTTGTCTGATGTACGAGCATTCTACGCAGGTGTACCTCTGGAAAGTATTTTGGGGGCTCTGCTGTTATCGTTTTAAATCAATGATTTGGTCATTATCGACAACACAGCAAAATTTATCATATACGTTGATGATACGAGCATACATTTAATAAGGACTGATGCTGAGCTTCTTATTTCAAGTGCGAATCTACTACTAAATAAACGACATCCATGCTGTACCGTTAATTTGCTCGCCTTAAACAGTAAAACAAAAGCGTTTTTTTTTTTTCAGGCCAAAAACCGTAACATATTGCTACGAAGATGACGAAGCGGGCAGTGACGCGGGGCGGAGCGCTCGCGCCAGGCCCGCTAGCCATTAAAGCATATATATTTCATAGTCATGTCATCACGTCGTTCTGTTCCTGTTGTGTCGCCGTGCTCCATCGCTTGTCATGTCACCACGTAACAATATACTCGCAGGCTATACTTCATCTCGGCACTGAAAAGATTCAGATAGCGTCGCAAGTTAAATGTATCGGTGTTGTTTTAGAAAACAATATGTCCTATGATGCTCACATAGATGCAGTTGCCACTAAAATGTTCAGTTTTACAAGGATCCTCTGCAAATTAGGGTAATTTGCTCCTGTTTGCATTAAACGCCTTATTTTCAGTGCCTTGTTTACTTCGCATATTGACGATCTGTCACCTTGAGTGGGGTACAACTACTTTGTCAAATATTACTAAACTTCACATTAAACAAAATAAATGCAATACCTATGGTTGCAAATGTTGCATACGACAGCCACACTGCACCTCTCTTCAAGGAACTGAACATTATCACACTTCCTGACATTTATAAAACAATGCTCTTTAAGCGTGGTGCTAACGAAATTAAACAGAATAAAGACATTTAGGCGGCAAAGCAGACCTCACTCTTAAACGAAAAACACGGAATACCCGCAGTACTGAACTGTGGGAAATACCCCGAGCACGCACTAACTATTGTTACCGGATGCTACGTAATATGTTCCCATCGCTTCTAAACACACTAATTGTTCCATAGCAACAATACTGCTTTTGTAAATGTATCGTAGCCACAATAATTACATTTTTTTGCCTTTTTCTGCATTGCATCATACACAGCACACTTCATTAAAAACTTTGTTTATCTTGTAATTGTCTTCATTTTGTACCAGGTTCTTTCATCTCTGATGCGCTGTGTTTGTATCCTAGTTTGTTCCGAATGCCATGTTTAGTTGCCGTGAACCCCGTCAAACCCAGTTAGAGGCCCTTTGTTCACGGTCCGCAGGATCTGTAATGTTCATGTTGGAATAAATTATATGATATGATAAGATACCACTGTCTTGTGGTAAGCTGTATATAGGAAAGACAGGCCATTGCCTAAATAAGCAATTTATTGAACACTGCAGTAATGTTAAAGATGAGGATTCGGGCAAAAGACCAATTTCACTACAAGTTTCGTTACGCCACCGCTGCCGCGGTGCATGTTTTGTAGTTAGGCCCCTGCTGTTAATGCCAAAGTCATGATGCCACCATCTCGTTTTGTACGTGTTGGTAAGTGTTTCACCGCATTTTATGCTATTTATTCACTGTGTACAATGGCCGATTTTACCTGCTGCCCCCCCCTCCCCCCCCATTTCGTGCAATAACTCCGGAAAGCGACGGTCCCGTAGGCTTCGGCGCCACGTTGATGATACCCAAGCCGGTAAAGCCGCGATACGGCAGAAATTATCTTAAAAAACTTCCACAATGCCTATCAGTAACCTCCGTGCATGCAAGTTACTGCGATCGATACAAAAATTGCGTTTCAAGAATATACGAGACGCACAAACGCGTAGAAGCGCAAGCATGAGCAAAAATGAACGAACACTCGAGCGAGACACATTACCGCTATAGTGTTCCGGCAAATTTATCTGCACCATTCTGAAACAAAAATGTCCCCTGCCTCAACCGGATTCTTGTTTGCGGTGAAATTGGGCACAAAACTTGCGAATTGTTGGCCCTTTTTTGCCTAGTAAAATTTGGTGCACGATGAGCAACCAGAGTGTCTGGTTCCTAAGCCAGAGAACCCAACACGCACTTTCCGGCGAAGGGCAGCTGTGGCGCCATCTGGCTAGTCGCGCGATTTGTAGCAATCGCCTCGGCGGCTTTCTGTCTTGACGCTCTCCTTCAGCTACGCCAGATGGCGGTACTAGTGCCTTTTGCCGTACAACAACGTTAACATGGAACTCCTGTGGAAAATACTCAAATAAGGTATCGGTCATGAGGTAACAGATTTCTCACATGAAATATACCCGGATAACAAGGTGAAAATTACATGGAAGCGGATAAGAAGTACGGACGCTGTCAAGGTATGCAAATGATTAAGACAAGGTTGTCCTCTATCCCCGCTGCTGTTCATTCTTTATATGATAAATATGGTTTTTTCATAGAAAATAAGCATAGGAGGCCACAAGAAATTGATCTAGGTTTCAACTTCTTATTTAGTTTAGGCGGAAAGGTAGTAAAAAAGCGAGTCCATGGATTAATGTATGCCGGCAATATTGTGCTGTTAGCAGATAGCCTACAAGACTTGCAAACTCTAGCTAGGTATTGCGGAGACGAAAAGGACGCTCTAGATTTCAGTTGTAGCGCAGTTAAGTCAGTTCAGTTAATTGTCAACAACTCAACTGATGAGAGTCTTAAAATATAAGGCCATGAAATACCCAGAGTGGCAGAATATAAATGTCTCGGAATATCGGTAAACGAGGGATTGTCATACATTGAAAGGCACGAGCAATCACTTAGGGCAAAAGGGCGAAGTGATGCCGGAATAATAAAGCATAGGGCATTGTGGGGGTACAACACGTATCAGGTGCTGAGGTTATTTGAAAAGTCATTATGCTGCGCGGGCTTACTTTCGGGAATGCGGTTTTGTGCCTAAAAGCAGAGGTGCAGTCGACATTAGAAGTAAATCAAAGAGCTGTTGGACGGTTGGCACTGTGTCATCATCATCATTACCATCACCCTGACTATAGCCGCTGCAGGGCGAAGGGCTCTCCCATATTTGTCCAAATAATCCGGTTCTGTGCTAGCTGCATCCACTTTTCCCCTGCGAACTTCTTAACCTCATCCGCTCACCTAACTTTCTGCCGCCCCCTGCTACGCTTTCCTTCCCTTGGAATCCAGTTTGTTACCCTAAGCGAAGATCGGTTATCCTCTCTTCACACTACATGTCCTGCCCATGTCCATTTCTTTTTCTTAATTTCCACTAGAATGTCAGTAACTTGAGTTATTTCTCTGAACCATTCTGCATTGTGTGTACACGGCAAAACCACAAATGAGGCGGTACAGGGAGATATGGGCTGGGCATCTTTCAAAGTACGGGAAGCTTAGTGTCATTATATGAGGAACGCTTGAGGAAACTGGAAAGTGACAGGTGGCCAGCTAAAGTATTTAAATACCTATACCTAAAAAGCGTTGCCTCAGAACAGAGGAAAAGAAGTAGGAAACTAGCAGGTAAGTATGCTGGTCACAAGGACGAAGAAGTAAAGAGCGTTAAGCAACAGGTGAAAAACACAGAATGTAAAAATTGGATAAATTCTATGAAAAAGAAACAGAGTGTACGACTCTGCTGAAAGTGAAAAAGGCCGATAAGGAAGGAAGCTTTCTTCGTAAATACAAGTCGCAGCGCCCTACGAACTGAAGCTAGATCAGGGTGCGTTAACAAGTAGCTGGAAAAAGGAATTTAACCAGGAAGATGACACAAGTGCAGTATATGATAACTCCATGGAAACAATTGAACACCTTTTACTCGAATGTGATGGTATCTATCCGTATGTCGATGCAGGCGCCGTCACTCATCCTGAGGCCCTGGGGTTTAGAGTTACCAGTGCTTGGGTGAAGGAATCTGAGGTGGAAGCTACCAAAAAGCTTTTTAAAATTAGTGGCTTAAAAGCAGAAAAGGGATGCTATTATTGTAGAAATAAAAATTCACTAAAGGAATGATGGTGTGTTTAGCCGATTTATTACATTATTCAAGATATAGGAAAAAAAACGAGCCTGGTTGCAACTGCTGTCATGCCGTTTCAAAGGGGACGTACGCACCTACATTCCGTCCGTCCGTCCGTCGCC
Organism: Amblyomma maculatum; assembly: GCF_055883805.1. Taxonomy (NCBI): domain Eukaryota; kingdom Metazoa; phylum Arthropoda; class Arachnida; order Ixodida; family Ixodidae; genus Amblyomma; species Amblyomma maculatum. The sequence goes on from NC_139346.1 coordinate 73,258,238, forward strand.
TTCTTCTTCATCGACGGCTGTGCAGCGGCAACTGTAGTCCTAGGTTCCCGTCTGATGCGGTGACTACAGCTAAAATGGCGGTGGAGCACACCCGGAATGCTCGCGCATACGCAGATCGCTTCGCGAAATCGGTGTATTAGGCTCGTTATTGCCGCAATCACAAGTGTACGCCCAAATCTGAAGAACGTTCCTTAATAGAGGAACATAGCAATCAGAAAACGAGAGAGATAATTGAACCCACTGCAACGGAAAAAGGCAGTTGCGAAAGGTGTGTTAGCACTTCTTCTCTTTCATTATGAAGTAAATGCAGTTTTTTTTGATTCAGGGCAGTATGTGACAGTGTGAAACATGCAGGTGGGTCAGTTGGGTGTCTGTCTGCTTTTTGTTGTTATGTATTGGCACATCATGTGTTTGACAAGATACCCTCGTTTGTCTCTTTATAAAGCTGTCAGCGCCCCCCCCCCCAAAAAAAAAAAACAATAAAAAAACACATCATTTTAGTGGAAGTTAGCGCTCGTGTTATGTCCCTTCTGTGTTGTGCGCTATACAACCTTAAGCTGATTACCCATCAGCCCGAATCCTAAAGCTTCCTCGTCCTGGTATTCTAACCTTACAAAATGTTTATTTCCTTTAAAGGATTTACGTCCCAAAACTGCTCAGAATATCAGGGAAGCCGCAGTTGTGAGTTGCGAAAAGTTTGACCAACTGTAGTTCTTTGTTGTTAAAAATAGAACCGCGACTTCAGACTGGATAAAAGGCAAGAAAGGGACAGGACCGTAGTTTTAGGACAGGACTATGAAACAAGACTATGCGGTCGATCGTGGCCCTTGAACGTGACTCATATCGCACATTTGATGAGCTCCTTGCGTTTCGCCTAACCGGAACGCTGTCTCCGCGGCCAGGTTCGTGCCGGTGTCTTCAGATTAGCAGTCGCGCGCCCTAACCCTTGAGCCACCTCTGTGGGTTTTTGAAATAACAACTTTAAGCCTGGCCGCGATCACTGCCTCTTTAGTATCGCCAAAAGTTTGGAAGTATGGTTTATTCTTTTTCCTCTCACGTGAGCAGTCAAGAAAATTATGCCATATAATTATTTCTTATTCGTTTTTCTATTCAAAGTCATGGGACGGTTTCTCTAAGGTTTGTCGTGAATTTAAATGAATAAAGTAACGATTATACTGTTGTTTTCAGGCGCCTTACTCTGCCTCAGAGCTTGTGAGATGTCAGAGCTGCCGTTTGGCGTTTGAAGCCGGAACGCAAACTGCTTGAAAGAAAAACATTATTTACAAATTATTCATCTCCTTCTCGTGCAAGTCTCATTTGCACATTGTGTAGTATACTGTGTTTCAGTTCAGACAGAGCACGAAAAAATAAAACAAGAAACCCGCTTTTGTGCTCATTTAGGCCTGTTTCGCGCCTGAAGCACCCACTTTATCCCTCAAACTTTTTATTCTAATTAGCTTCTTGCCGATCTCTGCTACATATGCCTTCTATAAAATGCAGTAAATCTCTTTTCACTTCCACTACTGGTCTTCTCTACTCATTGTATTTCCGAACCACGTCCATCCCTTCCTCCTAATTTCAAGAATCTGATTAATTCACGTTTATTTCGTGACCAATTAGGCCTTCCTATTGTCTTTTAACACGGATAGCTGTATGCGGCTATAATGTTTCTTCAAATAGCTCGCCCTTGTTTCTTTGGGTTGAAGCCTGTTGGTTAGCCTCTCTGCTTGGCTTCATATATGTGTAGCATTTAATACAGCCATTATAAAGGGTTTTCTGTGACCTCTTTCAAAAAATCATAAATCATAGCTTCAAATAATACAATATTATATATTGAGGAACAAGCATTTAACAAAGGCGGACATATTTTATCGTGTGGGCTGGGGGTTTATTTCTAGAAGAACTGAACTGGAACTGGAAGAAGTGAAGCACGCATAGCAGCAGTCACAGATCAGCGAGAACAGCCTGGCGCGCGCACAGGCGATGGCCACCCTGCTGTAGCACAAGCTCGTCTTCTTCTTTACAATGACCCCGGCTACAAAAGTAGCCAGCCTGATGACTTAAGGGGTGGAGAGGATCACGGGGTCCTAGTAGGGCTTGAGTCGTTGGACGTGCACTGTCTCACGGTTGCGGCGACGGAGACCAGGAGACGGCGTGAGGGGCTGAATAACGCAATTGACAGGTGATGTCCGCTCCAAGACGTGATAGGGGCCATGATATTTCGCCACAAGTTTTCTGGAGAGGCCCAGTGTACACGGAGATGCCAGGCGATAGAGCCAGGCGGGAAAGGTGGGGCAGATGGATCTCCGTTGCAAGCTTGTGGGAGGCATTGGGTAGCCGTCGTGAGGGAGCGTGCAATCTGGCGACAATTTTCGGCGTACGTGGCAGCTTGTGAAACGGTGGTATACTCAGATGTGTCAATGTGGTACGGTAACACAGTATCGAAGAGAACGGAGGGATGGCGACCATACAGAAGGAAGAAAGGAAAAAATCCTGTAGTAGATTGTGTGTCAGTATTGTACGCGAATGTAATACAGTGAAGGACCAGGTGCCAGTTCATGTTGTTCGAGCTCAAGTACATAGCCACCATGCCGCCTAGAGGGCTGTTAAAACGCACAGTGAGGACGTTTATTTGAGCGTGTTGTGCAGTGCTAGTTCAATGAGTTACGTTGCACTCTCAGAACAGGGCTTGAATGAAGTGAGAGAAGAAGACATTTCCTCGATCGCTGAGCAGCTCACGAGGGGCGCGCCGTGTCTAAGGATGAACCGCCTTGAACACGGACCATGATAGAATATCCTCTTAATCGTTCCAAACTACGAATTTACTACTCCGGTCCGGCAGAAAATCACGTTGTTTAGCTTCGTCCCGCGTCCTATTTATTATAACCGCTCACTCGCTCATAGCACTTGAGCCAATCATCGACGTCGTGGTCGTCAGTGCCGCTTAAAATGGTGGGGTCTTGCTGGCGGAGGAAGCCGGGACAGATAATGGCCGAGCCAACTTGTACTGCTTAGTGGTTGACGTCTTCAGGCTTTGCAGCAGGTGATAATGTGCGGCTGCGGAGTTCCAGGGCGAGAGGATGGACCTTAACCGGCACCACAGGAATTTTTTCGATGCGACGCCGTCCCTTGGCAATCCAAGAGGAAACCTAGGTGCCGAAGTTCCTGAGGCAAGAACTGCGAAGTTTTCGAAATTTAAAACGCCTCGAATACCTGCATCTAATTTAATTGAAATTTTCCTAGATGGTGTTTCTTTGATGGCGCTTGTGGACACCGATGCGGCGGTCTCTGTGATGAATGCAGCTCTTTGCCGCACTTTGAGAAAACTGAAGAGTTCCCTTTCTGACGTGTCATTACGAACTGCAAGTATATATCTTATTCAGCTGCGTGTACTGCTCGAGTACTCCCCTACTGAAAAACGAAAAGTTCTACGGGGTAATAACCTCACACAACCTCATCTAATCACATAGACTCTCATACGGTGCACGTCATTATCATAAAATATCTTCCATAGTTTATGTTAACATACAAAAATCTATAAGATCTTATGCAATTATATGCGACTTGTGTGGGATTTCTTACGTGAATTGAGTGAGACTGTGTGAGAAAATGTGAGGTTATTGTCTCATACAAATATTTCAGTAGGGTCATGCAAGAAATTTTGTATACAATTGATTTCATCGTTTTCCCGTCATGTTCACATGTAATCATTTTGGGCTGGGACTTCTATCGCCTCTCGACGAGGTCATTGACCGTACCCGGGCTCAACTAGCTCTCTCTGCGCTACTCAATCTCATGCCAGACGCTGAGCGTTTCGATGCCTATGTTTCTGCCAAAACTCTTGTCGCCGACATTACTGAAGTTCCTGCGGGCTCATCTGACTCGTATCTCTCTCCTGTGGCTCTGTTCGCGATGCAAGTGTCATTTTCATGCCGTCTGATATTTTTCTTCACCGCCACGGTCTGCCCCTGCCATGCGCTGCTCACCATATCCGCCTGCCTCACCTCACTATGGATCTCGAAACCATTTTCAAGCCCCTTCGCTTTGCGCCGCGGTGAATGCGTCGGCATGGTGCAATCATTCAGTCCTATTTTCAACACCGAGAGCGCCGGAGAGTCACCTCCGTTCGATATGAACGCGTTCAGCCCACCTATCGCTGCGCCAGCTATGTTGTCGCCAGATCTCTTTATTTGCTCTATCGACCGCTCACTTCCTGCACCTCAGCTAAAACAGCTTCTTGCGCTCGTTGAAGGGTTCTGTGTCCCCTTCGATTGCCACCAACCTGTTTTGGGATGCATAGCAACTGTCGAACACCCCATTGACACTGGCGGCAATGCTCCTCTGCGTCACAAGTCCATATCGCGTTCCCGCCACCATACGCCAAGTTATTGAAGGACAGGTGGGCACAATGCTTCAAAGGGGAGTTACCCAGCACCTCCGCCAAACGTAACGTGGGGGCTTATTTCTAGAACTGAAGCAGGCATAGCAGCAGTAGAAGAACGGCTGATTGGGCGAGTTGGTGAACCATGATGGACAGTAAAGTATAGTGCGCAAAAAGAGGAGACAAAGAGGAGAAGTGGACAACGACGGCGCAGAAAATATTAAGCATCTGCGCCGTCGTTGTCCACTTCTCCTCTTTGTCTCGTCTTTTTGCGCACTATACTTTACTGTCCATCATAGCAGCAGTGACAGATCAACGACCACAGCCAGGCGCGCGCACAGGCTAAGGCCACGCGGCTCGAGGACAAGTTTGTCTTCTTCTTTACAATTGTTAAACTGTTATATGACCTCAGGTAATAAACAAATACTGTATAATTTACTTTATTCACGAAAGTCGGCGGTTATTACCAATGGGCAGTTCGAAGCAGTGGACAACAAAATGCGAAAGCACTTAGACTGCAGCGGTGGCATGGAGGTAGAACATCCGCCTCGCAAGCAAGAGGACCGTTTTCAAATTCCGGTGCCGCACAATTCTCCACCATAAATAGAATCCGGGTGTCCATAGAATTGCATAAAAGGGTTGGGGTTGCTAAACAGCACTCAGCGTGCTTGGAAAACGTTTTCAGAGATAAGGGTAGATGGAAAATACCCCAGTAATCTGCGATTTTCTGATGACATTGCCTTGCTAAGCAACTCAGGAGATGAACTGCAAGTAATGATTGATGACCTAGAAAGGAAAAGTAGAAAGATAGGCTTGAAAAGCAATATGCAGAAGACTAAGGCAATGTTCAGCAGTCTCAGGAAGGAATAGTTTACATTTGGTAGCGAAGTGCTGGAAGTAGTAGGCGAATATGTCTACATTCGATTCGGAACATGAAAGGGGAATAAGAAGGAGAATAATACCCCAGTCAAGTGTGTAAGTTAAGTACACTTACACCGAGTGCACTTCGTAGCTCGAAGGAGACTTTACGCTAAGCAGTGCTAAACGGGAAAGCGGAGTGCACTCGCATAAGCACTCATTGGTACGAGACTGACAACTGAAAAGCATGTTTTAAAATCAAATTGGAACCACCAAGCGCGAAGTTCAGAGAACTGCTTTTTTAAGGTAGTAAAACACTCAAAAATGCTTTGAATTTGACACTGGGCAATTATTCCGAGACCCCCTATCAACAAACACTATGAACAATAACAACCTCCCCCTAACTGAAAATTGCGTAGCCGCCGTAGCGCACCACGCTTAATTTGGAAGTTGCGTATACGGTTACATCTTGTTTCTGTTATGTGATAATTTGCCTATCGTCATTATAAAACAATTGTTCAAATGAAGTTATGCACAAAAAACGTAAAATAAATTTGTATACATATCTTATCCCATAACACATCTGTGACGAAAACATTTCTGACGGCGAGGCTAAGCACTCGGCCCTCAAGGTCCGTTTTGCGAACGCAATCCGACCTGTGTGCACACTTTGACAAGTGCACTTATATTACGAGCAGCGGTAGAGGGCACTTTTCCACTGCAACACTCGCCGTAAGTATACTTTATTTTGCGCGCTTGACAGGAGTATAAGATTGTAATTGAGCGCGTTTGGCAAGCATCCGCAGGTTATAACTAGCAGCTTACGGTATCGCTGAAGAGGAAAGTATTCAACATTTTCATCTTACCTGTACGCACCTATGGGGCTGAAACGTGTAGGCTAACTAATAGGATTCTATTTAAGTTGAGGGCCACGAAGAGGGCTATGGAACGAAAAATTGTCGGGGTAACATTAAAAGTTAGGAAACCTGCAGTGAGTCCGACAAATAACTCAAATACTCCCATTCTAGTGTAAATCAAGAAGACATTGGAATCGGCAGGACATGTAGTGCGAAGAGAGGATAACAGATCGTCACTTAGGGTAACAAACTGGATTTCGAGGGTAGGAAGGCGTAGCAGGGGGCGGCAGAAAGTTAGGCGTGCGATGTGGATTTAATAGTTCGTTTGAACGTCTAGCGCTGCCAGTAATTCGGGCAGAGCAGGGTCGAATTGCCAGCCGCAGGGCACAGCTTCAGCACGAGAGATGGGCGCCGGAACCAAGCGATGGTGATGGCGATGCCGCAGCATTTTCCGTTCTTTGTCTTCTTTACATTTCCCCCACGTGAAGAAGTCGCCATCCTGGCGACTCAGGGAGAAGAGACGACCAGAGGGTTGTAATATGGCTTGAGGCGGCTAACGTGGACAATCTCGCGGCCGCGACGGCGGTGGTCGGAAGAAGGGGTGACTGGCTCGATGACGTAGTTCACAGGGGATGTGCGTTCCAAGACGCGATAAGGTCCGTGGTATTTGGTGTCTAGTTTGTTGGTGGCAGGAACGCATAGCCAAACGAAGCTGTCGGCCTGGAACGTGGGAGCAGGAGTATCGGTATCATGCTGATCTTTGCGATAGCCTTGAGTGTTGGAGGTAAACGTGCGAGCTAGCTGACGGCATTCCTCGGCCTTCTGTACAATGTCTGACAAAGCACTGTACTCAGAGGCATCTGGATGGTATGGCAAAATTGTGTCCAGAGTACATGATGGTTCACGGCCGTATAAGAGGAAGAAGGGCGAAAAACCAGTTGTTGCTTGGGTGGCAGTGTTGTACGCGAACGTTACGAATGGCAGTACTTGGTCCCAGTTCGAGCTTCCAGATTCAGATGTAACATACATTGCGAGCATGTCCCCAAGCGTACGGTTGAAGCGCTCCGTGAGGCCATTTGTTTGCGGGTGGTACGCAGTTGTAGCTCGATGTATCGATTTACAAGACGACAGGAGCTCTTGGACTACTTCGGAAAGAAAGACACGACCTCTATCACTCAGTAGCTCGCGGGGGGCGCCGTGTCGAAGAATGAAGTGGTGCAGAAGAAAATGGGCTACCTCTCGAGCTGTCGCCGCGGGAAGTGCAGCAGTCTCGGCGTAACGGGTCAGGTGGTCGACGGCGACGATGACCCATCGATTACCAGCGGCACTGCATGGTAGCGGACCATAGAGGTCGATTCCCACGCGATCAAACGGGCGAGCTGGACACGGTAAAGGCTGAAGAGGGCCAGCAGGGTGGCGAGAAATCTTGCGTTGTTGACAGGCGGTACAAGAGCGAATGTAGCGACGTACGAAATTGTACATTCCCCGCCAGTAGTACCTTTGACGAATTCGATCATATGTTTTGAGGACGCCGGCATGAGCGCTTTGCGGGTCACTATGATGGTGGGCACAAACCTCGGAGCGGAGGTGGCGCGGAATGACAAGAAGCCACGTTCTGCCGTCTGAGTTGTAGTTCCTTCGGTAGAGAAGGCCTTCCCGAATGGCGAAATGGGAGGCCTGTCGGCGGAGTGCCCGAGGATGCGTAGCCGCGGAAGTAGTGCCAAGGATATCTAGCAGGTTAGAAACCCAAGGATCTTGTCGTTGCTCGAAAGGCATATCCTCAATGGTGAGTGCTGACAAGAGTGTTTGAGGAGGGGACGATGAGTTAGGCGAGCACACCGGTGACCGAGAAAGAGCGTCGGCGTCAGAGTGCTTGCGGCCAGAGCGGTACACTACACGGATGTCGTATTCCTGAAGCCTGAGAGCCCAGCGCCCGAGACGGCCAGACGGATCCTTGAGAGACGCGAGCCAGCAGAGAGCGTGATGATCTGTAACTACCTCGAAGGAGTGGCCGTATAAGTAAGGGCGGAACTTCGTTACAGCCCACACGATTGCTAAGCACTCCTTTTCGGTAACGGAGTAGTTGGACTCGGCTTTGGTGAGAGCACGGCTGGCGTAGGCGACAACGTATTCGGAGAAGCCAGGCTTGCGCTGGGCGAGGACGGCGCCGAGGCCGACACCACTGGCATCGGTGTGAAGTTCTGTAGGTGCAGTAGGGTCGTAATGGCGAAGGATTGGCGGTGACGTTAGAACATTGCGCAGTGTCGCGAATGCATCATCGCAGGCTGGCGACCAAGAGGAGAGGTTAGGGGTGCCTTTCAAGAGCTGTGTAAGGGGGGCTATGATGGTTGCGAAATTCCGAACAAAACGACGAAAGTACGAGCAGAGGCCCACGAAGCTTCGCAGTTGTTTCAAAGTGGTCGGTTTCGGAAAGTCAGCGACGGCGCGCAGCTTCTCAGGATCAGGCAGAACTCCATCTTTACACACAACATGTCCGAGTATTGTGAGCTGGCGGGCACCAAAGCGGCACTTTTTGAGGTTCAGTTGAAGACCGGCGCGGGTTAGGCAGGTGAAGACCTGGCGAAGTCGAGTCAGGTGGGTCGGGAAGTCGGTTGAAAAGACGACGATATCATCAAGGTAGCATAAACAGATGTTCCATTTCAGGCCGCGCAGTACAGTGTCCATCATTCTTTCAAATGTGGCTGGGGCGTTACAGAGTCCGAATGGCATAACATTAAATTCGTATAGTCCGTCTGGAGTAATAAAGGCGGTCTTAGGACGATCCGCCTCTGCCATGGGCACCTGCCAATACCCGGAGCGTAAATCGAGTGAGGAAAAGAATTCTGCGCCTTGCAAGCAGTCTAGGGCATCGTCGATTCGTGGGAGGGGGTACACATCACGACGAGTGATTTTGTTGAGACGGCGATAATCAACACAAAATCGTATGGAGCCATCCTTCTTTTTAACTAGGACCACAGGAGACGACCATGGGCTACAGGATTCTCTAATTATTCCGCGTTGGAGCATGTCATCGACTTGTTGGGCAATAACACGGCGCTCAGTCGGCGACACACGATACGGCCGCTGATGGAGAGGTGGATGAGCGCCAGTGTCGATGAGGTGGGAAATGGTCGTCGTGCGGCCCAAGGAAGATTGCGGGATGTCGAAGGAGGAGCGGAATTGGTGTAGAAGGTCAAGAAGTTGCTCGCGGTGGCGCGGCTCTAGAGCGCTGTCCACAGAATGGTCAAAAAGGTCCCGCTGTAGCGGATCGGAAGCCACACGAGTTGGGGTCAAGGCGTCAACTTGGCAAACAGGGAATGACACATCATCAAAGGCGAACAGAAGGTCCACGGGCTCGATGCGGCCAAGGCACTCCCCTTCGATCAACATAGCGGGAGACGCAAGAGGATTGGCTACCAGAAGTGTGCTAGCGCCGTTGTTCATGTCAAGGACGGCAAACGGCAGCGGTAAGTGGCGGCGGCGGCAGACAACGTTAGAGGGCACAAAGAGGACTGTCGCGGCGGTGGTAAAAGAGGCAGTGAGGGGAACCAGAACAGCGCTTCCGGGTGGGATGGTTGTATCATGAGCTACGAGGAGTTTGGTCGCAAAACGAGGACACGGCTCGTGGAACAGGGCATCAGACGGTGCATCACTCGATTCAATGAGCTCTACTTGAGGACTGGCGCAGTCAATGATAGCATGATGCTGGGACAGGAAATCCCAGCCGAGAATGACGTCATGAGAACATGTGGGGAGAACGACGAATTCGATGATGTACAAGGCTGCAGCAATGACGACGCGAGCAGTGCAGATAGCTGTCGGCTGTATACTGTGAGCGGATGCGGTACGAAGCGATAGTCCCTCGAGAGGCGTAGTCACTTTTCGGAGGGAGCGGCAGAGTTTTTGGCTGATAACTGATACAGCGGCACCGGTGTCGACGAGCGCAAGAGTATGAACACCTTCAACGATGACAGCAGTAACATTCGCGGGATTAAGACGAGGACTTTGAAATTCTGTCGAATACGCAGTTCGTGCCTCGCGAACTGCGGCGGTATATATATATATATATATATATTGCGATGTGGATTTAATAGTTCGTTTGAACGTCTAGCGCTGCCAGTAATTCGGGCAGAGCAGGGTCGAATTGCCAGCCGCAGGGCACAGCTTCAGCACGAGAGATGGGCGCCGGAGCCAAGCGATGGTGATGGCGATGCCGCAGCATTTTCCGTTCTTTGTCTTCTTTACAGGCGGACGGATGAGGTTCCGTTCCCAGGGGTCATGTGGATGCAGCTTGCACAGGAACGGGTTTTTTGGAGGAATATGGGAGAGGCAGTCATCCTGCAGTGGGCATAGTCGGGCGGATGATGATGATGTTGAGGAATTTTTTAAACGAAGCACAGGTAATCTTCTTAAATCCCTGAGGCGCAAAAAAGTGCGTTAATGTTGCGCTCAAATATGAAACAGCGCATTCGACGCGGTAGAATCTGGATAGGAATGAAATTCCCGTGAAATTGCAGTGTCATTGGAGCAACATTCGAAATTCCAATTCTACTGCGTGCTGTAATGCACTTTTATTTTCATCATCACTGCAAATACTAACTGACAGTGGCTGTCTGCTCCAGTTCACCACGCGGGAAGCAAAATGTTGTGCTGGCTGTTCTGCACTCAGGTGGAAACTTACCACGCGTGATCACCGCGCTTCGCGAAATGCAGTCACGGTCAGCCGGGCAAAATCGAAAGCAAAGCAGCATCCACAAAAATTAGAGGTGTATTCCCTACTACATATAGATTATTCCGCTTCAAAAGGGCGCACATGATGATTGTGTCGTGTTGCCATAAAATGTAAAGTTTTTCATGAAATGTCATTTTAATAATGTATGGCCTGTGCGGTCGCGCAGGACACAAAGTAACGCGCTGAAGTTCATGCTGCTTGCATCGACGTATCTTGAAAAGATGTAATCTGTGCAAGATGCCCCCCCGGTAGTGGTACAAATATTGGCTCAAAGACTGCACCTGACGCTTTCTTAAACGATCACACGGTTTTCTTCTGTGATCAGTTTTCTTTGCCTGTCGCTTCCGAAGGCGATCGCGTTCTCAGCGATCGGAAGCACTACTCGTGGGAGGTTCCGACGATGACGACGCAACTATATGAGTTTACAGCGTATTAGGAACATAATTGGCAGTTGACGAGTAAGATATCGAAATCAAAAAGGCGTCGTGTTAGCTGGGTACAGAATATTAAGCATCGAGTGCACACGCGCACAATGGTCCCGAGATACGAAATTTTAGTCCACCTGGCGGACAACTAGCGTCATCTGGCGCCACCACCGCGATTCTTTTTGAATGTCTTTGTATTGCGCGGCAACGGCAATCCTTGTCGCCGGAGCGCCGGCGAACGCGATTAAAACTAACGATGAATGGGAGACCACGCTAAGAAGCTCCGACGAAAAAACTCAGCGATTCGCCGTCCGCCTGGCGGCCGAGGCTGAACACCTCTTCTCCTAGACGGGGCCGGGTGTCCTCCTGCCGCGGTGCGACAGACTGCCTCCCCGGACGCCTGCGTGCGGACCCGGAGGTGGCTGCAGAGCTATATTCGGCGGAAATAAGTGTTCTTCCTCCTCCTCCTCTCCCACAATCTTGTGCCTTCGCCAGTCTTCGCCTTGTCTTGGCAATGCGCAATGACACCTACAATGAATTCTGGCCAATCCACCACTGTGGATATGTGCCTTATGCACCGAAGGAGAAGAAGAAGAAGAAAGAATGCAACGTTCGATCAGGGGGTGCGGCTCCTCTGATGCATCTGTTTTCTTTATTGCTGTACTGACTGCTACAACAGCTACTCTGATCTTGCTAATCGCTATGACGCCACGAAGAAAACATCCAGAGCCAAGCTCACCGAGCCCTTCATGCGCTACCGAGGCGATTTTAGAACTGATCGTCAACGTCAACGTGACCGTCGATCCATGCGCCGACATCGACCGCTTCCTGTGTTCTAAAGGCTGGTTCAGAGACACCGATGAAATCGTGCAGGCGAAGTTCATGCAAACCGTCGTGTACCCGACACTGCAGCGCATCTACGACGACAAAGCCAGCAGAGCTGCACACATGCTACACAAGTCATGTATGTGGAACCTGCTCGACCCTTTTACCACGGAGGAGACAATATGGGGCCAGATGGTCGACACGCTGCGCTCCTTCACATCTTCGGGCCAGCTCGACGCTTTGGAGCTAGTTGGAATCCTTGACATCAGGTACGCCGTTGGAATACTTTTTCATGTTTCGCTGACCTCCACTGCTGATGGAAACCGAGCAGTCCACATCACGCCCGAGCAGCCGATGCGGCCCGTGTTCCCAGGAGCACTTCACATCCGCAGGATTCTGTACCGCCACTTTATGCACTTTATTACGCTCTCATTCAGCGCAACAACAAAAGCAAATGATATCGAGAAGTTATACAAAAACTTATCGGATAACTTTTGGACAAGAAGGGTGCGTACACTTTCTGGGCCGATTTCTATCCTGCGCGAATATTTACCTGCAAGCTCCTACGAAGTTTGGAAGACCTCGCTTCGGTCGGCGTGTGCCTGCGAGGAGACTGTTCCTTTTCACACTACCGTTTTCTCGGCAGAGGTATTCGCTGCGCAACTTCAAGTTTTCGCCGATCGTGATAGGAAGAACGAAGTGATTTCGTATGTCGTTCTAGTTGCCAGCGCTAAGCTCCTGCCCCAATTTCTAACGGTAGCGTCTCAGCGGAACATGGCGACTCGTGTTGCTGCTTGCACAAGCTGGCTGCGGCGTTTATATCATATCTGGAACGCTGTGGCAGTCGCGAGAATTGGGAGCCCCATGAAGGATGCCGTGTTGTCTTCTTTGGTGAACGCCATTGTTGAAGCCACAAAGGACGAAGTTACCGCTTTATTCGGAACCAGGAAAGAAAGCTCCAACCTGCTTGCGTTCTTATCTGCGTTGAAGTTCGTTAACCCCAGTACGTTGGCCTCACTACATACTGCCCATTTGCCAGCCTTCACGAATGAGGACGTCGTGCGAAATGTCTTTGCTGTGCGAGGATTTGAAACTCAAGTGAAATCTCTGGATTCCGCCTTGAACCTAAGTGACACCTTTGTTTCTAACAAGGGAGGGCTCGGCTCAGTATTGGCCGTTCTCAACGAGCACATACTTTTGTATTCCGTGGTCTACACGGTGTTGAACCTCGACTGCGGACACAATGCCTGGTTTCTCAACGCACCGCTGATTGCCGTTCGTCTCGCTGACGAGATCATATGGAGGATGCAAACCGATATTCTACCGAATAGCGGGAACGACTCCGGTGGCTTGCATACGTTCGGCTGCTATTCCCAGAGTGGTTACTCTCCGGACACTCTCACCTTTCCACTACTAGCGTTTCGCATTGTGGCCCGCGCGTTTCCGTTTGACGAATGGCAAAAGCAGTCGGCGCAGCATGGCGCGTGGACGATTAACCATAGCCAGCTCTTTTTTATGCTCTTCTACCTGAGCGAAGGGTGCGCGTCCTCTAGATATGAACGAAATGGTGAAACGGGCACGCCGGAATTTCTACTACGCCTGCCAGAATTCAGGCGTGCTTTCGGCTGTCTTTCGTCACTACCTGAATCAAGCGACACCCCCTGTCACTGACTGAGTTCATTCTTCGTGGCATTGCAAAAATGTTGTATTAACAAGTGGCGTGCAGAATTTTCTGAGAGCACAGCGTGAATTATCGCCGTGTTATGGTTTCGCAGTGTTGTATAACTTCTAGAATAATCTAGATTATAAAGTAAGGTGCATAATTTATTTCGCGACCATAAAAACTCCAGTAATTACAAACAATGCTTTTTGAGTTGTTTATTGGTGTATTATTTAGAATAGCTTCAACGCTTAATGCTTGTCCTTGCTTGATTGTAGAAATGTGTAATTTTTTTTCCTGCTTGTGCTGATGCATAATCCTTGTGTAGCATCAAGGATTTGTACAGCGTGTGCATTTCATTACTGATTCCGATTTTCATTTTCCAGCAAATTATACGTCAAATCACTTTCTCGTTATAATGAAATTTTAATTGGTAACGTAAACATCGTCCGGAAAGAACTCCGTGGTCTAGAGAAGTGGCTAGAAGATGCTTTGGAAAGATGGGTGTGCAGCTAATGATTGTCCTTTTAAAGTTCAGCAACAGTAATTAGTGGACATACGATGGCCTACATTGTAATCGATTTCTTGAAGCTGTAGCGGAATCATGGGAGCAAAGATGCCTTGGAATAAACATCACTAGAAAAACGAAGAGCTAACACCTCAACGATGCACCCATTGGAGAAAAAGGTATCACTCATGATCCCTTATGGAAGGTGGTTTGGTGTAGTTGCTCGATATACTTCACTCACTTTCCTCATATTGCAACCGCCACCCTGGGCTACTGTTAGATGTCAGGAGCCGATGCCGCTTAGACCATCTTCTGACGAGACGGCATCAACAAGAAATGATTGCACATACTAATTTAGGCTTGGTTACGAATAAGCATAAAAAAAAGCTGCTGGCTTCCGCGACTATCTTCGCGTATATAGCGCCTGCCAGAGAGAAGCCATCACATCCCCTCCGGCCAAGGAGCACAACACATGGTGGACTGTCTGGATGGTCTCGCTCGGCCACTGGCCGAGCACAGTAGTTGGCGGCGGGACAAGGGTCCAAAGAGGCTGCCTCAGGTCTGTTCTGCTGCTCCTTTTTATGTCATCATAGTAGAGCAGGAGCTCTTGCCAAAGAGCGTTGGATTCATTCACATCACACTCTCTGTGTTTCCGGCTTAGTTAAAAACTGTCCCTTTTAAAGAGCTTTAAATACGTAGGGCAAGTGGGCTCTTCAACAGAACTGCAAATGGCTCAGCGATAGCGCAGACGAAGGTGCGTCGACGAATATCTGCCGACATACTGATTTCGAGCGTATGTAATGGGCTACTGATAGCGCGAAACACCTTAGCATAAAATTAGGTAATGGTTCCTTCCTGAAGAACCGTTTATGCCGCCAGATGAAGAAAATAAGTATTTTACAATAAAGTAAATGACTTCGAAACAACAAGGCAGGCACTACTTCCGAAACGAGAACTTCAGCCCGGAAGAAGGAATTAGGAGAAGGCCCCTTCTTCGCCATAAGAGTAGACAAGATAGCGTCATTGATATCGGCTTTTCTTTCATTATTTACATTCTGTTTTGTTTATAGGAAATGAAAGGCTCAGAATCTGCGACACTTCTCCGTGGGCACTTGAACCATGCCTGAAGGGAAGTGAGAGAGAGATGTGATGTAAAAGAGACCGAAGATGCCATATCGGAGGGCTCCGGAATAATTTCGACCAACCAGGTATCTTTCACGTGTGCTGACATCATACATCGCAAGGACGTCTTTGCGCTTCGCCTCCATCGAAACACGGCCGCTGCTGTTGGTTTCGAAAATAATACCTACTCTAATTGAGTCTTTCACCCCCACCTGTGTACTCTAATTTAGTCAATGTTACTAGACCAGGTTAGTTTTTAAACTGCAGTATGATGCGCGGGACTGCGCACCGCGCTTGCTAATCGGTGGCGCTGCAGTCGCAGCAGGCTCTAGATGCAGGAAGCTCCCTAAGGCTTTCAAGGCAGTCAACGTAGTCACGTAATCTTCGAGACCGCGGCGATCTGTCAAGTCGTGGAGTTGCGTGTGTTCGGTGCAAGTGTGATGATTTTGAATTTTGTGCGGCATAATATACGCACAGTGTAACTATGCCGACATTCTGCGTGTCCGGCTGCACTAGCGGTTATCAGAAAGATAAAATCGGCTCAGACCGGCATTTATTTTTCTCTCCGAGCGATGAAGGACTTCTCGCCGCATAAGAGCTGTTCCACGTGCAGACAAGAACGTTTCAGCGAAGTCATGAGTGTGCGACCTTCATTTCCACCATCTAGATATCCAGAAAACCTACGTTCACATAATTGAAGGCAAAACAGTAGAAATTCCTCGTGGTAAGTGGAGCCTTACCATGAATGCCGTCTCGATGGGTTTTCTCAACCTGCCGTCGTACCTATCAAAGCCACCAGAAAAAAGGTGCAGGGAAAGGCGATAAAAGCTATGGTGGCGCATAAAACTCATGTAGAACATCGAGGCGACATCGAAAAATCTCAAGATGGGCTTTGCTTTTCGGGGTCTCACGACTTTGATTTACCAGCTATTGACGACCTGAAATGTGTTCAGTTGCTTCCGCACTGACGAGCGATAACGAATTCACGACAGTAACGTTGAGCTTATTGTATTTTTCTCTTCAAAACTTGCAGATAACGCACTGCAAATTGAAAAATGTGTTGTTGTAAGCAGTGACATGTTTTCTGCAGCAAGCGTCTACGGTGGTGCAGCGACAGCTTTCTCGAGTGTGACCGTCCTCCCGCAGGATGACCTGGCAGCTTTTCTGAAAAAAGTTGACAAGCTTCATATTTGTGAGGGATGTCATTGCAGTTCACCTAAGTGGAAGGTGCCGTCACCACAGCCTGTGTGTGCGTCCTGCCGGGTTCGCAACAAAGGTGCCTGAGAGAATGCACGCGAAAACGAAGCGGAATTGCTCGAAGACATAACAAAGTGATGTACTTACTGAAAAAGCTCATGATAGCTGCAGAAAAAAAAAGTTTCCTTCATGCAAAACATCAAGCAAATAAAATAATCAGCTCACAGCGGAAAATAACAAATCGATTAGCAAGGCATTGAGTTCACCTCCTCCTCTTCAGCCGCTGGCATTCCAAACATCACTTAAGCAGCTGCAAGCAAAGGGTCCTAGAGGGGTGAGATACTCCAGAACAGGGCCAATGAACTGCTTGCTCCTCTGGATAGCAAGCCCAAAAGCCAACAGCATGATCCGGAATATGAAACTGCTCCCCTTACCAACTTGCAGTCGACTAAGTCAGATTACCTTAAGAGTGCGAACCGACTATGGATAAAACGAGGTTGCCTTGAAGGAAATCCAAACGTTCTTCAAAGACGAATCGATTGTTGAGAGGCTTGGTTGGCACACTTACACTAGATGAAGTCAAGCTGAGACAGTCCGTTGATTTCAATGAGTCAACATATAAATTTGATGGTTTCATCGACTTTGGAACTATGACAGCACAAGTCAGTGCTGTGGCAGCAGATCACGCTCTGGTGATCATGTTCGGTCTACTCTTTCATAAGTGGGTGCAACCAGATGCAAGTTTTGCGACTAGAGGGACTGCTCCTGGCTTTGTTCTGGGGAATTTGGAATCAGTACTGCAGCTTGAGCAGCACGGTGCATCAATTATTGCACTAGTCAGTGACGGAGTTGGCAATAACAGATCAATGTGGACACAAATAGTAGCATAAGAAATTGATAAAATGGAAAACAAGTTTCCTCACCCTTCACTCGAAGATTGACGTGTTCTGCATTTCCTGTGCGATGCGCCTCACATTGTGAAGTGTGTACGAAATAACATGTTGACTCACCCGTTTGCAAAGATATGATATATTTATTTCCTCCTTAGCTTATTACATTACCGCATACTTTTAGTATTGCGGCCCTGGACAGTTTCAATACTTTATTTTTCACTGGCTGGCTCAGATCTGATAAACTTTGGTCATTATCGGCTACTTCACAACACTGAAAAGCACAAGCAGGTAAATATTGTACCAAAACTAACTGCCACTCATGTATACCCGGCGAAGCTGAAGAAAATGAATGTCCGACTAGCAACTCAGGTATGGTACCTGCACATATTTATGCTTGTCACGTAGTCTCTTACCATATACAAGAGCCATTTTACACTGCTCATCCTGCATCTGAAGACACCCTAAATTTATGTTGTAATTTCAGTTGTTTAGCAGGAGAGCGTGGCCATTGGCATGAATTTTCATCGAAAATAACGCCACCCAGAGCTCCATGATACAATGGGCACAGAGAGATTTACTCTCCGCATGAACGTCTTGTTTGACGCGCTCAACATTAGTAGGTGCCCTACTGAAGGCATCCGGAAAGGTTCTCCTAAAATTGATGTGAGGCAAGCTTGAATTTCTCGCTCACATCTTGTAAAAGGGAATGATTAAAACAAACATACTTTGCTCTATTGCAGGTAGTTAAAGACTTCCTTGAAATGCTTGATGCCACTGAGAGGAGCAGCATCGCGCAAAACGCTAGAATGTTTGCTTCCCAAATGACTATGCAGTCCCTTAGAGTGACACTGCTGTCAGCATTGGATATAATTGCTCTTTTCCATGATTAGAACGTTCAATATGTGCTCACTGCGAAACTAAATCAGGACACCTTAGAGGTACTTGTAGAAATGCCTCTTTCATTTGTTGTATATATCTTCTGTACAACCACCAAGAACTAAGTGCCACTGATATCATGAAAAGCACAATGATTTAGAAATTGTCGCATCCAAATTAATGTGGTGTTTTCGAGCTAATATGTTTGCATGTACTTTCCGTCTTGTCAGTACGGTTCTAACTTTTGGTCATTGCTTTATAAGCTGCACAATCGCGTATACTTTTAATCTGCGTGTCTAAAAATATTTTGGGTTTCTATTTCTAGCGCTTCTTTGGAGTTGTGGGATGTTTCGGAGGTCACGAAGATCACCCCACAGTTACTCACTTTGGACAGATGTTTTTACTTTTTAGCCTCTACACACCTCTCAAGGTGGCACTAAAAGGCAACTGCACAGGTGAAGCGGACCTAGTCCTTCTTGTTTCTGTTGATGAAAACTTAAACAACATGAAGCTGGACTTACTTTCCAGGAAACAAGCCCGTGAGGAAGAGCTGAGGAAGATTATTAGCCAGATTGACTTGCAAAAACCAAGAACTGACGATAGGCTCAAGCACAGTTACAGCCGCTCCACTGCGAAAGAGAGTGCCCTGTATTATCTTGCAGTACGCTGTCAATAAAAACCACAAGTTCACTACTTGTAGTAATTGCCTGATGACCTGTGTGTCAACGCAGCATGTGCCGCCAGCAGTTGTACTGACCGAAATGAGGTCGTTCAAGCATGGTGCTCTGCAGCATCGATCGTGTGCTTTGTCCAGCAAGATAAATGCAATCGAATGTGTCATTGAAGAAAAGACGAAGATAAATGAGGTTTTCGGAGATCTTGTTTTATCTATTTTAGAGAAACTTTCAAACTTGGCTCTGGTTAAAGTAGGATGCAGCCTTCATTACAAAGAGCTGAGTGCTTGCGTGAGCAAATTCTATTTGACTGCTCGTATGTATTTTTTTTTCCAAGTTTATTCACCAGCATCACAGCTTCAGTGTACAAATAAAGGCAGCCAGGAAGGGAGCCAAGCTTCTGTAGTGTTTCTTGGAAACTGCCGCAAAGTTGTACGCACACTACAAAGCCATGCACTATGACTTTTATTATGACCTTGCATAATAAAAGGTTTGTGTATATAATATCTGATCCGTATGTTACATGTTATGCACGATTTCTGGGAAAGAACGTGCCAAGTGTAAATGCTGTGCTTGGCTGAATTAAAGAACGCAAGGGGAGCGTTTGGCTTGAACTCTTGAAATATTGTGCAAAATTATGTTTGATAAATTATATTTATTTGGCGAGCGCCGGCTATGTCCCCGTATCCTAGCACGCTTGAATATGCAGAAAAAGGATGACCAAACCGGAGGTAAGAAGCAAGGTGACTGAAGTTCTCTCATTCTCTCTAAGTTCGCTACAATCGTTTACTATAGGACGCTGCAAACAATTCGAACGATAGTAAAGATGCTCTAAGAATTGCCTACGGCGGTAGCCCAGTAGTATCGTCACACTACTAATTCTGAGATCGCGGTTGTATTTGTCGGCCGCATTTTCGAGAGGCGGAGGGCACGCGTATGTTGCGCTTAAGTGGAAAATCGGGCCAATACGCCTTGTACCGTCGCACTACTAATTGTGAGATCGCAGTTTTAATTCTCGGTCGCAATTCACGGAGGCAGCGGGCACGCGTGTGCTGCGCTTAAGAGGGAACTTTGGCCAAAACGCCTAGATATCCGCAGCTGTGCAGCGAAACCATACTTTGCCATTGAGACGACCTGAAGTTCTTGGAGCCTGGTACGATCCCAGTACCATCTGACGACGGAGCAGGAAAGTGTGTCATTTGCTATGCATGGATCGAATGGGGAGTGTAAGAACTAATATAGTCTACTAACATTGGGTTTAGTAGCCGAGTGTTTTAGCCAATTGAGCCACGGCTGTGGGTTACATTTATTGTTTAGGTTGGCATCGAAGTAAAAGAGGCGCAGCGTCTGTTTCACTTTTGAACTCTGACCGACTGTGTGCAGCACTGAATACGTCCCATGACAACTACTATAATGAAAGAAAACGAATTTATCGGCATCCGCACACAGAGCCTAGCGAAGAAGCGGCTACGATGCTGAGAAGGATCCAGACTCCATACATTATAAGCACTCGGTCAGTGGTTTCACTATTTTCGCATAGTAGACCATGAACCACCCAAGCCACAAGAATGCCTTTCTTTTGCAATCACGCTTTTACCGGCGAATTACCGCTGTAAGTCAGAAAAGGATGTTTTTGTCTGCGCATGCAATGTCAATTTATTTAATTTGTTTTAGAGCATCTTGACCTGGACGCGCCCTATTCTTGAAAATGATAGAGGGAACAGTGATTCATATTATCACTTTTTGTCATGCCACGTGACTGTGATAATCGGATGAAAATTGTGTTTGAAGTAACCGACAAACTTATAGGAGTATTACCTTGAACACAATAGGATGTATACCAACATATTCAGGCAAAGGTCCGTCCGCTCTGAACTGAATAATAACACGTAAAAAGGAGTCCTAGCAGCCGTAAAGAGGAAAGGAGAGGTTAACAAGATGCCTTGAAGTTGCATGAAACAAGCGACTACCAGTGCGTACGATTCTAAACTGGATGAACATATGCACCGTTTCTACATTTAGACTGGAACAGTTAACACTTGCCCCTACCCCCACCCTTTCCCCTCCTTACCATAGCTTGTATATGGGGTAGACTGAACCTCTCCTGCCACATCTTAGCACCCTGCTTGCGTGAGCAGGTAGTCATTGCTTTATAAATATCCGTGCAACTGACAACAGAATACATGGACAAATAATGGAATGTGTTCGCCAGGTGCGCTGGAGTAGTTAAAACCAAAACTAGCCAGTTTCCTATTTCTGTCAGCGTCAGCCGGTGCCAATAGTCCGCAGCTTCGTTTAAAAGAATTTCCCGCTGACAAAGTACTTTTTGTCGAAAAAATATAGATATTTTTTCAGACCTGAGTCACATTAATGCAATGATTTTTAGTTTTGGTTCTAACATATTAGCCACTCGAACTTTGCATTATAATAAAGGAAAGAGCAGGTATGGTATTCGAATCTCTTTAGGCCGGCTTTTGTTGGCATAATTGCATTAAAAAGAGGTTGTTTAACGTCGCTTTTCGGCAAGAGAGAGAAAAAACGGAATGTTTAACACAGCTAAACCTAAGTAGAAAATTCGAATGCGCACGACTCCTCCAAAGATGTCTGCGAATCTGGAGGACATTACATTAGGCTCTAGACAGGACAAACGTGCCGAAGGCAATTTGAAGGGGGAGGCCCAAAGAGGCAAGCCTGATGGGTGGCGGTTTAGGAAAAGGGTAGGCAGGGGACTGGAAACTTGTGTGGCATTGTGTCAGGCAATTTTTTATATTTGTGAATATATGTACCGATACGAATGAAGTTTGTGTTATGTGTGAAGAAAAAGCGAAGCAACAGAACAAGCGAGCGCCACCAGCTCTGCGCGCCATCCATGCGTGCAAAGACGAAGCGGGCGTCTTGTAGTCGCGCGCCGCTGGGCGCTTTCAAGGCCACATGAAAGAAACACAAGTTTTAAAAGGAAGTAGTAAAGCTTACACTATAAACAAAAAACAACAAAAAATGGTTTCTAACAGACGTCGACCCAACCTAATTGACCGACGTTATCGCTAGCCAAACACACGCCCCGCTTTCCCTATCTTCTTAGTCGAAAAAAACTACAGAACTGTCTCACAAAATACGAGTGAGTTCTGTCGTAATCATCAGATTTTTCTGTAGTTCAGTAGTACTTTCTGTTGTTCTGTAGTTTATATGTAGTATATTTCTGTTGTCTGTTGTTCTGTAGCACATTTCTATTGTAACTACAGAACTTTCTGATGTTACTACAGAATATTCTGTTGTCACAACAAGTTTCCCGTCAAAACCCGCACATAAATTCTGCCGTAACATCAGAAAATTTTCTGTAGTTTTTCCGACTCAGGTATATATATTTGGCCGACCAAAAAGCCTACCGACCAGTCCTCAACTTGTTTCCATGTGCGGGCATGATATCGGGACTTGGTCATTTCCGTTTTGGAAAGCGCTTTGGTCTCACCGAAGGTTTAAGCGCTCACTGTATTGCGTTTCATAAATTTACGTGTTAGCGTGCTCTCACATTGGTCATTTTCACAATGGGAAATGCTGAAGCGGCTAATTCATAGAGGATGCTTGAAGCACGGGGATGCACTTATGTTTTGCGTTTAGGAGCAGAATTCCGTTGCGCTGTGCTGTTTTACTCACATCGCGCTCACTTTATACAGCTCGAACAAATAAGCCTTTTTGGCCTATGAGCAACGTATTTGTTTCGCAATTTACACTTCTTTGGAGTCATTCCCAATTCTGAATAGATTACCTTTCCCGCTAAACACTCAAGGCCGCCGTATCGATTCCCAGCTACATCGGCCGTTTTTCGGTGGAGAAACAATAGATCCTTTGTGATGTCCGTGCATGCTTAAGAACTTCAGGCGGTTGCAATTTCCGCAGCCGGCCCCTACGGCGTCGCACATTGCCTGAGACGGCTTGGGACGTTATATCTTATAAAGCATAAGCCATTAGGTTTCAGCAGCATTTATAAATCTGTTGTCAGACCGACTATTTCGATATGTTCATGAATTTCATAGTTCCTTCGGTATATTTCGTTCACAGGCAACGATGACGAACTCGGATTTTCTTCGAAATGGGAATCTTAACGATGTTGTCGTAAAATCTTGCGATTAGGCCAGCGTAGCGACATATAATAAAAGAGTGGTGGCGTAGACCGAGGCACCTTAGTATACGCAAGTGAAAGGCGCTGGCTATTCAGAAGCTTATGTAAATATAAAAAAAAAAAACTAAAGAGCAGTAAATTTTTTACTTGACCTAATTCATAAACGTACCACTAGTGAAGCTGGGCTCAGCATCGCAACTGGCTGTTCAGCGCTCGTTCGTAGGAGGCACCTGCCAGCAGCGTCAGCATGTTGTCGCTTTTACAGTACAGTAGAAGAAATCGAGAGGAGCTCGCAAAAAAAAATTCAGCCGATTTAGCTAAGTTAGCCAAATGCGAAGTACGTGCGAATGCACGTCATGTTGATTTCGCTTTTGATTCGAGGCTAAGGTTTCCTCGATTTCCAGAGATTCGAAACAATCACACCTGTTTTTTTATTATTCATACAGCTAAAAAGAACCCGAGTAAACTCCTCACGAGACGGCCTGTCAAATGCATACCTGCTGGAGAGGAAGACACCAACTCTTCCTCCGCTGTTGCTGGAGGCTGGCTGAGCAAGCTTGATGATTATGACAATCGTGGCAACTAGACTGTGGCTGACGTCAACTTGCTATGGTGCATTGTTTTAACTTTTAAACCACACTCTACACATCAGCTTTGTCAGTCTTGCTCGTTCATCATCATCATCAGCCTGACTATACCCTCTGCAGGGCGAAGGCCTCTCCCATATTTCTCCACTTAATCCGGTTCTGTGCTAGCTGCATCCACTTGACCCCTGCGAACTTCTTAATCTCATCCGCCCACCTAACTTTCTGCCGCCCCCTGCTATGCTTGCCTTCCCTTGGAATCCAGTTTGTTACCCTGAACGGCCATCGGTTATCCTCTCTTCGCATTAGATGTCCTGCCATTCCATTTCTTCTTCTTAATTTCCACTAGAATGTCGGTAACTTGAGTTATTTCTCTGACCCACTCTGCACGCTTTCTATCTCTTAATGTTACCCCTACCATTTTTCGTTCCATAGCCCTCTGGGTTGTCCTCAACTTAAGTAGAACTCTCTTGGTTAGCCTCCACGTTTCAGCGCCATAGGTGAGTACAGGTAAGATGCGACTGCTATATACTTTTCTCTTTAGCGATACTGGTAAGCTGCTAGACATAATCTGCGAGTGCTTGCCAAATTGGCTCCATCCCAATCTTATTCTTCTTATCTCCATTTCATGGTCCGGATCTGCGGTTACTACCGGTCCTAAGTAGACATATTCGCCTACTACTTCCAGTACTTCGCTACCTAATGTAAACTGCTGTTCCTTCCCGAGGCTGTTGAACATTACCTTAGTCTTCTGCATATTGATTTTCAAGCCTACCTTTCCACTTTTCCTGTCTAGGTCATCAATCATTATTTTTAGTTCATCTCCCGAGTTGCTTAGCAAGGCAATGTCATCAGCAAATCGCAGATTACTGAGGTATTCTCCATCTACCCTTATCCCTAACTGCTCCCATTCCAAGTCTCTGAATACTTCCTCTAAGCAAGCTGTGAATAGTACTGGGAAGACTGTGTCTCCTTGCCTAACACCTAACACCTTGCTCGTTATTTAGTGATTATTATCTTTATTTTTATTTTTGTTTCGAATGCTAGTTCACATTGCGCAAATCAAAATTTCTGCTCTTAGTTTGCCACATACCTGTAATTCGTTGTTTACATATCTTCTCACGCGTTGCTTTCATATACTATCTATGATGATTACACCCGATTTTACAAACACAATATATATGTCCTTCTGGCTGGGTAATTTATGTCACAGTTTGCATTTTTTTCATGTTCGACTGCACTCCACATTAGACTACTAATGTGCACTGGACGTGAAAAAGAAAACTAGCAGGAACGACGCGTTCATAAAAGAAGTGCAGGGATGGCTCTGAAAACACAAAAGAAAATTTCAGTGGCCTTTGCAGCGTCGTCTGGTGCACTTCTTTTTCTTATGAATGCGTCCTTGGGTCAGTTGTGGCGTAACCCCCGGTTCAGGTGCTTAGCATTGAAGTCTCCTCCCACCAGGATGCGGAGGGCCAGGACCTTGGCGAGCCACTCGGATGAGTCGGTATTATGACCGCGAGTGAGGGGAATATAACACACCGAGACTGCCACCATGACCCGCTGCCCAGAAGGACATAGTTTAAATGCGACTACTTTGTAAACTGAATAAATAGACCAGAAATTTGTAATTTGGTTGCTGTACATTCGTTTTTAAAATGGGGAGCAGCTTGACTATGTGCATGTTGGTTTCCTCTGTTGTGATGAGGCTGCTAAAATGTACGGTAAAGGAAGAGTGCAAGGCACTCTTGCTTCCTGCAAAAGGATGACAAGAGGCTTCAATTTCCTGGCTTTCCTGACACATTGGCCTCACTCTTATTGCGCTTTTGCGGACTTACGTCTTTTTGGCTCATTGTTTTTCCGTTGGGTGCATTTGTGTAACTCTGTAAAAATTGATTCAATCTGTGTCTGTATCGCGTTTGTTATCGTTTGAAACTATTCCCGCCGGCTCTTTTCTAGACGATGTTTCTCGTTGTTATACGACTGCATGACCGCCCGGGCCAGCTCTTCGAACACACGTGTTGCATCCGCCGAGTAGGCGTGACTGAAGCACGTTGCCGCTGCGTTTGAGACGCATGAATGTCCGGTGTTAACCGGGACAAGGCCTTGCAAGAACGTTCTCCAGCATTTCTCTACGTTGCTGATTTTCTTTTCGCAACTCTTCCAGTTGCTTTTGGCAGGCAGGGGGAGATCAAACATCCATGATTCGCAGATAACTCGAGTTTTTCCAATTACTTCTTCAAAAGAGTTTTTGTTATAAAGTATCAGACACCCGCGCAGCGACGGTGAGGAGTGCCAATTCGTCTCCCGGACACAGTTTCGCAGACTGACTCTTCGATCTATGATGAATGATGAAATTCGGAATGCGGATTGTCTCAGAGATCAGTGGAGAAGCGCATCATAAATTTTCATATAAATGGCAGTAGTTGGCTTTCGGAAATCCGTGTCCACATATATGCCCATGGCGTCCTAGGGCGGAAACATCATAGCGACGCTTTCGGATTTCGATCAGGCGTATTTTGGACAAATAGAGTACCAAATGTGCTTAGTGCTAACAGGCGTTTAGAGCAATGCATCTGAAAGGAAAAAAGTTTGATGATACGAACAGTGATGTATTGTGCACGAAATTCGTAAGTAGAAACGTCTATAACGGATACATCGACGACGAACTGGAGTAGTTCAAGGGGAAAAGACGGCAAGTTTTATGACAATGTTTACATCTGTATTCACTAGCTAATGATGATATACACCATCTAGGATCAAATTGCTCGCAGATCCGCAATTTAGACGATAGGTAGAAGCTTCCAGTTCTTCTTCGACTGTCAAAAATCACTCAGAACACCACACACCAAGTGGAATGTTTTCTCTGAAGTGGTTAAAATGTGCGTTGCTCACACCGAAAAAAAAAACGGAAACTACTGCCTGCAAGATCGAGCGCTCTTGCTAAATTGTGGTTGAAAGCTAATCAGACAATGCTGCATAGGGTGGCTGACGAAACGCTAAATGCACAACGGTATAGAAGCAATAAACTGCACATCAAATAGCACCCTTTGGTGCCGTGAATGTGTAATTCTCGGTCTTTTGTCGGAAAACAGCAGTTTATATCTGCTTTAAGAACCACGAAGTAATGAATTATATTCTGAGGCCTGTGTAGTCGTAAATCTGAACATTTATATTTTCGATCAGACCAAAGAATAAAAAAAAAAAAATTGCAGTTCACGTTCATGTATAAAAAATCTTGGAGGCTCCACGTCAACATTAGTGGACGCTAATAAAATATCTTCGAATGCTGAGACGTGAAACTTACTTCTTTCGTGAGTTCTTCCTTCTCCAGAGAAAGATATATCTGTGATTTTTTTTCCTTTCAATAGGTCTACGTGACACCGTTATGATAGCGGTAGTGAGTCGATGAAAGATTTTACAAGTAATAATCTCGATAAGTGCTCATAGGTGGCGGATATTAGTCCGAGCAATCTCACTGCGGCGAAAAATGGCCGAGAGATAGGAGGAAGAGTTTGCGTGCTAGGGAAGGGTCAGGACGGCTGTGATAGAGTAGAGCAGAAAGGTTTTGCCCACTGACTAGCCTATATCTGGTCCGGCTGTGGGGAGCGCGATGGCCTGTATATTTAAAACGGCGGCGAAAGATGAAGTAATAAAAAGATAGCAAGATATAGGAGGGGCGACAATGGAAGGGCTAGGATGGGGAAAAGAACGTAACAGGTAAAATGAATTGGAAAATGACAGACCGTTTGACTACGCTAACCAGCACACTATTACTCGAAGGCGTTTGGGTCGACCAATCCTATTTGATAAATTAGCCAGATTGGCTTTAAATGGGGTCAAACTAGTTTCAATTTCAATTTTCGAACTGTGCAGCAATATATCTCAGGGTAGGCCACCCCAATGTTGGGGCTGAGTGAAGTGCGACAGTCAAACGTATCTCACTTTTAATGCACCTTGAGAAGGCAGTGCGATAGTCGTGTGCTTGCATGAATGGAAGCTGATGAAGACGATGACATGAAATGCACTGCGCGAGTGGGTGGCACTAAAGTACACTAGCCAATGTAACTAAAGCATTCATTATGATCGGCTGTGGCGATAGCTGCGATGCGTCGTATTCACGTCGTACGAGAAATACCTCGGTTTGAGTTCAATAGGTCACAGCTGCCTTTCGTTTTCGTTTTGTCGCTTTGCTAGGCGACACAGTCACATGAAGTACAAAATACTAGGGTCTCTTAGATGTCTCATAAAAGAAGGACGGTGAAAGCTTAGTCATCGAAAGCCTGCTTTCGTATTCATGATGACTCATGCAGAGTCATTGTAGTAATTACCACTCATAGCTCAGCATTTTTACTGATTTCCGTTCAGTAGCGGTCATTTCAACTCGTCGTTTGACATATGTTGTTTTTCTCTCGCATTTTGATATACTAGAGGATGCATGTGCTATTAGGCGAAAGCGTTTCTAGGCTCATCGATCGAAAATTTCTGCCTGTGATCTGTGTGTCGCTTGTTTGCGCGGATGCGTCCCTCGCAAATAGCGGACTTGTGAGGAGGGTGATTAAGAACGAAGATGATTGATGGTGATAGTTAATAAGTAGACGTCGGTAGAGTTGATCAATATGTCAAACTACGAGTTGTAATGAGAGCGACTAACTAGAAATGAGTACCGATGCTTAGTAATGAGTGGTAATGACTACAATGATTAGACATTAGTCAACATGACTCCTAAAGACTACAAACAATACGTCAAGCGACGACCTGTAATGACCGCAACTGAATGAAAATTAGTCAAATGCTCACAAACGAGTGGCAATGACTACAATGACTAGGCATGACTTAGCATGACTATGAAACGACCTATATATCTAACGAAGACCTGGATGGCCACAACTCACTGGATAAGAGTAAAAAGGTTTAGCTATGAAAGGCAAATAGGAGAGGAAAGGTAGGCTTTCGCCGCTCTCCTCTTAAAAGACATCGAAGGGAACCGTAATCATCTTTATTAGTAATTAGTATTACTCATTAAATCTATATATGTAGGTTTTATTCTTTGGCTATCACCATCAATAGTTTTCATTCTTATTATCCTTCCGCACACGTCCGCTATTTGCGAGTGACAAATAGCGCAGAGAAATTACGAACAGATTACGAACGAACGCACAGCTCCCGCACACAGATTCACTTCACGAGCCTAGAAATGCTTTCGCCTTAAAAAGGACGCAAACTTGAGTTCGCATTCAGCACCTTGGGGAGTAACACTTTAGCACATGCAAGACTAGATTGAAATTTTGCCGTGTAAAGAAGCAAAAGCGCCGTGAACATGCCGCATGCTAGCCTGTACTAATTAGGCTGGGCACAATGACATATCCTAAGGAAAATAAACAAAGCAGTGGGTGAGGTTTTCAAATTCCAACCTGCTAATTGACTTTCCATCTAAGAATCAATTTACAGCCTGGACCCCATGAAAGCAGTATATGTATTGTACGTCCAGTAAAGCTTTTGCAACTTATTCAACTTTCTTTTAAAAGCAAGGCATCAAACGGGTGCTCTGAACACGTTTGAGAACGAACCGAACTGCCTGCCTGAATGAAGAGGGTAATTGCAGTTTCCTCTTCAACAAATAGTGAGCATTTCAGCATAGCAACAACTGTGCACACATGTGCGGGCTATAAAAAAAGCAAATTCAATATTTTGCTTTTTCACAGTGACGTGGCAAATTTTCTTTCAGACTATCCAATACACGAGTTCACTCAATAGTGCCATTCACCGCTGCGGAGGAAACAGTGGAGTAGTGCTACGCTGATACATCTATGTGAAGGGCTGAAGCTTTTTCCAGTAATAATTACTGCTATACGATGATATGTATGAAGCGCTAACCAAAACAGCCAACCATAAGCGAAATTGCAGTATTTTGCGCATAGGCATTTCTAGCAGTTAATAAATATGCTAGTACCCAACACAGGACCCTTTTATCAACACAAATAGGGGCTTGCTTCTAAAATATACACCGCAATCGGAATTTTCTTTGAAGAAGATTACCGCAAATAATTATTAACTAGAAACGGCGATCCTTAATTTTTCTTTAGGAGGAGACATAAGGCAGTGAAAAAAGTTAACTAATATGGATGCCATTTTGGCGTCGGATTTTTTGGCTTTGCGCGGGACCCCCTAACCATTGACAACCGTTGCCGCCCGAAACAGTAGTTTCCTGTACACTGTGGGCCTTTATTCTGTGCCGGGTCAAAAGTCCTTGCGGAACGTCGACCAGAAGTCACAACTCTCTCTGCCGGCGTTCATTTGACTCGACTCCGGGCAGCCGAATGCCTTGGCGAAGTGCTGCGAGTTGCGCAGGGGGTTGTTGATGCTGCGAAAGAGGGGAATATGGAATAAGAGCATGTACAAAACGTATAGTTTTATGCTTCGAACTCGATAACTACTCACCGCAGTTCGATAGTAATAGCTCACAATGATTTTACTGCACTCGACTATTTCAAAAAAGCAAAAAAACTTTTCTTCCTGGTATTTTAGAAAAACAGTAGTTGAAGCCCCATAAATTATAGGTGGAACAACTTCACTCACGGGTCTTGACTATAGTGGCGACCATAGAATTGGGGTTGGAAAGTATACACGGACAACGACTTAGTAATCATAGATTTCAAGCCGATCGCATAGCGTTTTAGCCTACAAGGTAAGCATTAAAAAGTTGTGTCGACGCCTATCTGGTTTTGTGGAAATAAGACAGCCGTCGCCAACCCGGACATTAATAACTAGCCAAGAGCTTACAAAACAACTTAGTTAAATCGCACTATCGATATGAATTCCGAGCGATCTATTCTGGAGAGGTGATCTGAAAATCTGCAAGGCGTTAAGCACAGAGCTGCTAATCGTTGTAAAGAAACAATATATGTGAGAAAGGCGAAAATGGTTCACGAGCTACCAAAGTGCATTTGCCGTCATTAACGGTGAATATACACTTGTTTTAAAATTCACCTCATGGTATAACGATCGATGATATCTAAAATTGCGTATGGCATCAAATTTATTATGTGTAAGTTGTTTGCGTCAAAGTGATAAACGTGATACTCGTGGAAGGCAAGGATTGCTTCTTTTGGAAGGTGTGAGCTTAAGGTGTAGCACTCTATTTCATGTGCGATGAGGACCTATCAGAACATGCACAGCTACGACACGAAATCATACTCAAAGTGTCGCAGATATGAAGAAACAATTGAGCTTATTACTCCACATTTTACTAGTCAGCGACATATGCAGAGTCACTATCATGTAGTTTCGGAATCGCGCTTAGTATTTTAGAGTGCCTATAGGGTTCAGAGGTAATGGGGCTGATTTATATGTATCTGCTGTAGACATTAGTAAAAGGGAAATAATCGAAACTTGATGGCTTAAGAGCTTTGAAACTGCCTATTTATAGGAGCTCAAGACAAAAATATTATGAGCAGAGTACTGGTAACTAATAATTCAGTTTAAAAAGCGATAATTTGTACAGGCTGTCCCAGCTAACTTTACCAAAAGTAAAAAAATCAAAACATTGAAGGTTGGCAAGGAAAACCGCTTGCACACTGTTGCTAGCGGTATATAGCAACACAGGCAATTACTATTTTGCAATTCACTAAATATTAATGAAAATAATTTTCCTGGTTTACTAAATATTGCTTTTAGAATACAAATGATTTGAAAATTGAAAGTCACTTTCTAAGACACTATTGCATCTATTTCTGATACAGAAATGCTCACGTATATCTTTTTTGCTAGCTTCAAGAGAGCCTGAAAAATGCAAAAACTATCACGTGACTGGCGCATTCGAGTGCTGCAATTGTGGTGCTTGCAACCGTGGTTAGAGTGAACGAAATAAGCAACGAATTTGAGTCGACGGCCCAGTCGCAGCGGTAGGCGGACGTGTTGGCGAAGGTTGGAGCGAGCGCGGTAAGCTCACCGCAGCTTGCACCGTCACGTGCGCCGACTAGTTGGCTGACGCGGGCGAAAAAAACCTTCGCAGATATATCAGCCTGCCACTGGAACGGGGCCATGGAGCCATGGCCGCAGCTGATTTCGTTCACTCAAAGCGCGACTGAGAGCAGAACAATAGTAGCGCGTGAATTCGTCAGTCACGTGTTCTTTTTATATTTCGGGGGTATTCTTTGTAGATCAGAAAAAAAGATCCTCGTGGGGCTTCCTTTATCGCAAATGAATAGAATGGGGTTTCTGAATAAGCTCTCCAACTTTGCAAATTGTACTTATTGTCTAATGTATATATTTAGTAATTTAGAATAACACTTAATTCTAATTCATAATTGGAAAGTGAAAAAATACCGTTGCTGCGCAAGACAGCTGGCGGTGCTGTGCAACTGGTTTCATTGACTTACCAAAAATGTAGAGCATGACTGAGGTTGTCGTCGCCTCATTTAAACTAGGGGCCCTTATGCCCAACGGGACATCCGCGGGAAGGAATAGGGGGAGCACCGCATGAACAATCCTGAGAAGCAAAGTTTTTCGAAGAAGCCCCTGGAATCTTTCGGCGTGCTCACCGTGTTAAGGATAACCCCATGTTAAACAGATATGCTAAGTTGATTGGGACACAAACTTGTAAAAGTAAAAAAAAATAACTTAATTTGCATGAGGGTAGCCTCTTACCGGTACTTGTTCGGGCTGAAGGTTCCGTTGGTAATCAGCTCGTCTACGGCTTCACGCGTGGTCTTTTCACAGAATGACTGCAAGACATAAAAAAAAAAAAATCAGCGCAATGTATGCAGTACAGGTTTTGAGTACTGTGAAGGTACGTAGATGCCGATTATCACAGATGCAAAAACTGTCAATTGCAGAGAAAGCCGGCCGCTTCATTGGGGAAACGAGTTAATTAAAATTTCTCGTGTAAACGTTTCCTCTCTAGGCATCCAGGTGACACAACTGTAATAAATCTGCACGAATGACAAATTACGGATGGGGTAATCGAAGTGTTCCTTAGTATTAACTAAAATATTTCTTTCAAAAGGCGTAAAAATATATACGTGTGCGATCTCCGTAGGCGCATTGTATATTAGGGTTGACATTTGCCGAGTTTATTCAGTAGAATAAAAAGACGATTAATAAGGAAGAATGCATTGATTAACAATAATTTAAAGATAAACTGTATTGCAAAGTCAAAGACCCTCAAAACTGAAGGTAAATCCACTTGATAAAACTACTGAATAGGAGAAAAGTATAAATAAAAAAAGAATGTTTTGATCGCATCTCATGAATTACGCACATTTTTTTGTATTAAGAGGTGCACACCGCAGGATTTTAGAGCTCTGAAAGCCGAGTTGCGCATTATCTCACGTGTAGTTTATTGCTGAAGTAACTGTTAGTCTTGTACATGCGGCTTTCATTGCTATGCATGGTATCGTTAAAATGTATGATTGTTTATATTGAACAAAACGCAACCAAAAATTAAACAGACCTCCTTTTTACTTTTGAATTAAAAAATAAAAGCAGAGCCTGATGGAGTGGGTCCTTCACCCAAAAGAAACATGCTCGCATCTCAAATACTCTCGAGATCAGTGTTGTTGAAGCATGCCGACATTTATGCACTTCCTGTGATTTGACAATGACTGTTAGACGAGGCTATTTAGTAGCGCTAGCGGTATAAATGCTCTGCTCGGCCTTTCACACCTCTGCCAGAGAGTAGAAGAAGAGCTGGTCGGAGGACACGTGGTGCAGACCCTGGAGCCTGTAGTCAGGGAACGGGTATGCCTTCTCGTAGATCAGCTTTCTGTAGAACTGTGAGCGGGAAGACACAAAAGAATAACAACAATACACTAAAGCAAGTGAGACTGCTTCCATCGCCATACCATCAAAGATCAAAACGCAGATTTGTCGATACGCAGCAAGTAGGCACTGTATACTGAAGTAGTTGAACTTTCAACGCATCGCATGGCACTACTGAATCGAAAACTCATAACGCTGAGAATACTGAAGCATCACCCGCCACCTTCACTTCAGCACGTTTATTTGAGGGCTCCGTCCAGTCCCTCTTGAACCTTCTTTCCTTTAGCTATTCAGCTCTTTCAGTTCTGTATGCTCTTTTTTTTTTTAATGAGCAGCGCATTCTTGTTTCTACGTTCATAATCACATTTTGCTTCACCCCTGCATGCCGCGCGGCTCGAAGGACGTTGTAAAGCTGGCTTTGTGTAGCAGCTCGAGGATCCAGTCGTGAAACGTACGCACCGTTAGCGGACGTTAAACGCATGACCTAATGCCTTAATACTAAGATATCAAGAATTGGCGTTGCGCATGAAGTTAAATACTCATTTCCTGAAATATGTACTGCAGTTACGAAGCGCGCAGTCTATATGCACTCAGAAACGCATGACTAAAGAATGTAGCATATTACCGAAGAAGAAACATTTCACAAACTCAGTGTCCCTTTCGGCACGACACCAGTAATGAGGGATATTTGTGTGTTCGAAGATGGCTAATATTAAACTCTACACAACACGGTTTTCACAAAAATGACAAGGGATTCAGGAACTAAACCTCAATAATTATCTGCAATCTTTCAAGTCATGTAACTTCATGCTGGCGCAAGTAATGCTCACGCGAATTTGGTACGCGTTGCTGCACGCTATCTTTGTACTCCTACAAATCAGTGTTGAGGATTTTAGTTGACTGTAAATATAGACCGCATAATCCACCAGCAGTCTTCGGTGGTTACATACGTACCCTGATGAGAGGTGTGATAACGGCGACATCAATCATGTCTTCATCAATGGTAGCGTTGGCATTCAGCTGCAGGGTACCAAGGCAGAGGGAATTAGTAAGTCTAAAGCTGACAACATACACGTCCAGAACCACTGAGTAAAAACTAATGTATATTTGATGAGTGAAAAAGAAGAAATGCGAATGGGAATATAAATTCCCGTTTTACAGCCTCTTCATATCTTTTTTTCATCCTGAAAGAAGGAGCTGGGATTAAAACCTACAGAACAGCCAGACAGGAATCCCAGAACCTTTAGCCTATTGGCCCTAAAGCATAATAGATGCAGTTCGAACGTTACAAGCGCTGTAAACAAGTTAAACAAGCTGAAAGGTGAAATGGTGAAAGAACAGTGCGAAACAAAGGAGACGATTAAACACGCAAACACACAGGACGGGTGCTGACTACCAACTGTTGATTTTCAAAAATCAATTGCATAAATATGATGCACTGGACCACGAGGTGGGCCACATGATAAGGCAAAGGCCGATAACAGATGCGAACCTAAGATCGTCATTTGAATGGCGGCGAAAGAAATGTACATTGGCTCGTGTTCACTCATAGCAAAGAAGACATGATGGATGAAAAAGGGATAGGAAAGAAAGCCAGAAAGAGAAAAGGGAAAAGGTCAAATAAAGCATAAAAAAAACTGGAAGCAATGGGAACCTAAAACCATCGTATCAAGAGGCCGTGTCCAAAAAAGTGAATAATCTTAAAATCGTCGCAGCAAAACGGCGTGGTCAATGAATTAACAGCTAACAAGTAACACTGCGAAAAAAAAAAAAGGCAGGTGGCCAACAGTTAACATGCAAAAGCAACCAAAATCAAACAAGAAAACAGAGCGAAAGGTCGGAAAAAAAAATATTATCGAAGAAGAAAACAAAAGAAGAAACACAGAACAAAAAAGACTGCACATGGCACAGGTGCCCTTTAGTGGCTGCGTCAAAAACATCCGCCACCTTCCAAGAACTTCTGTTCCTTGTCCTGCTGAAAAATTGAGTGAGAGCTGATGCGTGCGTCCCCAGCTTTATCAAGGAAAAAGGCTACAATTATTTCCCTCACCTTTTTGTACATTGATAGAGACAACTTCGTGTTCGAGATAAGAGGAAGACAAACCTGGCGGGGTTAATTTAAGTGATCAGACATATGTCCCACCGACTTGTTTTTGACATCAAGGAAGCGCTCACCTCCCCTTTTATTAAAAAAGTGCCCACTGACCAATATACACTTTTCCACATCCGAGAGGAATCTGATACAACTCCTGCCCAGAACTCTGTGTACTTGCTGGCATGCTTTAAAGTGCAGGCTGGCTATTTCTGTCTGTTCACCATCGAGCAAATCTTTGCCAATTTCCAAGGATTCGAGAACACTAAATCCACGTCAAACCTCGATGCTGCCTCCTTGATGCAATTTGACAGGTTGTGGATGTATGGGACAACAACCAAACCTTTCTTTTCGGCCTTTATTCATTTCCAACCATTCACTTCTTGAAGTAAGGCTTCGCAAAGGCCTGAAACCAAGGAAGATGTGTGGCCAGCAGAGTACAGGTATTGAGCCTGCTGATTGTCGAAACTATAATCGAGCATATGTTCACAGCTCTTCGTCAGGGAGGCCTTAAGTGCATTAGTCTCGATTGTCCTCTTCACCAGTTTGAAATTCGCGTTATTATAAGGCAAGATACTTTTCTTGACCTAACAGACCTTTCTTAGACCTCTTAGACTTCGCGCTGTTCTTTCGCCATTTAGCTATGAACCAACTAGCCCAAGTGAAAGTCTTGATTGAAAGGTCAACAAGACAATGTTTCACAGTCAGGCACATTATTGCACAAACAACTGTTACAATGTGTATGACATTGAGCAGAGCATCTACCACTTTACAGAAAATAAGAAGCAGTACGTTATTAACAATAGGCGATAAGTTCATTGTGATCGCTGAGAATATTAAATCACTTTATAAGGGTCACAGTAACATATGACAGTTTCTCACGAAATTATTTCATTATATGTCTGCCTTCGTATGCTCCGAGTAAACTTGTCGATTATTAGCTATCAAGAAATGTGGGGAGAGTGTTTAGCTGAAGGATTGCTTGTTGTAAAATGTATGATGTGATATTACAGTTATTTGCTCTTGTGACTGGTGTTAATTCCAAATCACGTGTTTTTGTTAAAACTTTGATAAAGACGTAAGTCATTATCTTTTTTTTTTTTTTTACAAAAAATATATGGATGCGCAATATTTATACGTTATAATAAAGAATAGGAATAATAGATAAGTATACAATTTTAACTCCGATTACAAACATCTTCTTCAGCCTCACAATAGCGGCAACGACTTGTCGAGGGCTGCTTTGAAAAATGATTATTGATTAAAAACCAAACAAGGAATTTCAGCATTACAAAAAAAAACAAAAAAACTACTGTGCCAGAGTGTGCAGGTTCAGTCCCGACCGCCGGCGCGTGCGTTTCGATGTAGGCGAAACGAAGATGCGTCTATCGCTTTGCGATGTGAGCGCTCGTTAAAGATGATCAGGTGGCCGAAATTATTCCGAAGCCCTCCACTACGACACCTCTTTCTGTTTGTCCACTTTCACTCAGACGTTCCTCCCTTCCCTTACGACGCGGTTGAAGTGTCCACAGAATTAAGCGTAAGCGATAGTGCACCTTTCCCTTCTTGCGAACTAATTGTTGTTATTATTATGAGCGCATTGATTACTTTTAGGGAATCAGACAACGCTCATTATAAAAAGAAGCAGGAACTAAGATACGAGAAGGCCCAATTTCGGCCCAAAATAGTTCACTAACAAGTTTACCCCTTTATTTTAGCGAACCAGAACCGGCGGGAGAGGACTTGAATATTGTCTGCAGTTTAATCGGATTGGATTCCAGAATCGAATCCTGCCGTCTCCTAATATTTACAGCCTTGAGGTGCTTAAATGAAAAAAGGGATAATTGTTTTGTGTGCGTAGAGTTAGAAGCGGCTTGTTCCCTAGTCGCAAAAAGGCACCGGTTTGAGAAGAGTAGGAATGACAAGTCTGTTTAGGTGTAAGGTGTTTTCCCGTGGCAGAATGCACTACCATTCGATAGAAGTATATTTCAAGGCTGAAGAAAAAGAATACCGAGCCGGATGTTTGTATTATGTTTAATTACGTTTAACGGTATTCGGAACTGCAACTACTAAGCAATAATTTCTGCGCTCCACTGCTGAAGTTGCAATGTACTGGTCGTTTCTACGTTAAACGTCTTCCCTAATTTTAGTCGTTGACCTGCTGAACAGCCTTGATCATATCCGTAGTCCTTATTTACAACGTAATATTATAAATTACCCCTCTAGTATTGTACATATCGAAAACACATAGTTGATATACATCTATTGATAATGCACCAGATGACATTTATTACAATATAATTTTACTTGATCTAATAAATAAAAAAACTTTGTGTAGTCTATAAATTATCGTGATACAATTCTTAAGATTTCGCAGTGTAGGATGTAGCGTTCCTTTTTCTTCGGGACCAATTATACGTCATAAAAGAAAGTATATACCGCTTTTTTTAAAGCAACGAAAAAGCCCCAACATAGGATACAAAAATATCTATTTTAACCCGCCTATATTTCTGGCTGATG
Organism: Amblyomma maculatum; assembly: GCF_055883805.1. Classification (NCBI taxonomy): domain Eukaryota; kingdom Metazoa; phylum Arthropoda; class Arachnida; order Ixodida; family Ixodidae; genus Amblyomma; species Amblyomma maculatum. The sequence goes on from NC_139346.1 coordinate 73,296,324, forward strand.
GATGCCATTTTATGAGCGACGTACGACGCGACGCAACGTTCGATTTTCTAACGATTTTAATATATGTCGCCTAGACAAGTATCCACAGACCAATGCTTATTTGTTGACGTGGCTCTACACAGATTGTGTTCCCGGCTGGTCTAATAATTTTGCAAGTTTTATCTACGCAAAACGGATGCTAAATTACTTTCCCCAGAAAGCTGCCCTTGAATGCACGGCTGTATTTATTTGGTTGCCAGTTAGTTTGGGCTTAAAAGTACCGAGTTTTAGAAATGAACTCTTGCCATACTGGTATTAAAAATACCGGCTATCTATTATAAGCTTGTCACTGTCTGTTCCTATTTTACACTATTTTACAAAATTCTGATCTGAAAAACATTATTTTATCTCAATAGGGAAGCCTCCATTGACATAGGCATTTATAATGTGAATGGGACCTCATCGTACAAATATTTACAAAAACAGAGTATGCATAACGTGAGAGGCCACTTGGCTAGTCAGCCTTTTTCATATTTAATATTTGCGACAAATAGCACTCCCTTGAAAAGCATTAAGTACATTGAATTCAGAGCAGCCACAGATTTCGCAACGTCCTACAGTAGGGAGGGGGAAGGGGAGGGAGGGGGGAGGCAAAATGTACAGAGGGAGGCTCACTTTGAGACGGCTCTCAGCCACTCGCTTGTTGGAGTACTGCTTGAAGACGCACTGCTTGTTGGCCATCAACCTCTGACGAGTGTAGTACCCCATCCAGTCTTCGCGCACGTGGTCGGAATCGATGTAACCCCCTGGTGAAACGAAAGCAATAAACAATGGCACAGAAAGAGAAGTCAGAGAAGTGCAGAGAAGTACAGAGAGAGAAGTACAGAAACGCAGAGGCAGGTGGTTTGATTAGAGTAAGTAAGCATACTTCAGTTTTGTATTTTCAGCCACACAAGAGAGGAGTGTAGAACCGTTTGCAGATAAGTAACCATGCCAAGAATATGTTACTAACGCGCACGCATTATTTGGTTCATGGGTGCCATGTATAAATTGTGTACGGAACGTATCCACAAAGCAAAAAACTAACTTATTTCGAATATAATATTGACAAGTGCTGTATAGTCGGATAGTTTACATCTGGTATATTTGCCCCGTACTAAATATAAGTCTTAATTCCTGTTAATCAAGTCTTTGTGAAAACTAGAACTTTACAACATCAAATTATATGTAGTTCGATAGTTCACGTTAAATATAATTGCACTGAAGAAAAGGCATTATCCAGGATCAGTTAATCGTGAATAAAATTGAACTTCGCTCTGCAGCATCAAGCTTAATATAGCTCGTTAGTTTATATCGAGTACGACTGCATTACGCTAAAATCGGGGGTTAGTCAATAAGCTTTGTTTCGTTACTTCTAAATAGCCGCTGAAAAGTAGGCTAAAAAGTCTTCATCTAGCGGTGAAAAGATCCCGACGAGTACAAAAAAAAAATCAAACGCTAAACCGCACAAAAACTGTGCAGATTTGAGCTAATGCTAGTTTAACTCAAATTAAATAAACACGCAGCAGAAGCGAAACAGCAGCATTCTATTACTTTTACTTTGCGTTTGACACCACACTGAGCCCCAGGCTAGAGGTCATCCCTTGCCACACTATTCATCTAGCACGGCACCTCGTGACCACTAGAGAGATGTTTTAAACACTACACCACCGATGCGCAAGTTAAGGGTTTTGACTTCCGTGTACCTTTTGGTTTGCGCAGTATGGTGTAAATTGATGCCACGCTTACCTCGCTCGTCAATCGCTTTCAAGAGGTTCCTGCCAATTCGATACCCGCTCTTCACCAGATCCAGTAGCCTAAAAAATAAAAAAATAATAACGATACGAGTGAGTTCAATTCATGGACGCTTATGCTCTCCTTTTATAAACCACAAAGGACGATCGAAAGATAGAGTTAGAATCGAACATTTATCTTTCACAAGTAAAAATTAGAATGATCATGAGCATCATTTATATTTTTTCTTCAGCAGAAAACCAGCAAATGTTAGCCTATACTTAGCATAATGTACAGGCTCACACAAAGGACAAATACAAACGCAGAAATCTGCAATGATCATTATTCGTATGAAGCAAGTGCCGACAATGTTCTAGCCTACATATGTACAAAACAAAACGCTACAGGAATGTCACTGGTGAGCAGCCAGATAAAATTTATGAAACTTGAAAGCAATTTATCCTTGCTGTTCATAATACGTGCTCTACCAATATGTAACTATTATAAATATGTGTGCCAGGAACGCTTTTATTTTCTTTGAAAATTAACTTTAATAGTGGACGCAATAGCGCGTCTTCATTTGCTCCATCTACTTCGTTAGCGACAACGATCTACGAAGCAATGATCTAACACATTTTATATATTGATGTTTTTATTTGTTAAATTTTATTACCTTTAATAGTAGGTAGCTGATCAATCAGTTATCGCTTCAGCAATAACGATCAATCTCTCACATTTCTCGTGCATTACTCAGCCTTTGTCGATCAACTATGAGCCCTCTGTTTTTTTCCTGCCCTGTTCCGATTCCTTCCGACAGCCCCCCCCCCCCCCCCACACACACACACACACACTCCTCAGCCGAAACTGGGGTACAGTGCCGGCGTTTCGACCAAACAAAAAGTGTATACACTTAGCGTAATGCTGTGTATGCTGTGCATGTCCATAATAATATTGTGAATAAAGAAAGAAGTTCACTCACAAATTCTTGTCTCTTGCATACATCGGTCCGTGGAAAGCGCCATGCGAGATGTCTGTAATAAAGCGGTAACTCCTATTGAACTGTTCATGAATATGTGGTGTTTCAACATAATGTGGCAATTGCCCCACATAGATATTGATCTAATATGGTGACGCTTTGTGGGTTAGGACTACCGAGAACTGAGCTTTGATTTGCTGTACAGCATGGTAATGGTTAAGGGCATCACACGGTTGCAATAATGAGATTGTGTTAGATATAAAGCTGCAAATTAAAATATTGCGGTGATCAGAGCCCTCTCCTTTGGAAGGAAATGCGTATTTCGAAGGTACGACGGCGGAATGAAATATGAGAGAAATGTACACTAAGACCTAGACTGACGTCATTGTAGGAGATATCGATAAAAGAAAAAAAAACACTATAGCGGCTTCGTGCAGCACGCGCCATTTTGTTTTTACTGCAGAAATTGACTTTTCTTGTACATGTATCACGGCAATTGTTTCCTAAACAGTACTCTGAATACTCCCTTGTTCGTAAATATACTGCAGCCCCGTGGCGCCAAATCGCAAATAACGCCGATATTATGGTGTTACGAATATGTCGGCAGGAATATACGCCAAATCGTTCACGTTACCGAGTAAGCTATAGAATTACCGGCAATATTTACACACTTAGTTTTGGAGCTGAAGCATGGCGTGTGTCGACAGGTGGTTACGCATTGTTTGAGAAGGCATTCCGTCGTTGTGGGAATGAAAACAAGTTCGAGCACCTAAATTTATAGGAACACTTTTTGAGCCGACGGAAAGCTCTGTCCTGCTATTTGATTTGGCAGTGACAGATTCACGCTTACAGCTGTCCCGCGCGAGGTTCATCTGAGGATACCGAAATACTGCGGCACACAAACTCCAGTTTTAGGGGGTTGACGTAATGCCATTTATGGCTCTTGGCGCCCACCCGACAAAGATATCTATAGCGCCTCGCTTAATGACCGTGCAAACGTGCCTTTGATACGTTAGAGTAGATTGCTTACACGTAATCCATGGGTCCCGGAAGGTTCCACTCTGATCTCACATGCCCATATAAAAGTAGAAGCCTACATCGGTTGCTTCTGGCATGTCATGTGGTCGCGTGACCCACCGACGAATCAGTACGTGCCCATGCCATCTGCCAACTACCGCCTGTAGCAGCCATATCCATATCTGTGATGTACCTTTCACATCGCCAATAAAGCCGACAGCCTTAATTTAAATGATTTTTATTTTTTATTTTTGCATGTAATTTTCATGCGTCTGGGGCACCTCCTTCCGGCTCAAAATTGTACTCAGATTAGGTAGGATCCCCAAAAGAGCCACCTCGAAACGCACAGGGGCTCGGCCTATACATAAACGGCAGCCCTTCACAGCTGACTCTTGAATTCCAAGAGACGTAGATGATAACAGCGTAATTAAAGAGTTATGGTTGAGGTTTCTCTTAAAAGGCAACTGGTCTGTGACGCTTTTTCACTGTGCTCGTTTCAAGGCCACCATTATCAGCGGCCTGCGCTTTAGCGGCGGTACAGGAAGTGCTGTTGGTTTTGTTGTTACGGACTGTTGGAAGGAAGCAACGAAACTGCACGGGCCTGCCAACTAACTCCAGTTGAGTCACCACAGCCGCATCATGCGGAGAGGCGGAGAGAGGAGAATTTTAAGATATGCTGAAGAAATAATAAAGGATGGTTGGTTGGTTGGTTCACAGGACGGGAAAGGCGCAGTACCTGTCACACTTGCTCTGTGGACACCTGAACCGCACCGTAAGGGAAGGGAGAAAGGTGGGAGTGAAAGTGGAAAGTGAGAAAGGGGAGCCGTAGTGGAGGGCTACGGAGTAATTTCGACCACCTGGGAATCTTTAACGTGCGCTGACATCGCACAGCACACGGACGCCACTTCGTTTCGCCTCTAACGAAACGCAGCCGCCGAGATCGGGTTCGAACCCTGGGGAAGAAAAAACGCGTCGTAGCAGCCGCCGTCAAGAAGCGCAGGCGACTGCAATGACTGCATGCCTAATGGTATAGGAAGTAGCAACTAGCTTTCCTTAGTCCCTTTATTTGGTACTTTGACGTTCGCACGCGATGTCTACGATGATTGCTTGTTAACAGAACTATCACTACGGTTCAATATTTTTCCCGATTCTTTACAATCTATTTACAGCATATGACCATAACAACTTAATGAGAAATTGTCTTACAACAATGGGAAAGGAAACAAAAAGTTCCTTAGAAGAATAAAAGGATTTCGCTTTGATTTGGTTTCTTTAACAGGGTTTAACGTTTAAAGGAAAATTAGGCTATGAAAGACATAGTGGAGAGCTCGGCACATTTCAGCAACCTTGGGTTCTTTTAAGATGCACTAATAGTGCGGCTAGCAGTAGATTATAGCTGCGGATACACTTCACTTGCCGAGATATAACATTTTATTCTATTTGTAGGGCACGTTGACAGTTTCAAGGAAGACAACATGCTTTTTTTGCATTTCATACGAAGTTGCTGCGACTGCATTAATAAAGGAAACGAAAATGCACGGGACTGCTACCGGCTATGCAGCTGAGCCACCTCCGCTGCCTAGTGCGAACAGAAGAGAAAATAGAGAAGAAAAAAAGAAAAGGGGCAGAAAGACGCACGTAGCAACAGCCGTCGACCACCACCGAAACGGTAGCGGGTGCAATGACGACCTACAACAGATAAAACTATGGTGGCAGGCTAGCCCTTGCCGCAAGCGGCAGTGATCTACCAGTCCAGCCCCGTAGGGTCAGGCGCAGCCACCCCTTCACCCATTTCATACGAAGTGGGAAGTACTCACACAAGGAATTTAGGTCGTAATGATAGGTGCTGTAGATATCGAAGATGGACCCCGTGTACCTGCAATGGTAGGTAAAAAGAGGCGCACTTGTTGAAGAGGGTTTTTCTTTCTAGTGGTCCCTTGACCAGGCTAAACGTTTAGGAACTTTCTAGCATTAAAATAAAAGAACAACTTTCAGAGTACGGATTATAAATACCTTTCAACGCCGACAACATTTATCGGTCATTCACAAGGCCCCCATGGATTCCTAGCCGAACAATCATTACTGCATCCATGTGTGTAATAATAGGGCAAAAATACATCCTGTCTGTCATTTTGCCAACGGGTCGCTGCGAAGATTTGCTCTTCAGTGAAACGCAATATTCCTTTGAAGGCTATGAACTTTTCGGGTACCGAGATTGCTCAGCTTATGTTATTCTACGGTAGAGGCTAAATTTGAACCTAGCTCATTTTCAAAGCTCCGAAGAAATATACGTAGCACTAACTTGATGGTTTGTAGAGTTTAGCGTTCCAAAGCGACTCAGACTGTAAGAGACGCAAGAGCCAACTTGAAGATAGGAAATAAAAATAGGCGTTTTCTCAGGCACATAAATAAAGTTGCTCAGAAAGGCTAGCATTAGCTAGTTATTTTCGTGTTCCGTTTGAATTGTGTTGAACTTATTTTTGCCTCCCATGTTTGGTCTGGTTTGGTTTGCGGGGTTTAACTTCTCGAAGTCACTCAGGCTGTGAGAGATGCCGTAGTGGAGGACTCCGGAAATTTCGACCACCAAGACAATGCGTTGAATACATTTTACTGCAAAACTTACGAGTATAGGTGTTGCACACAGTCACTGCTGGTGTCCGGACAGGAATTAAACTAAATGTAATGCGTTTAGTTGAAAACGGCAGGTGAAAACGTGGTCACCGCAATAACGTCTAGCATGATATTTGACACTGCACCTCCTTGTTACATTTATCTGACTGGCATCTTTTAGGGTAGCTCGAAACGGCAAATCATATTTCTTAAATATGGAGGCAGAGTAGGGATATTGGCTCTAGGTATTTTCAACTGGTCGCAAAGTGACGTAACGGCGCTGAATGGAAAATGGAATCTATAAGTAACTCCTACCCTAAGTCAAATCGAGGTACTCTCGGCAAGGGCTAACAAAATGATACGCAGTGCAAGTAATTAATTTTTCAATTAATTTTTGGGGGCATCTAATTCGTTCACCGTAAATTCAATCCTGTCCTTGCCTCTTTCCGGGGTGGTGCAGTGGTAAGACGCCCGACTACTGTGCCGGAGTTCCCGGGTTCGAACCCGACCGCGGCGGCTGCGTTTCGATGGAGGCGAAACGAAGTGGCATCCGTGTGCTGTGCGATGTCAGCGCACGTTAAAGATCCCCAGGTGGTCGAAATTACTCCGTAGCCCTCCACTACGGCTCCTCTTTCTCTCTTTCCACTTTCATTCCCACCTTCCTCCCTTCCCTTACGGCGCGGTTCGGGTGTCCACAGAGCAAGTGTGACAGTTACTGCGCCTTTCCCTTCCTGTGAACCAATTTTAACTTGCCTCTTTTCTCACGCAGGTGCTTGAGCATAGCCTATCATGAACCGTAATTATGAAGGATCTGCAAGAATACCAGCTTACAGTTCTTCCTTTTCATATTGGCCTTGTGCTCAAAATTTACATCATAAATAGAACATACACGCTAGAAACTCCCGGCCTATTCTCGCAAGGATGCCTTGCTTAAAGCCTAGAGGATTGAACCTCGTGCACAAGGATCTAAGCAGAAGAAAAGCGCAAACTATGCATACAACATTTCGTGCTGAGCCGTTAAGTAAAGGCTGGAAAATATTACTATCCATGAGTTTTAAAACTCAGTGTATCTATATCATATATTTGATAAACATCTAAGGCGCCGCAAAAAGCACCGACAACAATGCGCAAGATCCAGCACCATACCAAATGGCCGGAGTCGAGCATTTAGCGTGAATTTTGTGAGGGAGCAATGATCAAATGTGACGAAGTCAAAGAGGGCATAAGAGGGCATGAGAGAATTTCTATTTCAGGTTTATTTATTTATTTATTTATTTATTATCAATACCTCAAATGCCCCAGGAATGGGGTATTACCTGAGCCTTATTATAGACATTACTAGGTTATATCGTAAGGATCAGTAGTTCACTACTACTTACAATCGTATGCACTTGGTGGGTGCATCTAAGCTTAACCGCTTCCTAATTGAAATGCGTTTCGTGTGCTCTATTTCATGACTTTATCATCATCATCATCATCATCATCATCATCAGCCTGACTATACCCACTGCAGGGTGAAGGCCTCTCCCATATTTCTCTACTTAACGCGGTTCTGTGCTAGCTGCATCCACTTGACCCCTGCGAACTTCTTAACCTCATCCGCCCACCTAACTTTCTGCCGCCCCCTGCTACGCTTTCCTGCTCTTGGAATCCAGTTTGTTACCCTAAGCGACCATCGATTATCCTCTCATCGCACTACATGTCCTGCGTATTCCCATTTATTTTTTTTTATTTCCACTAGAATGTCAGTAACTTGAGTTATTTCTCTAACCCACTCTGCACGCTACCTATCTCTTAATGTTACCCCTACCATTTTTCGTTCCATAGCCCTCTGCGTTGTCCTCAACTTAAGTAGAACCCTCTTGGTTAGCCTCCACGTTTCAGCCCCATAGGTGAGTACAGGTAAGATGCAACTGTTGTATGCTTTCCTCTTAAGGGATACCGGTAAGCTGCTAGTCATAATCTGTGAGTGCTTACCAAATGCGCTCCATCCCAATCTTATTCATCTTGTTATTTCCTTTTCATGGTCCGGATTTGCGGTTACTACCTGCCCCACTACTTCCAGTACTTCGCTACCTAATGTAAACTGCTGTTGCTTCCCGAGGCTGTTTCACATTACCTTAGTCTTCTGCATATTGATTTTCAAGCCTACCTTTCTACTTTTCCTGTCTAGGTCATTATACATTATTTGCAGTTCATCCTCCGAGTTGCTTAGCAAGGCAATGTCATCAGCAAATCGCAGATTACTGCGGTATTCTCCATCTACCCTTATCCCTAACTGCTCCCATTCCAAGTCACTGAATACTTCCTCTAAGCAAGCTGTGAATAGTACTGGGGAGATTGTGTCTCCTTGCTGTGCAGGTTGCTGTGCAGGTGCAACTATGGTTGCTGTGCAGTCACTTTATATATCTTCCAGCACTTTCACGTACGGCTCGTCTACCCCCTGATTTCGCAATGCCTGCATCACCGCCGATGTTTCAACTGAGTCGAATGCTTTTTCGTAATCAATGAATGCCACGTATAAGGGCTAGTCATATTCCGAGCATTTTTCTATCACCTGATTGATGGTATGGATATGATCGATAGTAGAGTACCGTTTCGGAAAACCTGCTTGATCCTTTGCTTGATTGCAGTCTAAGGTTGTCTGAATTCTTTTAGCGATTACTTTAGTAAACACCTTATACGTAACAGACAGTAAGCTGATTGGTCTGTAATTTTTAAGGTCCTAAAATTCCCCTTTCTTATGAATGGGGATAATGTTTGCATTCTTCCATGGTTCCGGTACCATACATGACACCAGGCACTGCGTATACAGGGTGGCCAGTTTTTCTAGCACGATATCCCCCACCGTCTTTTAGCAAATTTGTAGTTATCTGATCCTCTCCAGCTGATTTCCCCCTTTTCATAGTTTCTAATGCTTTCTTGACCGCATCCTTCGTCACTGGTGGAACGTCTGACTGTTTTTCCGCCGCCAATCTCGTTATGGTCCTGACTACTTTGGCTGCTGTAGAGATCTGTATAAAACTCCTCGGCTACTTTGACTATCTTGTCCATATTCGTGATGACGTTGCCTGCCTTGTCCCTTATCGCATATATCTGGTTTTTGCCTATGCCCAATTTCTTCTTTATCGCTGCAAGGCTTCCCCCGTTCTTTACAGCATGCTCAATTTTCTCCATGTTATACTTCCTTATATCAGCCACCTTGCCCTTATTGATTAGCTTTGCCAATTCGATCTGGTCTGTTGGATTGGAAGCTTTCATACTCTGGCGTTTCTTAATCAAATCTTTCGTCTCTTAAGGCAGCTTGCCGGTATCCTCTCCATCCTACCGCCTACTTCTACCGCGCACTCAGTAAGGATATCTCTGAAATTATTGTTCCTTGCCTCTAGGGTAATGTCGTCATCCTCGGTTAGAGCTTAGTATCTATTCTGTAGCGAGATCCTGAATTCTTCTGTCCTCCCCCTCACCGCTAATTCGTTGATGGGTTTCTTTCTTACTAATCTGTTGCGTTCCTTCTTCAGATTTAGGCTGATTCGGGACCTCACTATCCTGTGGTCACTGTATCGCACTTTCCTGATTACCTCTACATCCTGCACAATGGCGGGGGTTGAACACTTTATGGAGTCGATTTATTTTTAGTCTCTCCGTTAGGACTTTTCCATGTCCATTTCCGGTTCTTCCGTTTGCTGAAGAAGGTATTCATGATTCGTAAGTTATTGCGCTCTGCAAACTTCACTATTAACTCCCCCCTGCTATTCCTAGAACCAATGCCATAGTCACCTACTGCCTTGTCTCCTGCCTGTTTTTTTTTCCCTACCTTGGCATTGAAGTCGCCCATTAGTACAGTATACTGCGTCTTTACATTTCGCATTGCCGATTCTACATCTTCGTAGAAGCGTTCAACTGCCTGGTCATCATAACTACATGTAGGTGCATAGGCCTGTACAACCTTCAGTTTATATCACTTATTAAGCCTAATTACGATGCCTGCAACCCTCTCATTAATACTATAGAATTCATCTATATTACCCGCTATATACTTATTGACAAGGAAACCTACTCCTAGTTGTCGCCTCTCTGGTAAACCACGATAACACAGTACATGCCCATCCTTCAGTACAGTATATGCCTCATTCGGCCTCCTAACCTCACTAAGCCCTATGACATCCCATTTCATGCCCTCTAGTTCCTCTAACAGCACTGATAAACTAGCTTCACTAGCTAGGGTTCTAGCATTAAACGTTGCCAGGGTCAGTTTTCAAAGGCGGCCTGTCCAGCGGAGCCAGGCTTTCTTAGCACCCCCTGCTGCGTTACAGGTCTGACCGCCGCCGTGGTCAGCTGTTCAGCAACCGCTGGTGACTAAGGGCCGGGGTTTTATGGAGTTTATCATGAGAGGTTGTGGCCAATTACTGCACGAGGGTGGCCAAATCCTGTTCTGGTGAGGGAGTGCGTTGCCGGAGGCGTTCACCGGCATCAGGTCGCACCCCAAACCTGTTTATGCAATTTCATCGACACGCGGTTTTTTATTATTTTATTTTTTTAATCCGGTGGAGAATTGCGCGGCGCCGGGATTTGAGCCCCGGTCCTCTTGCATGCGAGGCGGATGTTCTGCCGCTACTGCACCGCTGCACCCCATGCATGCGCACTACTTCAAATTGCTACACGCACATTTTTCACAATAACAGCAGCATCGACATAAAGTGCACCTTCACCTCGTTAGATTTTCGTATGCACGCTACTTCAGTGGCTTCGATGCAAAAGAACCAAGGCCTAGCGACGACCAGGGAGCAGCGCGCTACCGGAGTGCCGTCAACCGCAGCGCTCGCGGACGGCATCTCTGCGGTAATCTGGCGGCAACCGGTGCTGCACTTAAGCGGTACAAATTTGTGTACTTTCATGATGAAGCTGAGGGCTGACCTTTTTTGACGCACGTTCCATTTAATTATCAACACGCTACAATAATTGTTGATGCTGCAACGACGAGACAGGACTACAGTACGCTTCTGCGCCGTCGGCCGGTACACGATGGTTGATGCTGCCTTTTTAATTGGCACGGTGTTGAATCGGACCAGCTCGTGCTCTTTTCGCACTCCTGCACCAACGCGCACTCTCAGTCGGACACCACCAACTTCTCGGCTAACATCGCGAACCGAAGCACCGAGCTGGGGTTCATGCATGCAGTGCATGCAGCAGTCGAGCAGACGACTTTGAAGTATGTCCGTGACGTAGTGGGCATCGAGGCTGCAGCCAATGGCAGCCTGTCGTGACCTGTCACTCTTTGTACTTGTGATGTAGGAACTCACGGCAGAACAGTTCCAAATCTCACCGCCACGCGAGAGCCGAGCAGCCCGCGAATTCCAAAAAACGCAATTTTTAAAAATGAATAATAAATCACGGCCTTTGTTGCAAGTTGTACTTTGGAGGAACGCTCAGAAGCATTCGTTCTACACATTCAAAACGTTCATCTATGACCTTTCTAGCCATTTCCTACCCCCTTTAAGCTGAAAAGAAGCGTCTGCCAATAGAGTGCTTTTAAACGCATGAGGCTGTACTCCTAACTGCGATTTATCCAGTCCTTTAGCAAGCTCCAGAAACGTCTGTCTCGCTAAGTGGTAGTGCTAAAATTCTATTTGGTGGTATTCACACCGTAGAAACACAGTCACATCGATCATGACATTATCAAACCATTGTGCAAGTTCTGATGGTCCCATTCACACCGTGTAGGTAAGCTCTCCATAAAGTAGCTCATCCGTGTCTGCGGTGGGAAACAGCGCCCACGCCCCGTAGGTCTCCCATAACCGTGGTAATTCTTTTTTACTGCGCGCAATAAGATACAGCACAACGACTATATAGCACATTACACAATACAAATATTGCATTCCGTGAGCCAAATGCAGCAATGCGCGATAACCACCGTACTTTGCTGCGCTGTACAGCTTCAAATGACACTGCGAACAGCGCCAAGCACAGCCGTCATGTGAGTGCATCACAAATATTTTATAACGCTATACAGTCGACGACCGATTTTTCGGACATGCTTGATTATTCATACATTTTCCCGGCCCTAAAACATACCTTATAAAGCCAAATGCAATTTAAAATTTTCTACCACTGCGTCTACATAAACCTCAAAGAAGTATCAAAGTCAAATTAGATCTTTGTGATCTGTGTTCTTATCTTTCATGTGATGCGCAGCACATAACAAAACTTGAATAGCTGTGTAAATTCGCGAAAAAGCAGTACTTAGTTTCTAACTGACTCATTAATCAATGCAATTTTAGCTTCAGTCGCAAAATGATGGTGGTGACGTCACAAATGTTTTCTTGTCAAATAAGAGGTCCAAATTTTAACTAAAAAATATTCATGCAAGCCTCTCCAAAACCGAAAATCACGAAATGAATAAGCAGCAATAATATCACTTTTTTTTTTCATGACATGTACGGTCAAAACGTGCTTGGGACTTCATAGCCGTCGTGCGGTGGCTGAAACTGAAACCGAAAGTGCAAAATGAAACTATAATTGCAATTGCTTAGTAGGTTTAGCTGAAATCTAGGTCATGATTCTTGTATATTTCTCAAAGAGAAAAGTAAATAAATTTGGTATTCCTACTCTATTAGGATGACGTTTGTATGTACAGGTTCCTAACTTCAGGGGGTAAAAATTACTACTGCTTACAGAGTATAAACATAATTCCTCTCCATTCAGAACTAAAACTAAACATTTGTTACGCATCTCATGCACTAACAAAAAGCTTGTATCTCTGTTGCATAATGCTTAGAAAACGCCTGCTGATATATCGAGGTAGCTTCTTTTGTAGTTGGTTTTAAAAGCACTCCAGGAAACTAAACCTGGCTCCGCTAATCTTCATAAAAAAGGCCAATTTTCTTATGCCTACTGGACTAATTATAACGAATTTACCATCTAACTTGTTTGTTTTGTTGTATACGATATTTTTTTTTCTGTTTTGATATACCTCACCTGATGCGTCGTTTGTGCAGTTGCGATATCGTGTTTTGGACAGGGATGGTGAGTGCTGACTAGGTGGTTGCAATGGATGGAACTAGATATGCGCACTGTGAAAGCGCTCGCCACCTAAAATTGCGCTGTCAAATAATCACAAGTGGTCTAAATTGGTAGAGACTGTCACCGAATCGTGCTTCATACATATTGACGCATAGAAGACGACGCCAAAGATACGTCTGGGACGACAAGCGCGAGCCTGGAAGAGAAGGAAGCCTGAACGCAAAATTCGTTCTGGCCGACCCTTCAAAGCGTCTATCTTTAGGCCGTCCTTGGCGTTCTATCGAGACGTGACACTGGTGGAGCACGCTGGGGTATGCATAAGACTCCTTCCGGCAGTCCACAGCGGACTCCAGACATCGACACGCCTGTCCATCGCGCTAGCTGCCACCTTCTAGGCCTAGCGCCGGAGTATAGACATCTGCCGAAGGCCTCTTCAAACGGCCAAGTTCCTCAGACCTCCCAAGCCATGGCACATCATAACCCTACGGCGGTGACTCTTCAGAAAACCAAGGTGTCAGAGTGCTTTCGCGGGGAAGCTTTTGAAGATGTGGAGGACTGGCTCGACCAGTTTGAGCGAGTGGCCAAGATCAACCAGCGCAGCGGAGACCAGAAGCTTTGCAATGATTATTTTCCCCTTCAGGACAATGCTGGAACGTGGTTTGAGAACAACGAAGCCAGCTTATCCACATGGAATGACTTCCACTGCCAGCTGGTAGAACTTTTGAAAGAACTGACCGACGAGACAATGTGCTGCGGCTGCTTGAGGTGCGCGTCCAGAAGCCGAATGAGAGCGTTCCTATGTTTGCGGAAGCCATGACTCGCCTTTTTCGCCGTGCTGACCCTGATATGAGTGAGCCAAGGAAGCTACGGCATCTCATCCATGGTGTCAAAGAACAGGTGCTTGCCGGCTTGGTACGAAACCCACCTAAAACTCAGTGAGTTCGTTAAGGACGCTACGGCTATAGAGCGAGCCCTCAAGACCGGTGCCGCCAGTACAACCGACCCGTTAACTGGGCTCCGACAACTGCGGTGGCGTTGAATGCAACCGATAGGACCACTCTTCAAGACCTCATTAGAGAAATTGTCCTTGAGGAGCTTCAGCGAATTACGGCTACGAAGGCCAAGTCATCAGAGGCCCTCGGGGAATCTGTCAGGAATGAAATTGGGTGTGCCTTATCACCGTCTGCACCATGCAGCCAGTCTCACCCTGTCGACAACGCGGCAGCCATTTCGGAACCATACCACGCTCCACAAAAGGTCAGCTTCACGGCCGACATTCCTGCACCTTACCACGAGCCGCAACCAGAGAGCTATGTCGCAGTCCGTCGCTCGCCTCCAGACCACGCCCCACCGAACTCATCGAATCGTCAGGAGACACGATTATTTCAGGGGCCTCAGTGGGCGCCTTCCAGGCGCTCTCAACCACGCCGAACTGACAGGTGGCGCAGTTATGACAGCCTACTACTCTGTTTCTACTGCGGACAACCTGGCCACGTGTATCGGTAATGCCGCTACTGCGAAGAGGGGCAGGCCTTTCCGCCTGTTTCTGCTTGCCACCTCTTCAACGCTGCCTCTGCCCAAATCGAGGACGACCCTCCGGTCAGTAGGGAAACCGAATCCCCGGGCCTCCGCCGCCGCTCCTCCCCATCATCACAGCGTTATTCTTCGCCGACGCGTCGTAGCATTACTGACGTTAGCGGACAGTGGTGCCCGAGCCCTCGCCGGGGAAACTAACAGCCGTAACCTCGCGAGGGGAGGTTGCAGCCAGTTGCAAATTGTCAAAACACTCACAACCGCCACAACTTCCGAAAACCCGTGGTTCTGACGTCGCTGTTAACATTGACATTGCTGTACTACCGTCGAAAATGCCGCCTACATTACCGCCGAAAATGCCGCACCAGATGCGCAGCCCCGATGACGAAGCTGACAGCACCGACCTTGCCGCACCTCCGCCGCAAATGCCGAAAGAGACGAGCAACACAGATAAAGTTGTTAGTGCTGATAAACCAATGACGTACGGGTAATGAAGAGGTTCATGCAGAAGTACTGTTCAAGCCCAACACGTGGGATTTGAGGCCGCAGGCTCCTTTTCAAAGCTACGCGGCCTGGGTAGCCGAGCACCAGGCCGGGCTATGGCTTGTACCCATTTGAGAAAAGCAGTGGGTGTCCGGCCGCCAGTGAGAGTCGAACCCACCACCTCCCGTTGCCGAGGCGAGTGCTCTACCACGAGGCCACTGCTTCGGCCTCGCAGTTTCTATTGACGGGCTGAAAGTAGATGCTCTGGTAGATACCGGGGCGTATTTTTCAATTATTAGCCAGAACCTGGCTGATACGCTGAGCAAAGTAAACGCCGAATGGACTGGGCTAGTAATTAGAATGCTGGGGGTCAGCTACTGGCACCGACAGGAAGTGCACTGCCCGGATAGTAATGGGAAACGCGGGTTTTGTAGGCAGCTTCGTTATTCTCCCTGACTGTGACAAAGACCTCATCCCGGGCATGGACTTTCTGCGTCTTCATGGGGCTGCTGTAATCAGCATTCGGGACAGCGTCGTTGCCTTCAGCAAGAATCATGGAGACCTCAGTTATGTGGAAGTACCACTGATGCCCTTATGCGTCGCCAATGAGATGGTGATATTACCTCCGCGATCATGCTCTTTTACTCAAGTGAAGTGCGACATGGCGCATACCGACGATGGTATCGCCGAAAGGGCAGTCCCCTGGTACTAAGCCGAGGTGTTTCTATACCCCGAGGGCTCAACTTCCCCAATTGGCAGACCGAAGTGCTGCTGACAACCTTCAGCGACGATCGGTAGCAAATTCCGAAAGGCACATCTGTGGCCTTTTTCGACAGCCTCCCAAATGCGCAGCACTGCTTCTCACTGCAACATGAAGGATCAATGTGCAAGACGCCCCTATTCATCGTCGATGTGAGACCAAATTTGTCTTCTTCAAAACAGGACCGCTTTTTGGATCTCATAGATCAATTTCGAGACTGCTTTGCTTCCGAATCGCGGATCGGCCAAGCTCCTTTGACAAAACATCGAATCATCACGGATGACTCGATTCGCCCGATTCCACAAAATTGTTACCGTGTGGCTCCGAAAGAACGTTAAGCCATTCAGCGCCAGGTGGCCGAAATGCTTAGAGACGACGTTAACCAGCCGTCACAGAGCCCCTGGGCTTCCCCCATGGTACTTGTTAAAAAGATGGACGGTATCTTACGATTTTTCATATAGGCTACCCCAAGCTCAACCAAGTGACTAAAAAAGACGTGTACCTTCTTCCTCGCATTGACGATTCTCTTGATTGCCTAAGAAATGCACGTTAAATCTCATCAATGGACATGAAAAGTGGATATTGGAAGATAGACGTAGATGAGAGGGATTGGGAGAAGACAGCATTCGTCACTCCTGACGGATTGTATGAGTTTAAGGTCCTTTCGTTCGGTTTATGCTCGGAACCTGGAATATTCCAGTGGCTGATGGACACTGTGCTCTCGGGACTTAAGTGGCAAACCTGCCTGGTGTATCTTGACGACGTGATTGTGTTTTCGGCCACATTTGAAGAGCGTCTACGCCGTTTGCTAGCTGTGTTTCAGGCCATACGATCGGCGGGCCTCACAATAAAACACGAGAAGTGCCACTTCGGTTACGAGGAGCTGCAGTTCTTAGGTCACGTCTCAGCAAAGAGGGTGTCCGGCGTGATCCTGAAAAGCTCTCCACAGTCGCCAAGTTCCCAACACCTACGGACAAAAAGACATTGCGGCGCTTTCTGGATATTTGCGTCTATTACCGCCGGTATATTGCTGGCTTTTCACGAATTGCTTGTCCATTAACTTCACTAACGCATGATAATGCTGTCTTTCGCTCGGGTGAAGAACAGCAACAAGCTTTTAAGGAGCTGCGGAGGCGTCTACAGGCAACACCTGTCCTGGCGAACTTTGATGACGATGCGCCTACACTGCTTCATGCGGATGCCAGCAACGCAGGCTTAGGTGCTGGGCTGGTGCAGCGCCAGGATGTTATGGAAAAGTAATTGCTTACATAAGCAAGACGCTATCTGAAGCAGAAGCGAACCACTCGGCAACCGAAAAAGAACGCCTTGCAGTGGTATGCGCGGGTATGAAGTTCCGCCCTTGTTTGTACGCTCGCCCCTTTCATGTCATTAGCGACCAACACTCTCTCCGTTGGCTGACGAACCTAAAGGACCCCTCAGGGAGACACACGTTGGAGCCTTCAATTACAAGAATTCCGCACGGAAGTTATTTACAAATCTGGAAAGAAGCACATGGATGCTGATTGCCTTTCGCGAGCGCTGGTCGACCTTTCACTATGACAGATGAAGACACTGCGTTTTTAGGTGTCATAGATGGCGCAGCTCTTTTATTCGTAACAATATACTTTTCAAGAACTTCCGCCCTGGCGGAAGCAGTCATCTACTCGTCGTCGCATCTGCTCCCCGAAGTGAAGTTTTGCAAGCGTGTCCCGACGAGCCAACCGCCGGTCACCTAGGCTACACCCGCACGTTGGCTAGAGTACAGCACGGATACTACTGGCCAAAACTGCCGGCGAGAGTGAAACACTACGTACGTACGTGCATAGACTGCCAGCACCGTAAATCAAACCCTGTAAGACCAGCTGGTCTACTCCACCCTGTGTGAACGCCTTTTAAGCAAATCGGCATGGACCTCCTGGGATAATTTCCGACGTCCACAGCCGGGAATAAATGGATAATTGTCGCCACCGATTATCTAACCCGCTACGCGGAGACCAAGACTCTGCCAAGGGCTACCGCCGACGAATCAGCTCGGTTCTTCGTTGAGAAAATTGTCGTGAGCACGGCGCTCCGCGCTCCAGCACTCATTATAACTGACCGAGGAACTGCATTTACTGCCGAACTTTTGGAGACCGTTCTCCGCCTCAGTGGTACCAGTCACCGTAAAACTACAGCCTATCACCCCCAATCTAATGAGCTGACGGAACGCCTCAATAATATCATCGCAGAGGTGCTTTGCATGTACGTCTACGTGAACCACAAGAATTGGAACGAAATTCTTCCCTACGTCACGTTCGCCTACAGGCACGCCAAGACACCACTCGTATGACACCATTCAGCCTCCTTCACGGGCGGCCAGTAACAACTATGCTGGATGCCATGTTGCTCCCAAATGCCGGCACCGATGATCTCGATCAGGACGCCGAGGAATTCGATCAGCGTGCAGAGGAAGCTCGTCAACTAGCGCGTGTGCGGATCAAAAATCAACAAGAGAATGATGCACGACGCTACAGTCATAGACACCGACATGTCATGTACGAACCTGGTGATAAAGTGTGGATCTTGACGCCAATTCGCCGCCGTGGATTCTCCGAAAAACTATTGCGGCGATACTTCGGGCCCTATGTTGTTCAGTGACGTTTAACCAACGTCACTTATGAGGTGGTGCCAGACGAGGTGTCGACATCGAAGTGACGCCAGCTGACGCCGTCCACGTTGTACGTATGAAGCCGTACAACTCGGACTGACCTTGACCTCCTACTTCCATTTATACCCATAGGGACGATGCTTCCTGAGGAGGGGGGCAAATGACGCATAGAAGACGACGCCAAGGATGACGTCTGGGACGACAAGCGCGAGCCTGGAAGAGAAAGCAGCTTGAACGCAAGACTCGTTCTGGTCGACCATTCAAACCGTATATCTTTAGGCCTTCCTTGGCGTTCTATCGAAACGTGACAATATTGTGCGATTTCTAACTTGGGGCCTTTGTAGTAGTTGTCTTGGTTTCGATGTGATCAGATCAGAAATGCGCTGCCCGCATCGCTTTCTAGCAAGCGCATAACAAAGCAGTTTAGGCCCTGTCCATAAGTGCAAGGAAGGCTACTTACGCAATATCCAGCTCGCGAGCATTCTTAGAAATAGAAAAGTAGTTGTTCCAGTAGTGCTTCGTCATCTGGTATATGCCTGGCACAGGAGCGTTCACGTTGATTTTTGTTTCCTGTTGGTTTTAAAGTACATTTGGTTAGTGCCAACGATTTAAGACTATAAATACACAAGCGAATTCTCGTTGCACTTACCTGGCCACCATACAGCTTCAGCAGGGGGTCGGTCATGGTGGCGTTAATGAAGAACAGCTGAAGACGAACGTCTTTGAGCTGTAGCGTATATAAAGACAAGCTCAGTACCATTCCTACTGCCATGCCACTGTTAAAGGAACATGGATATAAATTGTTCGCCCAAAAAGGGGAATATTCAATGTAGCTCAGTACCAAAGGTTGGAGATAAAATTATGAACACGCCGGTTGAATAGCTGGCTGATTATTCGCTGTCGGTTATCTCCGGCACACTGTTATAAATATCTTTCGTTTTTCCATTAATGTTGTTACTTCAGGCTAACTTAATTTCAGAACAAAAAATACCGATCAATGCAAACACTATATACAAGCGGTACCATTTGCACTTAATTTTCATTCGTGAAGTTATGATTCATTCATTACTATTTAATGTTACAATAATTATGAGTGTCAGAAATCTCAGTGAGGAGAAATATTACGTATGTCTACATTTCCATTTTGGTTGCGTCATCGAATAACCAATTTGGCGCATATGTAAATTTTTGGGCTCGCAGAGAATTACATACTATGCGCTCAAAGAATTCAAATTCAGCTTCTCAGCTCATGAAAAATGCAAGCATAATATTTCCTAAAGAATAATAAAATTGGTTTGCATTTCTGGCAATGCAATAAGTTTATCCATTTTAGCGTCGAATATATTTACCTTCCTGTAGGCCTCCACTCTAGCGTCTGCTGTAGTCAGGTAGCTGTAGGCGTACGAGTAGTCAACGCTCTCGTATATCTTCCGGTACACGTTGAAGAATTTGATCCACAGCTAAGATAAGGAAAGAATATCTTGTGAAATTATAATCACAATACAGCAGGTAAGAACTAATATCCTGCCATAAGGAATAACTAGCGCTCCGCTGTTTCTTGTGAGCAGGGTAATCATTACTGACGCAGCATTATTAAGGGGCATGTAGCTAACTTTAGAAAGTGGTTTAACATCACGTCGATTCTTATAAAGCACGCGGTGGAAAAGTATGTCAGAAAGGAGGAACTATAACTTCCTCTAATACCTACAGCATTTGAGATAGCTCTGTCACCTATCTCGTGTAACCCAACCCACTAGATCTAGAAAAAGCGTCTCGGGATAATAAAATCGCTAAAGATTAATAATTAGGGATAGATGCAGCTCGGCATACGTTTTGTGCAGTGTGATTAAGACATGATATGCAGGTGAGGCAATTTGGGAAACCAAAACCGGGTAATAAGCAAAGGTCACTCGGGTTTGGCCGAGCAGAAAATAGCAGCTCAGAAATCGAGGGACGTATTAGCTGTGCAAAAAAAAAAAAGACATGTATGTGTTGCACGTGAAGAAAAAAGATACATGCTTAAATCATGGTTTAGAAAAATACCTCTGGAAGTGATCTCCGTAATGGTAACACGACAAAGCACAGAAAATGAGACGTTCCCTAGCGCCATACAAAAAAAAAAAAAAAAAAAACTGACACCTAGGGTGGCAACTGTAGAAAAGCGGCTGCAAAGGCATTAGGAGAGGGGGGGGGGGGGGGGGCGGTCAGGGTAGAAACCCCAACTATTGCAGTTATTAGCTTCACGTTCCGCCTCTCAGCCCAGGGTCGTTAGCCAAAGTTAATAAACCCCGTTCTGGAAGCCTCAAGCCCTGTGCTGGAAGCCGAAGTATAATGTATATGTACCTGAGCTGAATGGCATCCGTGGACTTTCCTATCCAGCCAAGTTCAACTCGGACCACATCAAAGGGTTTCAGAATGGAGCAAAATTACCTCTGGCTAGCGTATAACCATGGTTTCACAATAGAAACTAAGTTTTGAACCCTTTAAGTACTACGCCACTAATTCCTTGACTCCACGAATATAAATGTGAAGAATATTTTAATACAAACGAATGCAGTAGTTT
Organism: Amblyomma maculatum; assembly: GCF_055883805.1. Classification (NCBI taxonomy): domain Eukaryota; kingdom Metazoa; phylum Arthropoda; class Arachnida; order Ixodida; family Ixodidae; genus Amblyomma; species Amblyomma maculatum. The sequence goes on from NC_139346.1 coordinate 73,317,688, forward strand.
CTTTAATGTTAGAGTCAATGGCCTTTTTTTCTGAATCTTAATTAGAGGACCAGGCGATCTCAAGGTGACTGGCACAAATAAAGTACCGGACACTGTGTGCATGACAAGCTACTAGGTCGCAGTATGAAAATGGACTGATGGGATACCTTGTCACCCTTGAGGCCGAATTTCTTTTTTATCCACATGTGGTAGATCCAGGAGGCGGCCGTTGGCATGCTCTTCTCCGCGTAGCGGAGGCACAGACGCCAACGCTCTGGTTCCGTCTTGTAGCCCATGTGGTAGCGGTAGAAGAGCGTCTTCACGTGCTTCTCATGAGTACGGTAGAGCAATCCCAGCCGCAGAAGCACGCGATAGCCGAGGTAGTTGTAGATGACATCCCTACGTCGCGCGGAAAGATGTAATGCAACCATTCTTAAAGAATAGGCTGTGGCGGTTTGTAAATGCAATCAGGAAATATTTTGCGTGACGTCGTAACATATGGATTGCACGACTATCAGAAATGAACTGGAAAAAGATCTATTTTAACAATAGGAACCATGGATTTAGACTCATTCCTGTGTCAGTACTGTACAACTAGAGGGGCTAAGCGTATATGACCTGCAATACCTTAAAACAATCTGTGATATCGTGGCTCTTGGGAAGGTCTTCACCAATATGTGTTTCGACAAAACGTTTTTCTTCGAAAACAATAGAGGCATGCCCTTCCAGCAGCAGGCCGTCTAATGCGCTTTCAAGCGCGTACAACTGTACCCAACTGTACCTTGTACTGTTGAAAACTATATCCAAATTAAACGTCTGCTTGTACTGCATGCCTTTTGCCTGCCGTTGAAGATCACTCCTGCTGTTCGGGGATCGTATAAAATGTAACACACATGAAACAGCGGACGTTTAAACAAGAACCGTAATGTATTCAAAGCCACGTTAGCGACAAAGGATGGCTGATAGTATCTGCGTGATAAAAACAGGTACTTAGAATTTATCACAATGTGGGGCCAAGCTGACAATTATTAAGCTTTCTTAAGCTTACATTTCCTAATTGTCAGCTCGAACGCAATTAACTCCCTTCAAAGTGATTTTTGATTTATCTCGTTTAAAATGAGAGCTTGAGACCGGACCCGCTAAGAATGATTAGCCGGAGAAGCAGCAGACGTAAGAAGCTTTTTACTTTTTGGTTCGCTCAGTTATAGCCTGGTTACTTCAAGCAATGATTTCAACTTTGAAAAAAAAAAATAAAGAGTGGTTCAGTATATTAGCTCGCATGGACAGTCAGGTTGAGCAAGATTAATTCAAAGCGTAAAAAAAAAAAAGGATAGAGACACTCAAACTTCGTCTTAAAAGTAGACGCTTTAACGCGGCCTTTTGATTCAGCAAATGTTCTATACATTTTTGATTTTTAAATTAATTCAATTTTAAAATTATCACTCTAATGTCCGTATACATCCCAAACACACGTTACTAAGTCATATGCACACCAGCCCGTTCACTACTGCCCCTCTAACGCTTTCGATAACAACATTTTTTGGACCAATTCTCTGCGTGCCCATCTGGACTGCAGTGCCAAACGGGTTCAACACAGGGTCTATTCCAGCCCTAGTCGGGTTTGATCAAAATGGATCGTGTTTGAACCAGAATGGCGACAAATGTATAGAAATTACTTCTAATTTCTGAAATACCTCCATTAGAGACGACCTCCTTGCCAGTTTCAGCTTTATTCTGAAACTTCGTAAAATCGTTATATAGCTTTATTTTGCATGGGGGGTTTTTCCATTTTTCCAGCTCCCGCATGAGGTCATACGGATGGGACGTCATAACACCACCGACCAATCAGGATTTTTCTGTACGAATATTTCCGACAAGCGGTGTCGACTCGGCTGACTGCTCTTGACCGTACGAACTACACAAAATATTGCTTAATATTTAGATAACGCAAAACGTATTCCGAGTAGTATTATGCTTCCTAAACTAGGTGATATGAATACTTTGGTTCCGTTGCCCAGAAGACTCACTTGGACTGCTTCTGCAAAAACCGCGCTAGGCCAGAGACGTATTTGACATTGCCGACAAGAATTTTCGTTTGTGGACCAACGTTGGTGGGAGTGCCGTCGAACACAGTTTTCAAGAAAGTCATCCAATTCCACTGCAAGAACAAAATACGAATATATGTAACAAATATTTTCCTTACGAATAAAACTAGCCATAAAACACTAGAGAAATGCTGGCTAGCAGATTGGACGCCCTGTTAAACTTAATATAAAGTCTGCTCTTAACTCTTTATATGTAATACAATCGTCCCATTAGGGGTGACCGATCAGAATCAACACAAAATGGTAATAGTTGGAAATAGCAGAACACAGCTATTTGGTTTGATTTCTTATAAGAAGATAAAGCTGGGGAGGCCCAGTTTTTGTTATTCATATTAAACAGCGTAAAAAAGACGGAGAGGGAATAATGAAGAATACGGTCAGCATGTGTGTTGATGTGCTTGTTCCGCCGTCGTCTTTTTCACGCTGTTTTAATGTGGATTCGGTTTGTTCCGTGGGGTTTAACGTCCCAAACCGGCTCAAGCAATAAAAGACGCAATAGGGGAGAGCACTGGAAATTTCGGCCACCTGCGACTCTTTAGCGTGCACTGATATCGCACAGCACACGGGCAACTTGCTTTTCGCCTCCATCGAAAAGGGGCCGCTGCGTACGGGATTCGATCCCGCATCTATTTCAGCTAGCAGCCGCCATTGAACTGTACATATGTAAATTATAGATCAACTCGCAATTTCAGCGGCACGTGGTAACAAGAAAATCAGCGGTGACAAGTTCCGAATTGCTCATAAGTCATATGATGGCGACGGTGGTATTGTTCCTTTGGAAGAGGAAGAGGAAAAACGTTTATTGCGCTTGTCTTCATGAGCCGAGCCCTCAGTCCAGGGTTCGACGTGCTGCCACTATCCTGCAGGCCCGCTAACGCAGCTCGCGCTGGTCTTGCGGAGAGCGGTATCATGAAGAGATGAAGGGTTCTCAATCTAGAGTCCCGTTCGCCGTCGCTATTTGCTCGGCCTGCTTGATTAGTCGGCGCTGATTGGTTGGCTCGATGCTGACCAAGGCTGGTTCTCAGGAGTGCGTAGTAGAGGGATTTATAGGTGTAACGTGCGGGTGCAGTTGTAAAGGACAAAACAGAATGATATACTGTAGTTCTGTATTGTTGGCAGCTGGTACCATACATGTCTCTGGGTAACGGGTGGGGAGGAAAAAGTTTTTGTGGTATACGTTAGGATACATACGAGCTTTGTAGCTGACGCCATATCGCAGCTTCGGTTTTGGTGACTATTTTTTGTGGTGGTGGCAAGGTTCTTCTTTGCATACGGTAATGTTACGTAATCTGGGTGTAAGAGAGCAGACACCCTCTGTTTCTACTTCGTCCTCTGCTTCCTTCGACAGCGTCCGGAAAGTTGTGGCTCATGCGAGCACATGCCCGCTATCGTTACAACTAAAGCTGCAGAATCTGCCTGTTAAGGTGACTCTTTTCTTTACGTTGCGATTCATTCCTGCTTTAATTAGCTTTAATTGATAATGGACAATAATATAAGCGACTTTTTTGTGCTGTAACAATGTGGTGTTCAATCCTGTACCAATCTGGTTCTCGTTCAAGACTGCACTATATTGTGAAACGCAGGTCTGGAGTGGCAGGACAAATTTCAGTAAGAAAAAAAAAACGAAAAATAAAAACCGAGGCAGTCACTGTGTATCTTCTATTAACGCCATCGCGGCTGCAGCTACTAGTAAAACACACGTCAAGGCAAATATCAAAGCGACCAACGAACTGTATTTCAAACAATGCGCAGAATGAGTTTGGTCTAGAAGTGCAATTCTTCGGGAACAAGCTCCAGAAAGACACAGCGAATGCGGTTGTTGAAGCGGAGTTTTGGAGCAACAATTAACTGCGACATATTGGAAAACATTATCCCAGTTGACTCCGAGCATGTGATTTCCAGGTCACTCAAACCAAGACGTCCTTGCACAGCCCTATTGATAATGAATCGTCATTGCTGACGTGAAGGTATTGTTTTCAGATTGAGAGTTTAGATATACAGTGTGGTATTAAGTTCTAATCATGAGGCACGGGAGTAGACCACATGCTTATGGAGTGCGGAATCACTTCTCATTCTCAGAGTGCATTTCGGCCTCCTGTGTCTGTTCATGTGTCCGAATTTGCCAGGCGTTTTCCCTAGGTGCCTAACGTAAAGCTGTTTGTAAGTCTTTACACAAGGGGTTGTAAAGAGGAGCATGCACTTTCAAACAATTTAATGAAGAACAAGCCATTTACTATGTTCGATTGTTTGCTCTCAGCTGCGCGTACACGGTTTGAATTTAACTCAAGTGACGAAAAGTCTAGCTCCTAAGCGATGCCCCTGCTTATTCGATTTACTTAGTAACTGCTGCAGCGCACCCGAGGCGCAAATTTATAACCACGCTGAGTTAAGCTGGTCTACTCACATAAAAAGAGTTGTCCAAGTCTTTGAGCTTGAGGACTTTCTTTTCGTAGAACATTCCTGTCCGATGGCCCTCGGCATACCTTAGTCTCTGGAAAGGAAAACAAACTTTATGCATCAAAAAGGGGATAAAAATTGCTTGTGCAGCCGCTCAACAAGGGAAGTAGCTTCCAAGACGTATAGGGCACAACACTGTCGCTGGCAAACAATCGAAGTCGCTCGTTGTTGTGACGTCACTATCAGGTGGCGCTTTAGCTTTGGCTAAGGCCGCTTGCATGTCCACTGCCACTATTTTCCCGTTACAGTGGCTGAGGTTATTTTTCCTGGGATGCAGTGACTTGGGGTTAAATATTTATGGAGCTTTAGCGTCCTAAAATGGCTCAGGCTACGAGGGTTTAGGATAAGATTTGATTTCCTGCTAGCTCGAACGATGATTGCATAAAGATAATCAGATGGATGCCCATGATTCGGAGCTATATTGTTAAAAGCTAGAACATATCGAGATAATTCCCCGAAGCGGCTGAACAGAACAGGAAAGCGAACAAGGATAGAACCACTTCCTCTTTAGGGCAGTCACTTGAGCGACAACCTCTTCAGCCCACTATATTCAGCTAGCGCAAGGCATTTAGAGATACTATGAATATCAGCGAACGTTGGCGACTTAGGGAATGGCTTCGGCAAAAAAAGGGCAAATACATATGTAGGGTTAACCCTGTTCCTTATCTGTGAGGAATCATTTCTTTCCCCTATACCCCACTGCTATAAGCGCCACGCTCACCATGTCGTTATTGTTAGCGTTGTGCAAATGCCCTTTCCGAGCACTGTGACGTACAAGGCCTGTATATTGAAGACCAATGGGCCAGTTTACACTAGGATAATCGTTACATCATCACATAGGCGCGCTAAACGTTAACTCAAGACGATTCACTCAAGCACGAAAAGACTAGCACGTGCGCGAACTTTCAACTGTTTATTACATGCACTTTTCTCCTTATATACACATATACATCGAAAACATGTGCAAACACGTGTCATACACAAGTATATAAGTGCAATTCATCAAACCGCAAACTATGAAGCACCGCTTTCCTACGTGATGATGGAAAACCAACAAGGCGCCATTACCGCATCAATTGTTATATTTCGGATGTGCAAGTTTACGCTCAGCGACGTATTTACAAACTGGCGTACCATAAGTACTTTCGTTTTTAAGTTATAATTTTATCGTCCAATTTTTCGATTAGCAGTTCTCTGCACTATTATGGTGAGATATGGTTTCGGGTTGAAATTGTTCACTGTAAAGAAGCCAATAGGCATGTTTACGGAGGATGGAATACATGATGAATGCGAAATATATGCACAAATATTAGAAGCATTATTGCAAATGCAGTGCATTTCAGTACAGTCTATTGTTCGAAACATTTTATCGTAGATTTGAAAAAACAGCGGAAAATAATAAAGCATATTATTCTGAACCACTATTGTCCGAATTTGATGCTTTGGCGGGTTCGAATGAGAAAAAGACCGTTGCATATTTCCTTCTTTTTTGTAAAGCTGTGAATTCCAAAGTATATAAATAATGGAATCTCCTGCAAATACATTACTCCAGTAGTTTCTCATTCATTTTATCTTCAACCGCTTTTCAGATGTTATTACTTCTTAGCATAGAAATGTGCTGGAATGACCTTCCCACCGACATTTTATTGGCGGCAAGATCATTTGCAGTTCCCCTTAGAAAATCCTCTTAACCCTTTTGTCCAGCTTCATTCCATCTTCTCATTTATTACACATAAACGGGGAGCGACAGAAAAAAATAGAATTGAAAATGTAAATGCAGAGCCTTAAGAAAGTTTTAGGCGCGGTAAAAGGGAGCATTCCTACCTTGATTAGCTCGATGTCGAACGCTTGAATGTTGTCGCACAGCGTATCCCACTGGTCGTTCGTCGGCACGATGCCGTACACAGATAGCATGGCGTCGCACACACTTTGGCGAAGCCAATTCGAAGACTCCGTGGTAGAAAGAATGAACTTGGGCAGCGCCGTTGTCTCTGGTTCATCCAGCTGGGAACATAAGCGGAACATGTTATACGCTGTAGGTTGTAGAAGTTTGGTAGCGCTCTGAGGAGAGAAATGAAACTCGGCAGACATGGAGAGCAATTGCATATAAAACATCTTTAGGCAGTTAATAATGACATAGGAATACACAAGCAACGAAGCTGCATTACATTGCATGTTTCTTTTTGCGAACACTTGTTAGAAATCGAAAACATGAAACACTTATGCATCCTCTAACAGTAATAAATATAAAATGTATTATATATATATATTATTACTTTAAATCTATTAAACATGTATGTTTGACGTTTGGAAGACAACACTTGCTCGGCGTCTTTTTACCCAAACAACGTACTTATATTCCGTTAACTCAAGCAACCGCTGTCCACAAATTAAAGCGCAACTCCTAGGTTGCCTGATAGCTCACAGAGAATAGTCTTCTTCGCAAGATGCATTCGCTTCGAGCAGAAAGGTGGCGTATTTTTTTGGATATTTTTGCGTTTCCAAGCCAATGCCCTACGCGTAACATCATCAAGGCCTCCGAAATACATTTCAGAAGAAAGGCCTAATGCGCCCGCGTCGAAATTCCCAAGGAATTATGAAGCCCGTAAAAATATTCGACCATAAAGACGCTTATTACCCGCGCATTAAAACTACAGTGAGTACGTAACAGTTGCGTATTCGTCATACCTGTTATCAAGCTATGACCTCGCGCTCTATAGTGAACCGCCGCTAGATGGCGTTGTTGACGCAAGACTCCGACCAAGCAAATGCTGATACTTGAAATAGTACCCTTCCCGTTCAAATAGTTGAAAAGCCACTGAGCAGACCATACACACAAAGAGCGAGCCGAGTAACTTTAATAGGACGGTGAGAAACTGTGATGACGTTCCCCCTTAACGCTTAACACTATGATTTACCCACGGTGCTTAAATGAATTACACACTTTGCCTTTTTAGATATGACAGTATTGTGCCGAATTCAGGTCGTGCGCATCGTACTCGCATATTAGCGCTCATTTCCGCATGCATTGTCTGCAAGCCCATCAATTGCACGTCATTATTAAGCCGCGATGCATAAATGTTTCTTCATTTTCCCTTAAGCGAACTGAGAGTTATCGGTGCAGTTTACCGAAGAAGTCAACGGCTATATTTAAACTGCCGCGTAACCCTTAGTTGTGTTACCCACAATGCAGTAAGACAATAACGCGTGCCACTCGAAGTCGCGAAGGAGGGCGACGTCGCTAGTTGAGAGGTAAGCGGTGAAGCAGTGAGCATATTGTCTGGAAAGGAGGGGGCAAGGAAGTTATGTTCGGATAGGATTTAGGTTGTGGGTCTGGAGGTTGCGCCTTAGCTAGCCGTTTTCAAACGATGAAAATTCTCGGTCTTCACAGAGCTCACGCAGGAATTCTCAGCTACATTGAATCTCACTGCAATCGCCCTGCAAAAATATGTGCTTTCAATCATTTATCGCTACTGGTTAAAAATTCATCGGTGTGCTAGCAAATAACGAATCAAAAAGAAAACGCATTAAAATTTGAAAATCCTCCAACCTTGCCGAAATAAAGCTCGAACAGAGTTTCGTCGCCACTTTAAGGGCATTGATCACTGCCACCCCAGAAATGCCGATCGGTAGCACATGTTCCCGTGTCTCGCTTCGATTTAAAAAGGATGACCTTACGTAGATGATGACTTTGTCGTAGTCGTCGGGGTCGACCCTCATCTGAACCGTGACAAGAGGAAAGAGGCCGAAGTTCTTGGCTAGCTTGCCAGCGATGACGGAAATCTTTGGGTCTCCCTCGGGATCTAGCGATGGAAAGTGCTCCAACCCAAGGATATGTGGCATCTTTTTGATGTCCTCCTTGCTGCTGTTGCGCTCTGCGACGGCGTTGTGGGACACAATTTCGCGTCAGCTAATTAGGCACAAAACGGACGACGTTGTTTACGGCTATTTCGTTTAGTTTTAAAAATGTGATCAAAACCGTCTTGCCCGGATGAAGATCAACTTCTATCGACGTTCTCGTTCAGCTCATTGGGCGGGTTGCAAAAGCGTCGCATACAATATAACAGCGTAGTTACAAAATATTTTTACAGACGTTTCGACTAGAAAGTGACGTTCACTGATTGATGCTCAGTAAAGCTATAATGCAAATGTCATTAAATCAATTCCATCGCCATATTGCCAAGTGTAAAAAATTATTGTTTTGAATGTGATTTATACATCATGAGAAGCGCAACTTTTAAGTTTATTTTAAAAACCATCTTGAAGTACTAAAGAAATTTGTCCTTCGATTAACGAAGTTTTCCCGAAGCATTAAAAAAGCGGGGGTAGGAGCAACAGAAAAAGATGCTTGTGTACGCAATATTCAGGCAAGAAACAACACAATTTCGTTGCGTCCGTGATCGATTTCTAAATATGTTGCCGGAAACACATTCTTCTTATTGGTTTTACATGCACTTACAGGAGAAACGTACTTTTATTTTCGGTAAAGTTGGACAGTAAAATAATACCTCATATAAAAAAGTCAAATAATGATAAATTTGACAGCAATTAGCTCACCTGCGTTTTGGCATGCCGCGAAGATGGCCTCAAACTTACGGACAGGAATGTGAGTCATTTGGTTCATTATCTGACCCTGCTCTGTAATAGAGGCTGCAAAACAAAATCAATAATCAACAGCATTATTTCAGTACTTCAAGGAATCCTGCCTAAGAAAAAAATATATAATTGATACCGCAAGCAGAAAACTTCACGGCATGCGCTGAAGCTAGAAACCTCACCAGAGTTACGATGTATTAAGCCAATCCGAAACGGCTTCCATGATGCGTACTCTCGGCGACGATACAGACTGAGAATGTTGACAGGCGGCCCTATTTTTGATTTCTCGGGGCATTGGTTTTATGTAAACCACCTAAATTAAATGCCTAAAAAAACGTGACAAATTATATCGCTTATGAAGAAAGTAAATTTTGAAGCAGCTCAGGGCAAGCTACCACATCGCCTTGTCTGACAGAATAAAAATATTTTACTCTTGCCTGGCCTAAGAGCAACGCTTTTGCTGAATAATCATCCAACTACTCGACAGAGTTAACAGCAATAACCTTGGCGACATTCTCTTGTTAAATTCACAGAAACAATTATACAAATTGCGCAATCTGGCCAGTAAAAGAAGGCGTAGGCAAGAAAAACGCATAACAGCTGAGGATCTTATGCATCAAAAGAAATGGATGGAAAGACCTGTGTTCTTGTGACGAACTAGTTTTGAGACTGCTTGTTTCACTATCATATTTCCTTTTACTGACAGCACTGAAGCTCGCCATATGCTTTGTATTTATTTCTGATGGTAGTGGGATGAAAAAAAATTGTTCTTCGCAAAATACTGTGAAACGCTTCTTCTCGAGTTTTATACACGAAACAAAAATATGGCTTTCCATACCTTGTCACCACATATATTTCAGAAAGAAGCTTTCTTAACTGTCTGCGCATGAAGGTAGTTGTCAGCTCCGTGTGTTTGAAGTTAGCATAGAGTAAATCACGTTCGGTGAAACTTTATTGATTTTGACACGACCAATGCATGGAGGGCTAGCTTGCCTAGGTACTTTTGATGGTTTCTTCGCAATATATAAACTATCATATTTTATCATCGTGCTCCCTCAGTCTGCCAGCCCGGAGCGAGTTGTCGAGGAATATTTACCTGAATGGGTTAACGGGGCGAGCTCCTGAAACGCACATGTTAACTCTCTACTTACTGAATATACCAGTGTCACTAAACGTCGTGTTTTGTGCTAAGGTAAAGTAATAAACGTCACGTTTCCTGTCGATCGTTTCATGGCTGCTTTAATAGTGCCGTACTTCCGCACGCTTAGTGAGTTGGATGAGATTAATATTTTTTTTTTATGTCCTCTCGTTGCATTTTACTCATTTCAACATTGGCAACGTATCACTGCATGTAAATTTATATTTTGCAATTCGTTAAGTAGACCAATGAAGTGAAATTTTAATTAAACAGCACTGCAGTCGCTCTTCAACAGAACCTGTTTGCGAATACCAAGACAAAGTGAAGGTTTACTGGCTCAGTTCTCAATTCTAAATGCTGGTGCGTACCACTGAGATCGTTGCGAACGATCCCAAACTTTTTCTCAAGCGAAAAGCTTCACTAGGCTAGTCAACAGCGGGTATGGCGTGCGTGTGATCACTTTCAGGCCACAGCTGCGTATGCGCGAACTCACCGAGTGACGTCACTAGAAAAGGCGGAGGTGTCTGAAGCGAAAAGCTTCACTACGAGGGTCAAAGCTGAGCTTCACGTATGCCATATGCCATGACGTCACAGCCAAGGCCAAATTCGCAGCCCCCTCACCTAGCTCTGCCGGTATTGCTAACAACGCTTAAGAGGTGTGCGACTCCTCTTCATTAAAAAAAAATAGTATCCATCCAGGAATCGAACCTCCATCCCTTGTAACCCCAGCCGAATGCTTAACCGCTGCGCCACGTTTTTTTTCCTTCATTGCCAAATTTATTATCAGATTGCACACATAAAAAACGTTACTCCACAAACACATAAAATGGGCTAAAATCACGCGATTTAGGCTGCGTGATCCATTACAAATAAGACATTTGCAGCAACACTTCCATTCTCGGAAGCCAGTCTTGTGTCTTGAAAACATAAATTACACTCGCAACGGCTTCGCGAAAATAGTGCCGTATTTTCCTCGCCTCAACGTCTGTATGCCTGAAAGCCATTCTTGATCGCCAGATACTGTGCAGGCCCAATAATATGATCATGTCCAGCGGTAGCCCATGATCCAAGGGTAGGTCTTTTTGAATTGTTCGTTTTAGAATGCCCCAGATGAAAAAGGCTTCCCAACAGTCTAAGCAGAGGTGTTCGATAGTTTCCAGCTTGCAGCATATGAAACAGTGACTTCCCCAAGGTACGAAAAAATCCTTCATTTCTGAAAAGGTCTTAACATGCAGTGTATTGCTATAGAACCTAAAAAATAAAGTTTTTGCTCCCCCTGGTACAGCCACATTTTTTACTCGTTTAAGGACTGACGTCCATGTACTGCTACGCCGCGGGTCGTGAAGCGCTGCTCATAATTCCGCTTGTGTACCGTAAAGATAATAGCGGGATTCCGTGCGTGACAGATACTGCGATTGGCTCGCAATTTGAAAGTACCACAGACTAAAATGGTTAAGCCACTCAATTAAAGTGACGTCAAGGATGTGATGTCATCAATCTGCCGTCAGCTATGAGGACCAAGCGGGAACGAGGGCGCTCCAACGCCGCCGGGCGGCGCTTCTTGCCTTTTGCGAGTGACAGATGCTGCGCCTTTCCTTTACTGTAAACAAATTATAGAACACCGGTGAACTTAGCCGCATTCAACGCGGAAGCCAAGTAGAGATTTTCTGCTGACCGACGGCGCAGAAAACTGAAGAAATTAACTTCTTCTGACCACGAGGTAGTAGCTGCTTTTCGCTATGTATATCCAGGCATAGCAGAACTAAGCCATGTTAAACGTTTGTTGCTTTTAGATAACCGCCGGCATCCGGCATGCGAACTAATCAATGTGATTCTGGCGCACGGACCGTGATGCTGCTTTATCATTTTCTTTGTGCGCAAGGTGCGTCGAGATGTATTTAGAACATTCGCGCCCTTCGCGTGTGTTTATATGATGTTCAGGTTATGCTATTCCCGGAATGCGGCTTTATCCATGTTTCTTCGCCGCCTTCAAATTGAGCTTAAGCGAGTGCCACGGGCATTCGTTGATCGACAACCGTCGAGCACTCTTATTACTGTCGCCGCCGCCGATTGCTTAGATCTTTTGCGGGCCCAAGTGAGCCCAATAAAGAGTATTCTAGTGAATTTCAAGCTTTTTCATTTTTCGCCAACGGCCTTGACAACACTACGTGACAATATTGCAGACCGATGATGCACAGCAATAAATGCTAAGCTTAAAATATTTTGTCTCATCTGAAGCACACAGTACTTATAATGAAATATTTTGAAAAAAATGACGGAACTCGCTTTCAAATTTATACCTAAGTGTAAAGAGTGAAGAGACATTTCGAATGGCTCTGCGAAAGCGAACAGCGCAACGGATTCAGATGCTGAGCTCAGATTAGCCTGCTATGGTACACTTCTTAGACTCCGTAGAAATTCTGCTTCTTCGCACAGTCGGAGCGCACTCCGAATCGCAGATTAGAATGGCATGAGAGGGTGTCACCGATCACATTCGCCCTCGGTAGGCAGCGCAGCGCACCTTCGACTTCGGCGAAGATCGTCTTCTCGATGTCCGAGATGATCCAGTCGTCGAAGGAGAACTTTCTCGAGAAGGGGGGGATGCGCGCGTTATGCGTCCACTTGTGGCACACGTGGGCGTAGAAGTCATCGCAGGGGTCGGTGCGGCCGCGCTCGATGATGGCCTCGTAGAACTTCCCTGCGCAAGCACAGAGACGCAAGCTGGGAAGCACTCTACAATCCCCGACTAGAACTGAGTCTGTTCGCAGCCACGTGTCAAACAAAAGGCTCGCAAAAAGCAGCGTACACAAAGCACTGTTCAATATTTATCAGAAAATAGTTTGTCTTATCCTTCACAGTACTTCACCGAGTTCGAAATAAGGGCATGATTTAAACGGTTTCGTTGCTTGATTTCGTTCAATGTTAGTTCCTAAGGCAATGCGGACGTATTAGTTCGCCGCTTAAGCGGCTGGTCTATCGACCAATCTCGAACGTATGTTCTTTTTATTACTGTGATATTCCTGCATATGTTTATTCGCCACTGATATAACTAAAGGCATTTTGAGGCTACCTATTGTACATCATTGTCTACACTCCATCCTCAATTAAGCGGAAAACAGATTTCATTCAACGTAACAAAAGTGCCAACAAATCAGAGGCTAGTCCACACTCTTTATAGAACATCGTTGAACTATTCTTAAAACACGAATGTTTTTTTTTTCTTTCAGTATTTTTTTGGGGGGAACGGTACATGTGGGACAGCTTTTTGTTCGATACATCTGTGTTAATTTCGTTAAGCTACAGATCGCTTCGGATTGGTGTGTGGGCTTAAACGTCCCAAAGCAACTCAGGCTATAGAGACGCCATAGTGGAGGACTCTGGAAATTTCGACCACCTGGGGTCTTTAACGAGCACTGAAATCGCACAACACATGGTCGCCTTGCTTTTCGTCTCCATCGAAAAGCAGCTTCCAGGCCGGGATTCGACCCGGATCCTTGGGCACAGTATTCGAGTGCACTAACCACTGCACCATCCTGGCATGTTGCTAAGCTGCAGACTATCAATTATTTTACGTTTCAGAAAAATCAGAAGAAAAGGCAAGGCGCACTCACCTGCCTCCCTACAAGCACGGGTCTCGCATAACCGCACACGGTCGAAGCCTGCGATAAATGGACCGGAGAAAAATTAACTTCAGCTCATTGCAACGTCACACGCACTGATATCGAACAGGAATGACAACAAGGGACGAACTGTACTAAGTGGTCTTCATGTTTTATAGCGATTCAATTTCAGGGTGGTTTAGCTTGCCTTGTTTTGCGAAACGTCGAGACACGTTTGAGGATATCTGCTTCGCTTGGCGTAGAATCAATCCCGCACTAGAAAGTGCGGGGTAACTCCTGATGGAAGTATAGCGATGGTTCTAAACATGATACTGCTTAGGGTTCAAAATCCTAGGTATAGTGGCGTATGCACCCAAAGTACAAAAACACTCATGTACTGGGGATTTGATTTGCACAAAAATACCGAAGAGAAAAACTTGCACATAACCGCCGCTCATGATGCCCACTTCCTGGTGTTCGGCACAAGAGGTCAGCTTTCTGCTACACTTCAAAACATGTAATGTTCAGTGTGGCTTGAAGTGTGAACACTGCCGACAATTTGCAGGAGACTCAGCCGCTTCCTTGAAGCGTTTGGAGAAGAGACCTTTGTCGGAGGAACTGCTGCTGAGCGCTTGGCAGAACAAGGGGAAGGGTGTCCAGGCAGTGCGTGCTCTTTGCCGCTTTTTGTGCGCCAGCGGGCATAATTTGCGCTTGTTAGGCAAACTACTGGACCTATACATATATTTCATACGCCTTCTCCCACATCGTCACGCATCATGATCTTCTTTCTTCTCCCCTTCCCCTTCCCCAGTGCAGAGTAGCAGGCCAGATTTGAATTATTCCGGCCAACCTCTCTGCTTTTCCTTTCAAGAAATAAAAAAAAAATGGTGAGCGCCGATCACCCGCTTCACGTCAAAGGTTTTTTTAAGTGCGTTTACAATGCACCTGTAGTGCACGAAATATTTCTGAGTATTTTTTACGCGATCGTTAGCGAAAAGCACGAAAGCCAGGTCACGTTCGTCTTGCATAACCTGTCATTTAAAACAAATTTCTGCCATGATGCGGTGTTTTATACGCCAAGTAGTTTCGCTAATTGCACGCCGCATACCCTTCACTAAAACCAGCCTCGTTTAATTCTAGAAAATCGACATTATACGGTAGTAATTACAAGTTCATTGTTATTGAATTCGCGCACTCTGGCTTGCAGTGAAGCCTGTAAGGATTTAAATACAAAGAAAGGAATATACTTTTGACGACACTTTACATTCATTTCTCGGACGCTTATATTAAGCACATGCAGCTGTGACGTCACTTAAGTTTGTCTTTTCTGTCAATTATCCACTGCCGAAGTTTAAATCGGCCTAGCGAACTGTCGAATACTAAAAAACCATTTCCTTCGGGCTCCTCCGGAATCAAGGAAAGCTTTTATAGTGCTTTTTATAGTGTGGACACAGCACCGTTCTCAAGTCCGCGAGCAAATTACCAGTATACGGCTCATACATTGACAGCAAGGCGCTGAAACTAACAGACATATGGAAACGACACGCGCCCTTTCAGCTATATTAAGTAAGAAACCCCTTATGAAAGTCCAAAATAAAGAGATGATATTTTGTTTTCATGCATTCATCCCTCGAGGCTGCGTTGAAATTCTGTAGTGCTCTTCTTGCAAGTGTTAAATGAATGTAAGGAAATGAGAGGCTCGTTATGAAATAGACAAGGCAAAAGCTAACAGCCAGTTACACAGGCTAAGGTGCCACTTCCCATTGGTTCCCATCATGCGTGCTTCTTGCAAGCAGTGCGCATACACCTGCGTACTGCGCGAGGAAAGTAGATACGAAAAAGAAAAAGGGTTGCTTGCTCGGCGCTTACCCACAAAGCTCTTGAGGAAGGCGGCGATGGGAATGGTGACGAGCAGGAAAGTTGCCACCGGCACGGCGCCCACCAAGAACCACCAGTAGGATGTGGCGCCCAAGCGACTCTTGACCGAGGAAGAGCCTCCGCCGCTGCCACTTTCGCGCCTGCCAACGTTAGTATTAAAACTAACGCTACTATGTTTATGAAAAGCCAGAGATATTAGGGTGAAGATTATAAAAACAAGTAGCGAAGAGTGGTCGTTTGGAAGAGCGCTGCTCAAAGCAGTTCAACAGTATAGTGCCACGTACAGTCGTGAGAAAAAGTGGTATACAACACCTAGCCAGTGACAGAGCTTGAGAAAATTGGATCAAAACGGCATCTAGCGACAGCGTAAGGGACAGCGACAGTGACACATGCATGTGGATCAAATGGGGCACTGCCACTATTGTCTCGATCTTAGATAGCTGTTGCTAGATAAAGTTGGGATGCAGTTTTTTCGAGCTCTGCCACCGGCTGAGTGTTATATACCACTTTGGTCACGATGGTACATTTCCCTGCCCTTTAAATAGGCAGCGCAACAGCAAGGATTAGTCAGGTACTACTTCTTGCTCTACATAATATTGGCACTTAGAGCTCTTCAACAAACGGCATGAAGACGAAAATTTCAACTAGAAAGGATTCTTGGATACCTTGTGCGGACATGAGTAGTAGATGATCAGGAAGGTGTTCGTGGGGACTGTTAACAGATCAATTTTGTTAAAGCGCACACAGAGGCAGAAGGGAGTTGAGGTGGCCGAGTAGGGCTCACCCTTCGTTATTCAGGTCTTTGACGCATCTAATATATTAGACACAACCATGGCTTTCAGCGTATTGAGTTAACATCTCTCCTCCTGCCATCCCCTTTCTCTCATTGTGTGATAGCCCTCGCAGTGCAGACATATACGCACGTAGAAATGTTGCGTTACAAAATCTCCTCTTTACAACATCCAGGAATCGAACGCTATTTTGAGCTCCTTAATTAATGTGCCAAATCACGGCCACATACCACCTTAAAAATCAGGCGCTTTCGCTGAAGGTGCTGTACTTACATCAACTGTGTAAAAAGGCGTCGAATGCCTCGCATCCAATGAAAGCACTACGAGCAATGGAATCGGCCGACTATCATAACTGCTTGCGTGACAAAACCGAGGTTTCCATGTGCAAAACGATCAGCAAATGTAGAAATGAATTAGGAGGGATGCAACAACAAGCGGCCAACTCAACGCTTGGTGCGTTTCATTTCAGCAAGACTGGCAGCATTGTTCATAAAATGCATCCGAATACGGAGAGATGGCACAAATGTTAGCCAGCAAAAGACGATTATGGGAAGCTTCAGAGTTGACTACGTAGGCGGTGTGAATCAGCGCACGCGCTGAAGAAAGCGATAAAGATAAGGGTAACACAGCGCGCACTGTCATCGCTTGCATACACTTTTCCTTCCGAGGTACCAATTCGCGCATATCAACGTTCACGCATTTCACTAGTGGGTAGCTTCAGCCCCTTGTACAGCACGTGGCGTGTGAACCAGAAAAGAGCGTTACGCTGTCAAGCGTTTCATTTCTTTTTTTTTTTTTTGAGCCAGACGGCAGGAAGCGAGCTCAGCACAATACCAAACCGGGCATGCGGTCATTTCAAACGAAGGCCGATGCATCACGCTCTTTCTTAATAATTTCATCAGCAGACCGACAATAGCTGTACGGTTAGAAAGGGAAACATCTACAGCTTTCAAAAAAGCTTGTATTTGAAGACAAAATCTACCTAGTCAAGCGTTTAATGCATTGAGAGCTGACCCGCGTCGGCAAGCACTAGATAGTGCATTGGACTGCAGCAGTTCTCGCTGTTCATCAGCTACAGCGAGTCGGTGAACGCTCTTCATACCTAATTAATTTTCGATTCAAAACTAAAACCCGAATTCGCCCTAGTATAACCATAGCATTAACTGCATTCCCATGTTTTCCCGGTTATGGCGTTTATGCATGTACAATCAGTGGTTTTCGCATTGTATGGGGTAGTTGTGTAATTTGGATACCAGAGCGGTTTGAACACAGCCCCGTGCAAACTACCAAAATAGCTCAGTCTCGGAAAAGCTGCGTACTAAATCGAATCGAGCTTCGCGCATCAGCTCCTGCCTCTTTATAAGTCTGTGGAATACAACCGTGTACGCGATTACTTGTAGATATTGAAGCATCATGCCTGTAGTGACTAAAAACCCCTACAGGGCAAGTATGACAAGAAAGTAATCTATATGTGGAACAAATCCAGGTGGCCCAAATGGCAGCTGCTTTTTGCATTGGAAGCAAGCGGACACACTCACAGTGCCGAAGTAGTGAAGCCGGTGGTCTTGTTCGTACTTGAGTACTTTGAAGAGGAAGCCGCCTTGGAGTAAGTCGTCGATGCCGTGGTGTCTCGCATCTCCAGAGTTGTGTCACGGGACACGGAGTCCTGAGAAGAAATAATTCACTTACAAATCGCTGTTGCCGCAAACATTCATACGTATTTATGGCTGAACCAGAGCACAATTCGGTCAAGTTTTTTTTTTTCAGTTTAGCTTATGGTGCACGAATTGCTTTCAGAAGAAAATGAGGGTGAGGCTGCTGATGCTTAAGCCCAAAAAAGTGCAAAATCACGACAGAACAAAGCGTTAAAGAGGACTAAATTAAGATGCAACTATCAACGAAAAAATCGCAGGCAATGTTGGGTCATAGCGAAGTGGTAGCTCGCGTTTGTCTTTCTTCACTCCGTTACAGCTGCATATTAAGAAAATCGCTGAACCCGCGGTGACGTAGCGAAAAGCACATTTAAACACAGTTAAAAAGATAGCCTGTAATGTTATTTCCGCATTCGCACGTAACTTTTGCGAGTAACAAAGTACATAAATACGCAACTGCAAAATGTGCCCGGGCAATGCGGGAACCAGTGCCGTGAAGGGAGAATGCAAAATGGTAACGAAGAACCTAAGATACATAAAGAGACTCTTTTATGCTTAAATATTTGCTCAATTAAAAATTTGCAAGCGAAGTTCTTCTTAAGCGTATTACCAACCCACCTATTCTGCGCGTACACCGAAAGTCTCAGACAAGACGGGGTCTCTCATGGCTTTTGCATACGCTACGTTTGTGGTATAACAGCGACAACCATGAAATTGGTACATTTTATGACGCTTGAGTCATATGTGGTTGCAGTCGTGTTTCATTTATTCACCCTCCAACAAAAGCGGACAGCTGAGCTACATGCTGACAAGTGGTAGACCAGCGGTGACAACGCATGAATAGGCATCAAAATTCCTGCCCGGCTGAGAAGCGTAGATAAAAACAAGCGCATCAAGGCATAAAAAGTTTGCAAGATCTATTTATTCTGAACCTGCAGCGAACGTTCAGCACGCAAGTAGTGTACTAGAGGTATCACGCTAGCCCCCAACGAAAGACCCACGCAAATTCCCTGCGGAACGGAAATTCCACGGCGCAGACATAGCTACGCGGGCGCAGAAGGGTAAAAGGCGGCCATGGGGCCGTAAGTACTCACCCCGGAGAAGGGATTCATGGCTGTTTATTGCATTTTTTTCTAGCCGTTGTCAAAGTGCGGCTGGTTCCAGGTACCACGCGCGCATGCCCCGAACACCGCTCGTGGTGCTGACTTCGTCTTCACTTTTCCGTCCACAATTTTGCCTACTTTCAACCATCGGAAGCCAAGTCAAGGCACTGCTGCGAATAATGATGGCAATGAAGCTGCGCCTCTTCATATTTTATACTTGATGACTGCAAACTCAAGCCCCTGGTCTTCAGAGCTCTGCTCTACGGTGCCTACGGTACACTTTGGGAATACATCCTTAACCACCCCGTAAAGGAAGACCGTTGTAGTATTTGACATAGGTCTGATCAAATCTAAGCAAAAAAAAAAAAAAAATTAACGTAGAAAAAGAATATAGAAACGGAAGAAAATAAAGAAAGTATAAAATATGAACTGGCCCAAGATCTCTTGTATTGCGAATGCGTAAAAATATTGAAATATTGTCAAGAGACAACGACCAAGAAATGTGTATTACATCACAGGCTATTCACTTCTATACCTTCTGTTTGGTATGCATGCTTTATTACTGCATTGCCATTGGATACACTACTGCCGTATTCTTCGTCCTTGATCACGCAGTACGCACATGACGCAGTACGCCATTTTCCAAGCAACTATAGACTTTTTTGAGAAAGGCGCTGCCAATAGATGGACGAATAGATGGATGGAATATAGGAGCGTAACCTATGAAACGGGGTGGTAGCAGTTGCTACCGCGTGATTCCGTTCTCTCAACGTTAGGGTCCTCTGAACAGCGTCACCTGGCAACAGATAGCGGGAATATTGTAAAAATGAATAACCGCGCATTTAAATCCTGCCGTAGTCGTTGCCTCAGTGGCGCAATGGATTAGCATTT